>NC_088872.1:10213108-10813108 GCF_032884065.1 Artemia franciscana
TTTAAAATGACTGATGAACTTACAATGGCAAAAGCCGATGAAGATGCTCAAAGAGTCTATGCCAAAAAACTTGCTGCTGATAGAGAAAGTCAGAAAAGAAAGCGTGCCGAGGAATCAAAAGAACAGCAAGGAAACAGGCTTGAGGCTGATAGAGAAAGAAAGAACAGAAAGCGTGCCGAGGAATCAAAAGAACAGCAAGGAAACAGGCTTGAGGCTGATAGAGAAAGAAAGAACAGAAAGTGTGCCGAGGAATCAAAAGAACAGCAAGGAAACAGGCTTGAGGCTGATAGAGAAAGAAAGAACAGAAAGCGTGCCGAGGAACTACCAGAGCAACGCGGAAGCAGACTTGTTGCTAAAAGAGAAAGTGAAAAAAGAAGGCGTGCCGAGGAATTACAAGAACAGCAAGAAATCAGGCTTGCTGCTGATAGAGAAAGTAAGAAAAGAAAGCGTGCCGAGGAATCACAAGAACAGCAAGAAATCAGGCTTGCTGCTGATAGAGAAAGTAAGAAAAGAAAGCGTGCCGAGGAATCAGAGCAACCTGAACGTTATCGCCTGGCATTCAGGTACAACCCAGTCGATGATTATAGCTTGAGTAGATGTGTTCAAATCGGGACAATGTCTAAAATTTGTCCCTATTGCAAGGCCTTGAAATTCAATGGTGAAACAATGGGAATGTGTTGCGCCTCAGGAAAAGTTAAACTTCCTCTATTGGCTGCACCACCAGAGCCATTGAAGACTTTCCTTACTGGAACTACGTCAGAATCTAAGCGTTTTTTGTCACAAATCAGAAAATACAACTCATGTTTCCAAATGACGTCTTTTGGAGCCCAAATCGAAAATCCAGATCAATTTATGTCTACTTTCAAAGTAAAAGGGCAAATTTATCATAGAGCAGGGTCCCTTCTACCATTCTCAGGCGAGAATCATAAATTTTTACAATTGTACTTCATCAGTGATAGAAATTCTGAATTGAATGCACGTTGCGAAATTTCTCCCAACGTTGAAAGGACAATCGTTTCCCAATTGCAGCATCTTTTCCACGAAAATAATAATTTAGTGCGTCTGTTCAAAACAGCCATCGATTTGATGCCTACTGATACGCATAAAATTGTTATTTCCGCTGACAAAACGCCTCCTGGCCAACATGTGCGTAGATACAATGCTCCAACTATCGACGAAGTGGCAATCGTTATGGTCGGTGATCAGTTTTTACCTCGAGATATTATTCTTCATAAGCGAAATGCTCAGTTGTTAAGAATTGCTGAAACTCATCGATGCTACGATGCCCTACAATATCCTATCATTTTTTGGGATGGAGCCGACGGCTATCACTTTAATATTAAATTGATTAATCCAGCCACTAACAAAGAAATGAATAAGAAATGCAGTGCAATGCATTATTATTCCTATAGACTAATGATTCGGCAGGATGAAGAAAATTATATTTTAAAATGCCGTGAATTGTTTCACCAATTTGTCGTTGACATCTATGCTAAAATTGAATCAGAACGTTTGCTATATATCCGCCTGAATCAGACCAAGCTCCGCTCTGAACAATACATTCATTTGCGAGATGCAGTTATAAATGACGGTAATACCACAAACGTTGGAAGATTAACAATTTTACCTTCGTCATATGCTGGCAGTCCCCGTCATATGCATGAATATGCTCAAGATGCTATTGCGTATGTTCGTCTCTATGGTCGTCCAGATTTATTTATTACATTTACATGTACTCAATCTTGGGACGAGATACTGCAGCTTTTACTTCAAGGACAATCGGCGGTTCATAGGCATGACATTACGGACCGTGTCTTCCGGCAAAAGTTGAAATCACTGATAAACTACATAGTAAAACTTGAAGTGTTTAGGTCAGTGCGATGCTGGATGTACTCAGTGGAATGGCAAAAACGAGGTTTGCCACACGCACATATACTAATCTGGCTACATAAAAAAATTACTTCGAACGAAATTGATGATGTGATTTCCGCTGAAATACCTGATAAAAATGTCGATAAGGGGTTACATGATATTATTGTAAAAAATATGATACATGGACCTTGCGGTGCACTGAACGAAAATTCACCATGCATGGCCAAAGGAAGGTGCACAAAGCAATATCCTCGACTTTTAGTATCAAACACAATTACTGGCAATGATGGTTACCCACAATATAGAAGAAGATCTACTGAAGATGGCGGTAAAACAGCAATAATAAAGAAGCGTAACGGTACCACCATCAAAGTAGATAACCAGTGGGTTGTTCCATATTCCCCATTATTATCAAAAACATTTAATGCACACATAAACGTTGAATACTGTAACTCCGTAAAGGCAATCAAATACATATGTAAATACGTCAACAAAGGCAGTGACATGGAAGTTTTTGGCTTGCAGCCCGAAATCAAAGATTTCGACGAAATCGTACAAAATCAGGCTGGAAGATACATAAGCAGTAATGAAGCTGTTTGGCGAATTCTTTCATTTCCGATACGTGAACGTAGTCCAGCTGTTGTTCACTTAGCGGTACATTTACAGAATGGTCAACGTGTTTATTTCACGGAAACCAACGTGCAACAAAGAGTCCTGAATCCACCGGATACAACATTAACAGCTTTTTTTCGCTTTGCAAAAATGATTCTTTTGCAAAAAAACTGCTGTATACTGAAGTGCCTTCGTATTACACGTGGAATACTAAAAATAAAGTATTTGAACGTCGAAAACAGGGTAAGTCAGTCGACGGCCAACCTACCATCTTCAAAGATACCACGATAGGAAGACTCTACACCGTTCACCCCAATCAACATGAATGCTTCTTTCTACGCCTGCTTTTGATGAATGTACCCGGTCCGACATCCTTTGAGTATTTGAGAACTGTAAACGGTACTATACATGACACTTACCGTAGTGCATGCCAAGCTCTGAATTTATTGGAGAATGACCAACACTGGGATAACTGCATCAATGACGTGTGCGAAACGTCAACCCCAAGTCAAATTCGTGCATTGTTTGGCATCATTTTAACAACTTGCTCTCCATCAGCTCCTACAGAGTTATGGGAAAAATATAAGTCAAAAATGTCCGAAGATATACTCCATCGAAAACAGTTAGAGACGTCAGATATGACTTTTGATTCTACATCAGAAATTTATAACTACACTTTAGTTATTATAGAAGATTTGTCCGTACGTATGGCAAACAAACCTCTTCAGGATTTGGGAATGCCTTCACCTAACCGTATCGCTGCTGTTTCGACATGTGTAGAATTGGATCGTGAACAAAGTTACAGTACGAGTGATCTATTGTCGTATGTACAAAATAACATTTCCAAGTTAACGTCGGAACAAAAAGACATTTATGATACGATAATGCATTGTGTCGATAACAACGTTGGAGAAATTTTCTTTTTGGATGCGCCAGGAGGTACTGGTAAAACATTTGTGATAAAACTGATTCTAGCATCAATTCGATCCAAAAATGATATAGCGTTGGCAATTGCGTCGTCCGGAATAGCCGCAACATTGCTGCCTGGTTGAAGAACTGCTCATTCCGCTTTGAAATTGCCTCTGAATTTGCATTCTACAGAAACTCCCACGTGCAATATTTCCAAATCATCTGGGATGGGTAAAGTATTGCAGCAATGCAAACTTATTATTTGGGATGAGTGCACAATGGCACACAAAAAATCGCTCGAGGCTCTGGATCAATGCTTGAAAGATTTGAGAGGGAAGTCGAAACCCTTTGGCAGCACATTAATATTGCTTGCGGGAGATTTCAGGCAAACATTACCTATAATACCTAGATCAACTCCTGCAGACGAAATGAATGCCAATGGGAAAGCCAAGAATGTTGTATATTTGCAATTTTTACGTAGTTTGAAACACATATATAAATTTATCTATATTCACAGGTGGGACACAGGGACACAACTACAATGGTGCGTAACTAATATGGCGCGTAACGACTTACGCGCGCGGGGGGGCTTGGGGGGGCGCGAAGCGCCCAACCAGCTAGGTGTTGGGGTGGCGCGAAGCGCCACCCCAACAGCTAGTATATATATATATATATCTATATATATAAAAATAAGTTGTTTGTCTGTCTGTCGACTGACGTCATGTTTGTGTGTCGACTGACGTCATGTTTGTCGACTGACGTAATTATAAGGATTGAGCTGTATGTCGTCATGAAGTTGTTTGTCGTCTGACGTCATGTTTGTCGACTAACGAAACTACAGACCGGGACACCGGGACACAAATGACGTGTTATGTCTGTTATAACGTAATAGAGGCAACAATCTTGACAGGGCCTTTTGAGGGTGAGGCTTTTCTTATTCTACGCATTCTCATGATTCCAATGGATCTGCCTTTTCAACCTAAAAGATTGCAATTCCCAATTTGATTAGCATATATAGTTTTCAGTCCAGAACCACTAAAGCTATTATGTAAATATCAAAAATATTTATGTTGTCTGAGCAATAATTTTTAGTTTTTATTTCAAAATAGAAAATTACCTGACAATTTTAGAATTATATCTATCTATATATATAAAAATAAGTTGTCTGGTGGATCAGGTGACGTCATGTTTCTGTGTCGACTGGCGTCATGAAGTTAGTTGTCGTCATTTTTGCTATGACGGTGACGTCATTAAAGATATTTAAGACATATATGTTCACGTAGAAATCTATTAATGTTTAAGTTTAAAATGACTGATGAACTTACAATGGCAAAAGTCGATGAAGATGCTCAAAGATTCTATGCAAAAAAACTTGCTGCTGATAGAGAAAGTCAGAAAAGAAAGCGTGCCGAGGAATCAAAAGAACAGCAAGGAAACAGGCTTGAGGCTAAAGAACGCAAAACCGCGCAGTTAGATGAAGATCCACCTGGACAGCGAGAGTCAAAACATATCAAAACTGAAAATGATAGCGATGATGATTGGGTTTGGGATCTTGACTTGGATAAGGTCATCAATGCCTACCAGATTTTAGTTAAAAAAACAAAGGTTCGGCGATATGTATTTCATAGTGAAGCTGAAAAATAAAGAAGAAAAAGAAAACTGAAAAAAGAAAAAATGTAAAAAACTAAAAAATACTAAAAAGAAAAAACACTCAAAGAGAAATTACAGACCGGGACACAAATGACGACCGGGACAGAGGGAATATAAATAACGACCGGGACACTCAAGGAGAAATTACAGACTGGGATACCGGGACACAAATGACGACCGGGACACAGGCAATATAAATGACGACCAGGACAACAATGGCAACACCCGAGGAAGCTGCTCAAAACGAATGTATTCACGCCGAAGTAGCTGAGTTGGTAAAGCGTTATGTTTCTGCTTCTAGGTCTGAGAGGCTCCAGGTTTGAACCTTGGCTTTAGCATTAATACAAAAGAAGAAAAAAACTAAAAAAGGTAAAAACTACAAAAAAACTAAAAAGAAAATATATATATATATATATTTATATATATCATCTTTTCCACAAACATAATAATTTAGTGCTTCTGCTTAAAAACAGCAATCGAATTGATGCCTCCTGATACGCAACTATCAACAAAGTGGCAATCGTTGTGGTCGGTGATCAGTTCTTACCTCGAGATAATATTCTTTATAGGCGAAACAATCAGTTGACAAGAATTGCTTAAACTCATCGATGCTACGATGCCCTACAATATCCTGACGAATATAAATGACGCCCGGGACACTCAAATAGAAATCACAGACTGGGACACCGGGACACAAATGACGACGGGGACACAGGGAATATAAATGGCGACCCGGACACAGGGACACAACTACAACAGGGACGCCGGGGGGCACAGGGGGATATATAAATGACGACGGCAACAAAGGAAATGGTCGATTAGCAATCACCATCAACAAAGCTCAAGGGCAATCAATAGAATCATGAGGTATAGATCTGGATACGGATTGTTTTCCCATGGACCATTATGCGTCGCATGTTCAAGAGTCGGCAAACCTGACAATCTATTTATATGCACAGACGATGGGACAGCAAAGAATGTTGTATATTCGCAAGTTTTACGTAGTTAAAAACATATATATATATATATATATATATATATATATATATATATATATATATTCACAGGTGGGACATAGGGACACAACTACAATGGCGCGTAACGACTTACGCGCGCGGGGGGGCTTGGGGGGGGGCGCGAAGCCCCCCCCACCAACTAGGTGTTGGGGTGGCGCGAAGCGCCACCCCAACAGCTAGTATATATATCTATCTATCTATCTATATATATAAAAATAAGTTGTTTGTCTGTGTGTCTGTCTGTCAGGTGACGTCATGTTTCTGTGTCCACTGACGTCATGAAGTTAGTTGTCGTCATTTTTGCTATGACGGTGACGTCATTAAAGATATTTAAGACATATATGTTCACGTAGAAATCTATTAATGTTTAAGTTTAAAATGACTGATGAACTTACAATGGCAAAAGCCGATGAAGATGCTCAAAGAGTCTATGCCAAAAAACTTGCTGCTGATAGAGAAAGTCAGAAAAGAAACCGTGCCGAGGAATCAAAAGAACAGCAAGGAAATGAATGCTTGCCTGAAAAATTCTAATTTATGGGCACACGTAAAAATATTAAAATTAACTACAGATATGCGTGTCCGATTGCAAAACGATGACTCTGGTCAAACATTTTCAGATCAATTGCTGGCAATTGGAAACGGAAAGCTCCCAGTAGATTCAATTTCAGGACGTATACAACTACCTGCTGATTTCTGTAATTTAGTGACATCCAAAAATGAATTGATTGAAAAAGTATTTCCGAATATTCTAAAAAATTTTTAAAAATAATAAATGGCTAAGTGAAAGAGCGATTCTCGCACCCAAAAATATAGACGTCCACGAAATCAACAATATTGTTTTGACCAAGATTCGAGACCAGGCAGTCCTTTACAAGTCAGTCGACACAGTTTTGGAACCAAATGAAGCGGTTAATTATCCATCTGAATTTTTAAATTCCATAGATCTTTCAGGGTTTCCACCACACGTGCTACAACTAAAAATAGGCGTACCAATAATAGTTTTAAGAAATATCAACCCACCAAAGCTTTGCAATGGCACGCGACTTGCCGTAAAAAAAAACAATGGAAAACCTAATAGAGGCCACAATCTTGACAGGGCCTTTTGAGGGTGAGGCTGTTCTTATTCCTCGCATTCCCATGATTCCAACGGATCTGCCTTTTCAATTTAAAAGATTGCAATTCCCAATTCGATTAGTATTTGCAGTCACCATTAACAAAGCTCAAGGTCAATCATTAGAAAAATGTGGTATAGATCTTAATACTGATTGTTTTTCCCATGGGCAATTGTACGTTGCATGTTCGAGGGTCGGTAAACCTGACAATCTATTTATATGCAGCGACAATTGGACAGCGAAGAATGTTGTATATTCGCAAGTTTTACGCAGTTAATTTGTATTGTATCTATCTATCTATCTATCTATCTATATAAAAACGAGTTGTGTGTATGCATGTTTGTTTGTTTGTAAAAAGAGCGTTTGTATATGACGTCATTATTAGTACATACGGCTTTGTATATGCACAGACAATGGGAAAGCCAAGAATGTTGTATATTCGCAATTTTTACGTAGTTTGAAACACATATATAAATCTATCTATATTCACAGGTGGGACACAGGGACACAACTACAATGGCGCGTAACTAATATGGCGCGTTACGACTTACGCGCGCGGGGGGGCTTGGGGGGCGCTAAGCGCCCCACCAACTAGGTGTTGGGGTGGCGCGAAGCGCCACCCCAACAGCTAGTATATATATATAATATATATATATATATATATATATATATATATATATATATATATATATATATATATATATATATATATATATATATATATATATATATATATATATATATATATATATATATATATATATATATATATATATATATATGTTTTTAACTACGTAAAACTTTCTTCGTTGTCCCATTGTCTGTGCATATACAAAGCATTATATACTTATAATGACGTCATCCAAACGCTCTTTTTAAAAACAAAAAAAATGCATACATAGAACTTATTTTTATTTAGTTAGATAGATAGATAAATATAAATTGCCTGCAATTGATCTGAAAATATTTCACCAGAGTCATCGTTTTGCAATCGGACACGCATATTTATAGTTAATTTTAATGTCTTTACGTGTGCCCATAAATTAGAATTTTTCAGGCAAGCATTCATTTCGTCTGCAGGGGTTGATCTAGGTATTATAGGTAATGATTGTCTGAAATCTCCCGCAAGCAATAATAATGTGCTGCCAAAGGGTTTCGAATCTCGCAGTGATTGCTCCAGAGCCTTGAGCGATTTTTTGTGTGCCATCGTGCACTCGTCCCAAATAATAAGTTTGCATTGCTGCAATACATTACCCATCCCATATGATTTGGAAATATTGCACGCGGAAGTTTCTGTAGAATGCAAATTCAGAGGCAATTTCAAACCGAAATCAGCAGTTTTTCCACCAGGCAGCAACGTTGCGGCTATTCCGGACTACGCAATTGCCAACGCTATGTCATTTTTTGATCGAATTGATGCCAGAATCAATTTTATCACAAACGTTTTACCAGTACCTCCTGGCGCATCCAAAAAGAAAATTTCTCCTACGTTGTTATCGACACAATGCATTATCTTATCATAGATGTCTTTTTGCTCAGACGTTAACTTAGAAATATTATTTTGTCCATACGACAATAGATCACTCGTGTTGTAACTTTGTTCACGATCCAATTCTACACATGTCGAAACAGCAGCGTTACGATTAGGTGAAGGCATTCCCAAATCCTGAAGAGGTTTGTTTGCCATACATAAGCACAAATCTTCAATAATAACTGAAGTTAGTTATAAATTTCTGATGTAAAATCAAAAGTCATATCTGACGTCTCTAACCGTTTTCGATGGAGTATATCCTCTGCCATTTTCGATTTATATTTCTCCCGTATCGTCATTTGTGTCCCGGTCTGTAATTTCTCTTTGAGTGTTTTTTCTTTTTAGTTTTTTACATTTTTTCTTTTTTCAGTTTTCTTTTTCTTCTTTATTTTTCAGCTTCACTATGAAATACATATCGCCGAACCTTTGTTTTTTTAACTAAAATCTGGTAGGCATTGATGACCTTATCCAAGTCAAGATCCCAAACCCAATCATCATCGCTATCATTTTCAGTTTTGATATGTTTTGACTCTCGCTGTCCAGGTGGATCTTCATCTAACTGCGCGGTTTTGCGTTCTTTAGCCTCAAGCCTGTTTCCTTGCTGTTCTTTTGATTCCTCGGCACGCTTTCTTTTCTGACTTTCTCTATCAGCAGCAAGTTTTTTGGCATAGACTCTTTGAGCATCTTCATCGGATATATATAACTACTACGTAAAACTTGCGAATATACAACATTCTTTGCTGTCCCATCGTCTGTGCATATAAATAGATTGTCAGGTTTACCGACTCTTGAACATGCAACGCATAATGGTCCATGGGAAAACAATCCGTATTCAGATCTATACCTCATGATTCTATTGATTGCCCTTGAGCTTTGTTGATGGTGATTGCTAATCGACCATTTCCTTTGTTGCCGTCGTCATTTATATATCCCCCTGTGCCCCCCGGCGTCCCCGTTGTAGTTGTGTCCCTGTGTCCGGGTCGTCATTTATATTCCCTGTGTCCCCGTCGTCATTTGTGTCCCGGTGTCCCAGTCTGTGATTTCTATTTGAGTGTCCCGGGCGTCATTTATATTCGTCAGGATATTGTAGGGCATCTACAGTTGCGTATCAGGAGGCATCAATTCGATTGCTGTTTTTAAGCAGAAGCACTAAATTATTATTTTTGTGGAAAAGATGATATATATAAATATATATATATATTTTCTTTTTAGTTTTTTTGTAGTTTTTACCTTTTTTAGTTTTTTTCTTCTTTTGTATTAATGCTAAAGCCAAGGTTCAAACCTGGAGCCTCTCGGACCTAGAACCTGAAACATAACGCTTTACCAACTCAGCTACTTCGGCGTGAATACATACGTTTTGAGCAGCTTCCTCGGGTGTTGCCATTGTTGTCCTGGTCGTCATTTATATTGCCTGTGTCCCGGTCGTCATTTGTGTCCCGGTATCCCACTCTGTAATTTCTCCTTGAGTGTCCCGGTCGTTATTTATATTCCCTCTGTCCCGGTCGTCATTTGTGTCCCGGTCTGTAATTTCTCTTTGAGTGTTTTTTCTTTTTAGTATTTTTTAGTTTTTTACATTTTTTCTTTTTTCAGTTTTCTTTTTCTTCTTTATTTTTCAGCTTCACTATGAAATACATATCGCCGAACCTTTGTTTTTTTTAGCTAAAATCTGGTAGGCATTGATGACCTTATCCAGGTCAAGATCCCAAACCCAATCATCATCGCTATCATTTTCAGTTTTGATATGTTTTGACTCTCGCTGTCCAGGTGGATCTTCATCTAACTGCGCGGTTTTGCGTTCTTTAGCCTCAAGCCGGTTTCCTTGCTGTTCTTTTGATTCCTCGGCACGCTTTCTTTTCTGACTTTCTCTATCAGCAGCAAGTTTTTTGGCATAGACTCTTTGAGCATCTTCATCGGCTTTTGCCATTGTAAGTTCATCAGTCATTTTAAACTTAAACATTAATAGATTTCTACGTGAACATATATGTCTTAAATATCTTTAATGACGTCACCGTCATAGCAAAAATGACGACAACTAACTTCATGACGCCAGTCGACACAGAAACATGACGTCACCTGATCCACAGACAGACAACTTATTTTTATATATATAGATAGATATAATTCTAAAATTGTCAGGTAATTTTCTATTTTGAAATAAAAACTAAAAATTATTGCTCAGACAACATAAATATTTTTGATATTTACATAATAGCTTTAGTGGTTCTGGACTGAAAACTAAATATGCTAATCAAATTGGGAATTGCAATCTTTTAGGTTGAAAAGGCAGATCCATTGGAATCATGAGAATGCGTGGAATAAGAAAAGCCTCACCCTCAAAAGGCCCTGTCAAGATTGTTGCCTCTATTACGTTATAACAGACATAACACGTCATTTGTGTCCCGGTGTCCCGGTCTGTAGTTTCGTTAGTCGACAAACATGACGTCAGACGACAAACAACTTCATGACGACATACAGCTCAATCCTTATAATGACGTCAGTCGATAAACATGACGTCAGTCGACACACAAACATGACGTCAGTCGACAGACAGACTAACAACTTATTTTTATATATATAGATTTTCAAATTGTTTACCAATATGTTTTAAAAGTATGTTTGAATTAGGAAGTGATATTCATACACATTTTACGAGCCAGTCCAATATAATTCGTCGTCCGCTTGCTATTACCCGTAGATCTCAATTTTCGATTCGGCATCTTGGACCCCATGCATGGAATTGTTTACCTACGACTTTGAGGAACATGGATAATTATCGTGAATTTTGGCGGGAATTAACTATTTTACCTTAATATTTTTGGTTTTGATAGTTGAGTGGACCTCAAGTGGAGCCAAGATGTTGGTTTTGCTTTAGGCTTTACTGGTCAAGTGGTTTTAGTTTCTTTTTGTTTTGTCTTTTTTGAAGTGTAATCCCGTATCGATTGAAATGCAGGGTAATTGATTTTTTTTTCTTTTTTTTTTCTTTTCCTTTTTTTTCTTTTCCTTTTTATTTTCTTTTCCTTTTTCGTATTGTTTTTATTTGTATGTGTATTGGGGTTGTAAGCCCAAACAAGCTCTGCTTCGGGCCATTTGCTTGTTTTGTTCTGTTATTTATATTAATAAACCCATCTTTCTCTTTCTCTCTCTAACCTACTGTGTCAAAATACTAAGTCTTCAATTTCTTAGAAGGGCGCCTTTCCGCATATAAGGAAGAAGGGGGATTGGTCACCTTGTTGACCTAGTCTCAGTTTATATGTGGATGATTACTTAGTTGACTTTATAGCTGTCCAGGCTCATTTAATAATTTTTATTAAGGCAGTTTTGATGGGCAACCGAATAGTCGATGAATTCTGAAAGACGAAATTCTTTACTTACATCCTCTCTCTCTCTCTCCCTCCCTCTCTCTCTCCCCTCTATCTCTCCCCATCTCTCTCCCCCTCTCTCTCCTCCTCTCTCCCCCTCTCTCTATCCCTCTCTCTCCCCTTCTCTCTCCCCCTCTCTCTCCCCCTCCTCTCTCTCCCCTCTCTCTCCCCCTCTTGCTCTCCCCCTCTCTCTCTCCCTCTCTCCCCCCCCCTCTCTCTCTCCCTCTCTCTCCCCCCCTCTCTCTCTCTTCTTTCTCTCTTACTTTGTCTTTTTTTCATTCTTATTTTGTGTATTTTTAAGGTGGTGCTCTTTCCACGTCAGCGGGAAATTTCACTCTTGATCTTTTAATGGCACTGGAATTATCACAATTGGAATCACTGCAGACACTTCAGTCGGACAAAAGTAATCGGGTGGATCCAACAGTGGCCGGTGGCCCGTCCCATTCTACTGATGTCCAGTACACAGAAACTATAGAAGGTATGCCACACAATAGAAACTCAGGATAGTAAGGTCAATGTAGTTTTAGACCATGTTAGAAATTGTTTAATTTTTCAAACGTGTGTTTTGATTGTGTTACCGTTCAAAGACCAAAATTGTTTCCAATAATGGAAACAACTTTTATAAAAATACTCAGACGGCAATTTAACCCAGTCTCTAAAGCAAACAGGGAAAGGACCTTTTCGAATCTTCCAACAGAAACTCTTGAACAAGGTACAGTGGCTAGCAAAACTGTTCATTCTATGTTTATAGGATGAACATAGATTTTCATCTATTATTTTTATAATCATTATTTAAAATCATTATTTTTATAGAAGAAATAAAATAAAGAATTGTCGAAAGGGGAATGCAATGTCCCACAATTTCGTAAAATTGCAAGATAAAAGTATGAAATTGTTAAAGGAACAAGAGAAATGAAAATGAGACTGTTTGTTTGAATCGGTTAGATTCCACAACCAATGTGAGAATTTAATATTCATTGAAAAAGAGCTCCAAAAAAAGTTGTGTGTGTTTTGATGCTAAGTAGTTAAAGAAACGGGGGTTGAAATTCAGCTAAAAACGGCGATAGAGGTGTAGCTTTGCTTTGAAGATGTAGGTCTTTTAGAAAAAAAAACAGATTGTTAATGTTTGAATTTTGATGGACGAAAAGTCAAATTTGCTTTATTGTAATATATATATATATATATAAATATATATATATATATATATATATATATATATATATATATATATATATATATATATATATATATATATATATATATATATATATATATATACTAGCTGTTGGGGTGGCGCTTCGCGCCACCCCAACACCTAGTTGGTGGGGGCGCTTCGCCCCCCCCCCAAGCCCCCCCGCGCGCGTAAGTCGTTACGCGCCATATTAGTTACGCGCCATTGTAGTTGTGTCCCTATGTCCCACCTGTGAATATAGATAGATATATATATATATATATATATATATATATATATATATATATCTATATATATATATATATATATATATATATATGTTTTTAACTACGTAAAACTTGCGAATATACAACATTCTTTGCTGTCCCATTGTCTGTGCATATAAATAGATTGTCAGGTTTACCGACTCTTGAACATGCAACATATAATGGTCAATGGGAAAACAATCCGTATTCAGATCTATACCTCATGATTCTAATGATTGCCCTTGAGCTTTGTTGATGGTGATTGCTAATCGACCATTCCCTGAGTCGCCATCGTCATTTATATATCTGCAGACTTGCTGCTAAAAGAGAAAGTGAAAAAAGAAGGCGTGCCGAGGAACTACCAGAGCACCATGAAACCATACTTGCTGCTAAAAGAGAAAGTGAAAAAAGAAGGCGTGCCGAGGAATCACAAGAACAGCAAGAAATCAGGCTTGCTGCTGATAGAGAAAGTAAGAAAAGAAAGCGTGCCGAGGAATCAGAGCAACCTGAAAGTTATCGCCTGGCATTCAGGTACAGCCCAGTCGATGATTATAGCTTGAGTAGATGTGTTCAAATCGGGACTATGTCTAAAATTTGTCCCTATTGCAAGGCCTTGAAATTCAATGGTGAAACAATGGGAATGTGTTGCGCCTCAGGAAAAGTTAAACTTCCTCTATTGGCTGCACCACCAGAGCCATTGAAGACTTTCCTTACTGGAACTACGTCAGAATCTAATCGTTTTTTGTCACAAATCAGAAAATATAACTCATGTTTCCAAATGACGTCGTTTGGAGCCCAAATCGAAAATCCAGATCAATTTATGTCTACTTTCAAAGTAAAAGGGCAAATTTATCATAGAGCAGGGTCCCTTCTACCATTCTCAGGCGAGAATCATAAAGTTTTCCAATTGTACTTCATCAGTGATAGAAATTCTGAATTGAATGCACGTTGCGAAATTTCTCCCAACGTTGAAAGGACAGTCGTTTCCCAATTGCAACATCTTTTCCACGAAAATAATAATTTAGTGCGTCTGTTCAAAACAGCCATCGATTTGATGCCTACTGATACGCATAAAATTGTTATTTCCGCTGACAAAACGCCTCCTGGCCAACATGTGCGTAGATACAATGCTCCAACCATCGACGAAGTGGCAATCGTTATGGTCGGTGATCAGTTTTTACCTCGAGATATTATTCTTCATAAGCGAAACGCTCAGTTGTTAAGAATTGCTGAAACTCATCGATGCTACGATGCCCTACAATATCCTATCATTTTTTGGGATGGAGCCGACGGCTATCACTTTAATATTAAATTGATGAATCCAGCCACTAACAAAGAAATGAATAAGAAATGCAGTGCAATGTATTATTATTCCTATAGACTAATGATTCGGCAGGATGAAGAAAATTATATTTTAAAATGCCGTGAATTGTTTCACCAATTCGTCATTGATATGTATGCTAAAATTGAATCAGAACGTTTGCTATATATCCGCCTGAATCAGACCAAGCTCCGCTCTGAACAATACATTCATTTGCGAGAGGCAGTTATAAATGACCGTAATACCACAAACGTTGGAAGATTAACAATTTTACCTTCGTCATATGCTGGCAGTCCCCGTCATATGCATGAATATGCTCAAGATGCTATTGCGTATGTTCGTCTGTATGGTCGTCCAGATTTATTTATTACATTTACCTGTAATCAATCTTGGGACGAGATACTGCAGCTTTTACTTCAAGGACAATCGGCGGTTCATAGACATGACATTACGGCTTGGTCTTCCGGCAAAAGTTGAAATCACTGATAAACTACATAGTAAAACTTGAAGTGTTTGGGTCAGTGCGATGCTGGATGTACTCAGTGGAATGGCAAAAACGAGGTTTGCCACACGCACATATACTAATCTGGCTACATAAAAAAATTACTTCGAACGAAATTGATGATGTGATTTCCGCTGAAATACCTGATGAAATGTCGATAAGGGGTTACATGATATTATTGTAAAAAATATGATACATGGACCTTGCGGTGCACTGAACGAAAATTCACCATGCATGGCCAAAGGAAGGTGCACAAAGCAATATCCTTGACTTTTAGTATTCAACACAATTACTGGCAATGATGGTTACCCACAATATAGAAGAAGATCTACTGAAGATGGCGGTAAAACAGCAATAATAAAGAAGCGTAACGGTACCACCATCGAAGTAGATAACCAGTGGGTTGTTCCATATTCCCCATTATTATCAAAAACATTTAATGCACACATAAACGTTGAATACTGTAACTCCGTAAAGGCAATCAAATACATATGTAAATACGTCAACAAAGGCAGTGACATGGCAGTTTTTGGCTTGCAGCCCGAAATCAATGATATCGACGAAATCGTACAATATCAGGCTGGAAGATACATAAGCAGTAATGAAGCTGTTTGGCGAATTCTTTCATTTCCGATGCATGAACGTAGTCCAGCTGTTGTTCACTTAGCGGTACATTTACAGAATGGTCAACGTGTTTATTTCTCGGAAACCAACGTGCAACAAAGAGCCCTGAATCCACCGGATACAAAGTTAACCGCTTCTTTTCGCTTTGCAAAAATGATTCTTTTGCAAAAAAACTGCTGTATACTGAAGTGCCTTCGTATTACACGTGGAATACTAAAAATAAAGTATTTGAACGTCGAAAACAGGGTAAGTCAGTCGACGGCCAACCTACCATCTTCAAAGATACCACGATAGGAAGACTCTACACCGTTCACCCCAATCAACATGAATGCTTCTTTCTACGCCTGCTTTTGGTGAATGTACCCGGTCCGACATCCTTTGAGTATTTGAGAACTGTAAACGGTATTATACATGACACTTACCGTAGTGCATGCCAAGCTCTGAATTTATTGGAGAATGACCAACACTGGGATAACTGCATCAATGACGCGTGCGAAACGTCAACCCCAAGTCAAATTCGTGCATTGTTTGGCATCATTTTAACAACTTGCTCTCCATCAGCTCCTACAGAGTTATGGGAAAAATATAAGTCAAAAATGTCCGAAGATATACTCCATCGAAAACAGTTAGAGACGTCAGATATGACTTTTGATTTTACATCAGAAATTTATAACTACACTTTAGTTATTATAGAAGAATTGTGCGTACGTATGGCAAACAAACCTCTTCAGGATTTGGGAATGCCTTCACCTAACCGTATCGCTGCTGTTTCGACATGTGTAGAATTGGATCGTGAACAAAGTTACAGTACGAGTGATCTATTGTCGTATGTACAAAATAATATTTCCAAGTTAACGTCGGAACAAAAAGACATTTATGATACGATAATGCATTGTGTCGATAACAACGTTGGAGAAATTTTCTTTTTGGATGCGCCGGGAGGTACTGGTAAAACGTTTGTGATAAAACTGATTCTGGCATCAATTCGATCAAAAAATGATATAGCGTTGGTAATTGCGTCGTCCGGAATAGCCGCAACATTGCTGCCTGGTGGAAGAACTGCTCATTCCGCTTTGAAATTGCCTCTGAATTTGCATTCTACAGAAACTCCCACGTGCAATATTTCCAAATCATCTGGGATGGGTAAAGTATTGCAGCAATGCAAACTTATTATTTGGGATGAGTGCACAATGGCACACAAAAAATCGCTCGAGGCTCTGGATCAATGCTTGAAAGATTTGCGAGGGAAGTCGAAAACCTTCGGCAGCACCTTAATATTGCTTGCGGGAGATTTCAGGCAAACATTACCTATAATACCTAGATCAACTCCTGTAGACGAAATGAATGCTTGCCTGAAAAATTCTAATTTATGGGCACACGTAAAAACATTAAAATTAACTACAAATATGCGTGTCCGATTGCAAAACGGTGACTCTGGTCAAACATTTTCAGATCAATTGCTGGCAATTGGAAACGGAAAGCTCCCAGTAGACTCAATTTCAGGACGTATACAACTACCTGCTGATTTCTGTAATTTAGTGACGTCCAAAAATGAATTGATTGAAAAAGTATTTCCGAATATTCTAAAAAATTATAAAAATAATAAATGGCTAAGTGAAAGAGCGATTCTCGCACCCAAAAATATAGACGTCCACAAAATCAACAATATTGTTTTGACCAAGATTCGAGACCAGGCAGTCCTTTACAAGTCAGTCGACACAGTTTTGGAACCAAATGAAGCGGTTAATTATCCATCTGAATTTTTAAATTCCGTGGATCTTTCAAGGTTTCCACCACACGTGCTACAACTAAAAATAGGCGTACCAGTAATGCTTTTAAGAAATATCAACCCACCAAAGCTTTGCAATGGCACGCGACTTGCCTTAAAAAAAAACAATGGAAAACCTAATAGAGGACACAATCTTGACAGGGCCTTTTGAGGGTGAGGCTGTTCTTATTCCTCGCATTCCCATGATTCCAACGGATCTGCCTTTTCAATTTAAAAGATTGCAAATCCCAATTCGATTAGCATTTGCAATCACCATTAACAAAGCTCAAGGTCAATCATTAGAAAAATGTGGTATAGATCTTAATACTGATTGTTTTTCCCATGGTCAATTGTACGTTGCATGTTCGAGGGTCGGTAAACCTGACAATCTATTTATATGCAGGGACAATTGGACAGCGAAGAATGTTGTATATTCGCAAGTTTTACGCAGTTAATTTGTATTGTATCTATCTATCTATATAAAAACGAGTTGTGTGTATGCATGTTTGTTTGTTTGTAAAAAGAGCGTTTGCATATGACGTCATTATTAGTACATACGGCTTTGTATATGCACAGACAATGGGAAAGCCAAGAATGTTGTATATTCGCAATTTTTACATAGTTTGAAACACATATATAAATCTATCTATATTCACAGATGGGACACAGGGACACAACTACAATGGCGCGTAACGACTTACGCGCGGGAGGGGGCTTGGGGGGCGCGAAGTGCCCCACCAACTAGGTGTTGGAATGGCGCGAAGCGCCACCCCAACAGCTAGTATTTATATATATATATATATATATATATATATATATATATATATATATATATATATATATATATATATATATATATATATATATATATATATATATATATATATATATATATATATATATATATATAGGTAAAGGTAGGTAAAGGATACGGCATTAGACTATACAGTCCTTACCGGCGGTGCTGATCTCCGTTTCTTTGCCCTTCAGCCAGGAAGTGCAATGGGGGGTTGGGGGCCAGCCATCCTGTGCTTACGCACACCCTTCCTGTTTACCTTCCCCAGATTTCTCCAGGTACACATTTAGAGCTTGGTCGACTCTGGCTAAGCTTACAGAGTCACGCCACTGACCCCCGTCCCAAACTGAAGACTTAGGTACACTGGGATTCGAACCCGCGTCCTCTCAGACAAGGGATCCGGAATCCAGCGCACCAACCCACTCGGCCAGGACTGCTTGTATATATATATATATATATATATATATATATATATATATATATATATATATATATATATATATATATATAGATATATACTGTTTGTACCTTTGTACCTCTGCTAATCTACTGTACTTCGATTAGCCCGTACGTGCAATTAAGCGATTTGCTACTTAGAGACGAGTAACTGGCACTGACGCCCCACGTATTGCTGGGGTGCGCAGCACCAAAGCAACGCGTGGCAGGGCTGACACCCCAAGTGTTGTTGGGCCGCGTAGCACCACAGCAACGCGTGGCGCTAGGGACTAAGAGACGTGTAACTGGCACTGATTCTCCACGTGGTGCCCCAGCAACGCGTGGTAGGGATCAGCTAGTACAGTCAATTTAAGCATTATTTAAGAAATATATTATTAATTGGTAATAATATGTTTCTTAAATAATGCTTAAATAGACTCTTTGGAGTTGTATGTATGTAGATATCAAACATTTCAAGTCAGAAGATTGCTTCTAATCAATTTTTGAAAATTGAAATCGTGGGAGATATAACACTATCAGAGAAATTGCAGCTCATAGATGCTAACGCTCGTATATCTAAAAATTTCTCGTCAATATTTTTTTCACCAAACTCTACATCCGGTAAAGACATACAAATCAAATAGCTACTCAAACGATGGAGTATTAAACCAAGCATATTTTGCGATCAGCAAGAATTTACATCAAAAGAAAATAATTCCACAAAGTAAAAAGGTCATATTCATCAATCCGGCCTGAGGTACACACTTTCCGTAAAAACCGCACAGGTTAGACCCTTACCAGTTTCCAGGAATAAGCTGAGATCGGTGGCATAGGAAAAAAAACGGGACAAAATCAAAGTGTTGCTCTCGTAACACAATAAAGACGAGAGTCTCATCTTTTCCTGGCGAGATCCCCCCCAAACTTATTCATGAATATGCTTTGTTCCTTGCTCTCCCACTCTCCATTTTGATTAACCAATTTTTAGCGTCCGGTGTGTTTCTTTCACCGTGAAAGAAAGTGTACATACGGGTCATTCCAAAAATAACCCCCCCCCCCAAAAAAAAAAGCTGTGACGAATTTAGGCCCATTTCCTTAAACCCATGTTCTGCGAAAGTGACAGCGTTTTTCATACTCCGCCGCATGTTGTCTCAAATTCGTGAATCCATAGACAAATATCAATACGGAGGACTACCAAAGTGCGGAACTTCCGTATACCTTGTAAGAATGTTCTACTGCATTCTAAAGCGGCTTAGACCCATGGTCATTTTATTGATCTAGCTGGGATTGATTTTCGCAAAGCGTTTGACCTTCTATCTCACCACATTGCATGCCTGAACTTAAAGCGAATGGGAGCTACGCGTTAAACTCTGACAATCGTACTGAATTTTCTGTCTGGACGCCAACAGAAAGTATTTGCCCTCCATGAAGAAGAAACTGACTCCGAATGGAGTGAATCTGCGGGGCCCCACAAGGCACCAAACTCACAGGCATAACATTTCTTGATGTGATCAACTACATATAGAGCGAAAACGAAGACAGGTATAAATTTGTGGATGTCTTATGACTCGTGCTTACTTATCTACTTGAGGGTAATACTCCTATAGTCCAGTTTGCTAGTGACATTTTTGACCAACTAAATTTCCAGTGCAATAAGTTCAATCTTATCATTAAAGCTACCAAGTCAAAATTCTTCGGCTTTGTCCCCTAAAAAGAGACTTTACCCGCCCCGAAGTTCCATTTCCTGTCGTGTCGGAAGTAAAGATACTCGGTGTTATTTTCTCCAGAGACTGTTCTTTTGCCGCACACGTTGACAGTGTAATAAGGAAAAGTGATTCTTCCCTTCAAACACTCTCCAAAAAGTCTCCTCCGTGCATATCTTTTTTATGCGCGACCAGTCTTTGAGTATGCCTGTCCCGTGAGGGGCCCTTTAGTACTACACACTGCTCACCTGATGTACGACCTAGAGTCAGTGCAAAAAAGGGCATTTAGGATTATCCTGGGTTCTACAGATATTCCTTACCAAGAAGCACTCATTACACTAAACATTCAGTGCCAAGAACAAAGATAGTATGATCTCATCATGAGGTTTGGAAAAGCATTGCTTTTAGACCCAGCCCATTGAGACATCTTCCCCTGAGACGGCCCACCTGACAGCAGAAACAGACAGAAATCCAAACTGCTTCCTATACGTGCACGGACAAACCGATACTATAATTCATTTGTGCCTTTTTTTTTGTCTATGTTTAACAGTGCATAATTTTTGTTTTTAATCTCTTTGCAGCTGCAAATTAGCCTAGTGCTACGAAAGTTGTTTAATAAACTGCTCTCTCTCTCTATATCTCTCTCTCTCTCTAGCTATCTTATTAATGAAATAGTGAAGCTCCTTTTCTATAACCACACGAACACGATGTTTGGGTTTAATTTCAGCTTATACGGAAAATTCTGTTTTGTAAAAATAAAATTTTGCGAACGACATCAATTATTTTTGAAGCTTTATTTGACAAAATACTATATTCACTTTTAATATCTAGCCGAAATTGATTTAAAGATATACTATATAAATATCATATTAAACAATTTTCACAAATTAATTGAATCAAGTTTTCTTTCTCATTACTTGTTAATTTAAATTCGACATTTTCTTAGTTGATAAATCGATCCTGTATCCATGCATGTTTTGTAAAATCGAGTTCATCAAAATAATTTGATAAATTTATTGACAGAGCATTTAAGTGTCCAACGAATGGATTTTGGTTTGCTTCTGTGTTATCTTGGGTGCACACATTTAAAAGTAGAAGCATGTCAAACTTATTTTTTCCAAATTCCAATAAAGATCCAAGCAATTAAAATAAACACCTGCAAGTTTCCAACTGAGGATTACTTTTTAAGCTAAAAAAACAAACAATGATAATCATTATCTAACCCATTATTTAGAGACTGATTTGCGTAGGGAGTCCTCCTTGCTTTATTTTAAATACATTTGTAATTTTTAAAGGTAACACGTCTATTGACCAAGGGATAACTGATAATTATTTGTAAATAGTGTAAGAGTGGTGAGAACAGTGAAAGGGACTGCGTGCGCGCAAATTTTTGACTTGCACTCTTCTTTTAACAACTTGCACTCATTTTTTGCTCTGATTGGCGTTGGCAACCCTGGTCCGTTCCTCCCTAGGGAGGCACTGTCGTCTAAGTAAAGAATTTTTAATCTAATTATAGCACTTTTTGAAGCAGTCAAAGTTTTACTTGAGGAAATTTTGAGGGTTGGGTACTAAAAAAAATATGTAGATAAATGAAACATGAATAAAGGAATGAAATATTTGTAAAAGTTTACACAACTATATAAATGAATAAAATAATCAATAATTAGATCGCTATAGTTATAATTGCATATAGGTAGGAGCAAAGAGTATGCTTGCTGTACAAGAGAGAAAACCGATGCTATTGTCGAAAAAAAGTCACCTATGCCATCTAGTGTAAGGTATTTCTCGGGATTTTTGCAAGTTCTGGAATTTTTTTTTTAGACACTGAGATCAGACGCTTATCACTATACTAATTTCACTAATTATGCTAATTATTCTAATTTGCTATATTATTACACTGACAAAATGCCAAAAACACCAAACATTAGATAGCTTGATTGCTAGGTAGCTAAAAGCTGTATAGACTGCTGCAACTAAGTAAGTTACTGCAGGCTACTACTAGCATGCAAGTTATTGCAAGTTTTTCAAATTGATAAAATGCTGGAGGGGATGACTCATAACTTTCTCAATGCTTTTTAGTATATCTGGGATGTAAATGTCTCAGACTAGTTAATCTTTGCAGTTCCTAACGCTGTAGCAGTTCGAATGATTTGTGAAAAAAATATGAAAAAAAGTTTTATACAAAAAAGTTGGGTACTTGTATGATATATCCCCTGCATATCAAGTTGTTCATGGGTTGACACACTGTAAACTGGTTCTTAATTCTTACTACATAATATCAGAAAAATTGTAGCTAACACATTACGTATGCAGACTCGCTTTACTTTACCCCCACCCCTAATCTGCAAATTTACAGCTCGAATTTGTTTCTGACATATTACATTCTTATCATACTTAGGTCTATTTTAGTAGAATTAACCTAACTTCACTTCTTTAGATGCTGGGGGTATATTATACAAGTACCACTTTACCAAAATTTGCTTAGAAAAATTTTGCTTCATAATTTCATTTATTTAAAAAAAAAACTATCTTTTCAAGATTTGTTTACTAAATAATAGAATTTTGTTATTCTGTATTAACAGAATTTCGTTTCAAATTATTCGTCTTATTTTCTTAAATGTTCCCTGTCATGGTTAGGCGATTGATATGCTCTTTTGTAGTAGTCTAGTTGCATAAATTAAAGGGATTCCTCATATATAATTGTATCTGATTTGCTATTTTGTTAATTCTCTAGAATTTTTTGTTTCATATTATGGTGACACTTCGTATCTTTCTATTTAGGAATTGACTGTTAAAATCCTTCCACCGTTTAATCGTAATCCGCTTTTTTCATAAGAAACGAATTTTCGAAATTTGGGGAATAATTTAAAAAATTATCGTTGTTAATAATTATAGTCTTTTTTTTCATTTATTTTATTATTTTTTTTTCTTAGTAATCAGTTTCTTTTTTTTTTTTTTTTTTTTTTTTTTTTTTTTTTTTTTTTTTTTTTTTTTTTTTTTTTTTTGTCAGTCTTCTTTTTGTCGTTTGACTAAGTTGATAGTTTATTTTAGTTTTAGTTTTTTCACTATCGATTTTCAACTTCTTTCCTTAGAATTTAAATTTAATTTAATTTAATTAAAATTTTAAGAAATTAAATTTTAAAAAGATTTTTTCCTTAGAATTAAAAAAAATAGTCTCTAGGTTAGGGAAAATTTCAGAAATCAGCTCAAATATCAGTTCCTTATCAATTTCTCAAATTTTTATTCGTTTGAAATCCCTGAAAGTTTCGTTCGGATAGATGAGTTGTTTTCATCGAAGTACTGAAGAAAGTACTGTCCAATAAGCAATTGAATACCCTCTGTCTGAAGACATTTTTTCCCCTTGTATGTTTTATTCTACTCGATATTTTGAGCAGTTCGATTCATTCCGTGTTATTTTGCCGTTTTTTTTCTAGATATTGAAGATGCCCAGTTGCGATTAGCTATTGAATTATCTGTTGAAGACTACGCCAAGAGTTCTCTTCTAACAACTGAACCCCCAAAACCTATTGAACAGAAGTCATCGACCGACTGTGATGTATTCTATGAATGTTGTGAAAATCCTTCCAGTTCTAGTCAATTTTGTGATACACCATCAATTTTTATTGATGGATCTTCAAAAGTGCCAGATGTGGAACCTGATACAGGGATCCCTAAATCCCCCACACTTGTCATAAGTGGAATTACGATCAACAGAGCGACCTCGTCTTCCTTGCCCCCACGTAATTTCCCTCCATTAGATACTATTCACTCAGATTTTTGTAAAAAGGGGAAGAAAAAGAAGGCACATTTACTATCAGTACCAAATTTGACTCTATTGAATTCATTATCGCCTTTGCCGTCACCTAAAGCCTTGCCGAATTCCGCGTGTGAGCTGAGAAAAAGTTCTGAGTCGTTTCCTTTTGCAAATCGTGACTTAAGCTCTGTACTGTTGGTTCAAGAACGTCAAGCAAGGGACGGTTTTCATGAGTCTTTATTTTTACCAGACCAGGAGAAACCTCGCTCTAGTAAAGAGGCGAGAAAGGCAAAAACTGAATAACTGTATTCAGTGTAATAGCTTTGGAATATATACTGGAATCCAGTTTGTGGAGGCAGACACATCCGCGTATTTTCTTGGCTGTCGGGGAAGGGGGGGGGGCTAAAAATAAAAATAAAAGTTTTATTCGATAACCTGAATAAGAATTGGCCAGAGATTCAAGGAAGTTTAGTTTTTGGGTGGAGGGGAGGGGGCTTTGACCCTCCCCTACAGGCATCCCTGATTTGGGGGAGGGGTTTTGTTCGATGTAAGCAGCTGGTAAATATTTTTTTAATTACCTTAAACACTTTTTCTTTACCTGTTTCCTTTCCCCAAAAAAAATGTTTTTTTGTTTTTGTTTTTTATCAAAGCCGTTATTTCAATTGACTTAACCCAACAGAGAAGTAAAAAGGTCGACAGCCGAATCAAATGTAAATCTGCTTAGCATAACAACTTTAGCAGATATGAATATTTATAGTTCTTGAGGGGGATTCTACGTTAGTAGTGGCAAAGACTTTTTTCGAGAAGTGTCCTAAGGTGTCTCTTTTTGGTGCATTTTTACTCCCTTCTTGAAAAATTATCTGGCATACTTGTTTTTTGGGGAATTATGTCCCATGTTGATCTATGAAAGCGTCAAAAAGTGAAAAAAAAGATAATTAGGGTTGTAACTTCGGAATGTATACATAATCTTAGAAGAACTAATTGGTAGAAATTATGATTCCTAAAAATATATGGGTGTTTTCAGCCCTTCCCCCAAACTTACTCTGGTTCTGATATTCAGTTTTGCAATCACTAACAGTCAATCAGCGTCTTTTTTGTTTCTGTAAGCTTACAAATATTTTTGGTGTTTTATTGTTTTTATGCGGATTCTCTTTTTTTCTGGATTTTTTTTTTTTATTTTATTTTTTTATCGTATTTATACAAATACTCTAAATCAAAATATGCTAAATATTTTGTTTAGAGTACAAATATTAAACTGGGGCTACTGTATATATTAAATATATTTAATATCAAAAGTTATGAAGAGCGAGGCTAGAATTTATTGGTATGCCTTTAGGTATAATATTAGTAAATATTTTAGAATGTCATAATGTAGTACACATAATTTTATGGTGTTTCTATTTCGAGAATGAGAATACAGTGCTAATTCCAAAATTCTCTGAGAGGTGCCAAATTTCTATTTCTTTGTCAAATTGACTAAGGAGTTCATTTTTAATCCTTTTGCTGAATGTTAAAACCACTTGCTATTTCCCAGTAGCATAATTTGTAAGCAAAACTTCACGCTTGTAGCATTTTTTACCGAAAAATCGTACTCGACCAAAAAAAAAATCCACTTTTGGAAGCAGCAAAAAATCTTATCAAATTTTGCATATTGCTATTCTATATGATTAAAAAAGTAAGTTCAAAAATCGGAAGTATTTTAAACTTAAATTTGTTACTTGGTGCTGTTATCTATTTCGTTTTTTTTCTTCTTTTTTTTAATTAGGCTACCGAAATTAAACTCCTTATAGTTGACACGAAACTTAGCCCACCTGAAGCACTGGTTACGCCTATTGAAGTAACAGAAAATGATCCATTAACTTAATGCTCATAATCTCAGATATAAAGTAAAAGATGGGAATTAGATTAGTCGTTTGGTGTTTTAATCGAAGTTTATACGTATCTATTTTTACGAATTGTCCAATATTCAAGTAAAACGATCACACTTTTAACAGAAGTGCGTAACAAAACACTGATTGCACCCTAGGAAGCAGTAAAGAAATTCCATTAAATTCGTATATTTTTGTCCCAAATATATGTAAGAAAAAATTTCAATTTGGTTGCGCAGTGTTGCAATAGTTTGTCTATTTTTCTGTTTTTATTTTCGTCTTGTGGCGAATTTGCCATATTCAGACAAATATTTTACGCTTTTTGATGATGGATCGAACTTGAAATTGTTTTTGGTCATTATTGTGTGCTGAATGCTAAGAACAGTATCAAGATTATATTCATAATTAGTTACTGTCTTGAATAATGGTCTCTAAACTGTTGGTGCTAATGGATGGTGTTTCATGTAAATTATGCATTTTACCGTAAAATGGTTGCCAAATAAAATTAATAAGTTGGTTTACTGTAAAGTGGCTACATGTATAAATTTGAGGTTTTTTTTTTCGTCCAAATATGTATGACTGTATTTTCTAGCACCTAATTCGTAGACTTGCTAATGGCTGTTTGTATTCTGAGCTTATACTTCCTGAAATTTGTGATTGATGTACCTTAATTTTTCCGATCTTTACCATTTTCATATTTTGATTATCTGTAATTAGTGATTGTTGCTTTTTCTCGTGTTTGCTATCTATCTACATGCACTGGAAAGATTCAGAGTCCAAATTCGGCAAACATTGTTAACGACTATAAACATTAACAACTTGCCATAGTTCAAAGCGGTCTAAGCCCAACACAGCAGCGTACGCTCCTCCCCCGTCCTAATCTATTCAAAGCTTTACATTTCAACCCTCCCATGATGTTTTAATTTTCGTTAATTCCTTTGTTATAACCTTTTGCCATCCCTCTTGGACGACCTTTTTTTTGTTTGGTCACAGATTTAGTCAAAAACCATAATCTTTTGCAAGCCATGTATTCGTAACATGTGGCCCTATATACGGCCTATTATGCCTATCTATGGCCCATTAATATGGCCTACCTTTACGTGTTTTTCATTTTTGTCCGAGAAAATGGGATTTGACTCTTTTTTTTAAGTTTATTGTTTGATATACAGTTAGTCTAATGACTACCTTAAACCATCCTTGTGTTTTCTCAAAACTTCATCTATGAATAAATAATAATTGTTATGCCTGTTCACATCTCTAATGATTTAAAATAACCAATTTATAATAATATGAGGTTTTATAATATGAGCGGTATATATATATATATATATATATATATATATATATATATATATATATATATATATATATATATATATATATATATATATATATATATATATATATATATATATATATATATATATGTATGTATATATATGTATATATATATATATATATATATATATATACATATATATATATATATATATATATATATATATATATATATATATATATATATATATATATATATATATGTATATATATATATATATATATGTATATATATGTATATATATATATATATATATATGTATATATATGTATATACATATATATATATATATATATATATATATATATATATATATATATATATATATATATATATATATATATATATATATATATATATATATATATATATATATATATATAGTGATATAATAATATCCTCTAGATATGTTCATATTCGAACATCAATTAAATAAAATATGCATATTGTCGAAACCAGAAAATAAAATAAATCGCTATTCAAGTGTTAAGTCACGTAAATGATTTTGTGTCATTTTTTTTTCTTTCTATTTTTCACTTTTTCTAAAAGAAAACATGGATTATTTCTGCTTGAATTAATTATCTTTGTTGTCCGACCTGAAACGTTAAGACTGTTTTCAGATATTCGATTATTTTATAAAAAAAAATGTTACAATGAGACAAATTATTCATAAAATATACATACATTTTAGAAGGAAAAATCACCTATTACCTATATTCAGAGTTATCCGTAAGGGATGTGAAACACTGTGTCTGTATTTTCGGAGGGCTCCAACCCTTCTGAGTATTAGTAAAGTGCCTGGTTTCTAATTAACTTTTTTGTTTTCTTTGACTGCTTGTATCAATAGCATAATTGTTATTATTCTTCCATGGACAAAAAGGAAATAAGCTCATAAATTCACTTTTGCATTGTCTTCATTTTGCAACCGATATTTTGAGAGCAAAAAAAAATTCTTGAAAGCGAAAATTTGAAAATATTAATTACTGGTAATTTACGTTATCCTATGCTACTGATCAATTTTACACAGGGTAAAAATTGACTAAAATTAGACTGTTTCTCTCTGAGAAACTTTTGAAGCAATAGACCTCGCATAAATTTTTCGTTAGAAGGTGCTATTCGTTAGAAGATGCTGTCCCTTATTCATTAGAAGATGCTGCTCACAAGTACGATACAGTATATTTTACACATTTTTAATTACTTCTTATAAAAGGTTCTCCCCTTGCCATTGGAAGAATCTGTCAAAACGTGCTGAAATTTGCGAAAGGTACTTGTATCTAGACAGGTTATTTGTATAACTTCTATAAAAAACTTATTGAAAACTATTTGAAAACTTATCAAGAAAATGTAGTTTTTCTACTACATCCCCCCGTTAATTATTTGTGCTGAAGGTATACCGGCTGATGACAACTGAGTACTAAAATAATTATAAATTAGTACTAAAAACAAGATAGTACTAAGAAAATAATACTAAAATAGAATCTGTCAAAACATACTAAAATCTGCGAAAGGTACTTGTGAAACACAGGTTAGTTGTGTAACTTCTAATTTGTAAAATTTATCAAGAAAATTTAGTTTTTCTACCACACCCCCCTGTGAATTATTTATGTAGAGGATATACCGGCTGATGACAACTGGTTGCTAAAATAGGCTGAATCTACTGTAATTTTAGCTGAATTAACTGTTTAATTTATATGTTGGCTATTGACAACGGCGGACTGAAGTAGCTTGAATGTACTCTGAATTTTTTCAGTAGAAACTTTGACCATGTGTTTATTATAAACTGTATATTTCGGAGTTTCGAAAAAATAATTTTGTTTAACCGTCCACAATTCTTTTAGTTATTAAACACTTTAGATGTCATCGCTCTTATGAATTAATCCATTAGCAGCTTGTGTAGCATAGCCAATCTATCACCTTTATTTAATTACTAGTTGTTGGGGGCGCTATTAACACCTAGTTGGTGGGGGCGCTTCGCGCCCCACCCCCCAAGCCCCCCCGCGCGCGTAAGTCGTTACGCGCCATATTAGTTACGCGCCATTGTAGTTGTGTCCCCGTGTTCCACCTATGAATATAGATACAAGAGAAAAGATTTCTCTTTTCGTTATAGATATATATATGTTCTAACTACGTAAAACTTGCGAATATACAACATTCTTCGATGTCCCATTGTCTGTGCATATAAATTGATTGTCAGGTTTCCCGACTCTTGAACATGCAACATAAAATTGTCCATGGGAAGAACAATCCGTATCCAGATCTATACCTCATTATTCTAATGATTGCCCTTGAGCTTTGTTGATGGTGATTGCTAATCGAACATTCCCTGTGTCCCTGTCGTCATTTATATATCCCCCTGTGCCCCCGGCATCCCCGTTGTAGTTATGTCCCTGTGTCCCGGTCGTCATTTATATTCCCAGTATCCCGGTCGTCATTTGTGTCCCAGTGTCCCAGTCTGTAATTTCTCTTTGAGCGTCCCGGTCGTCATTTATATTCCCTGTGTCCCGGTCGTCATTTGTGTCCTGGTTTCCCGGTCTGTAATTTATCTTTGATTGTCCCGGTCGTCATTTATATTCCCTGTGTCCCGGCTTTTAGTTTTCTTTTTCTCCTTTATTTTTCAGTTTTTTTCCTTTTTTTAGTTTTTTTTCAGTTTTTAGTTTTGTTAGTTTTTTATTAGTTTTTAGTTGTTTTTTTCTTTTTAGTTTTTTTGTAGTTTTTACCTTTTTTAGGTAACCCTTTTTTAGTTTCTCTGATCAGCGTTCTAAGAACAATAATGGGTATATCATCAAAGTTCTTTCCTCATTATTCTATGTGGCAGAAAAATGGCGTTATTCGCACTTTTTGCTAACGTCAGTGAGCTTTAAGATTTTAGAACAATGATGAAGTAAAGAACGGTAATCTCTGCATAAAGATGTAAAATCCTAGTGATAAAGAACAGGCTTTATGTAACCCCTTGAAAATAACCATCTATCCCATAAATTAAAATTGGATTTCTTAAACCCTTCCGTTATTCACTTAGTCGCTTGCGGAGGCGAAATATGAACGCTCAAAGTACTTAGTCTGCTTAAATAATTATCATCAAAATCATGAAGCAATGGGTGTATTGGTTTGGTCAAGGTAAGCGAATGGAAGTCTAGAATTTGACGGCCATGAGGCATGGCTCGAAGGCGATGGAATTTGAATTTCTTGAACTTTGAGATACCCCATTTATCAAGTATCTACCCGGTAGAGAAAGGTATCGAGCCCTTATCTATCAGTTGGCTGTAGGAGCGACCCCAAATCGTCCAACGAGAATTGCTGGGAACTAAGTGAGTAAAGCTGAGCTGGCAGCCGTGTATTTTGAGCAGTTGGAAAGAACGAGATCACTGACTCTTAACCACCTATTAGCAATAATGGGAAAAGGATTCAACAAATTCAATTTTATGGAGTTTCAGGTTTTTTGAACACGAAGCAGAGATATGTTTCAGTATGAAGGGTTGTTTAGATGGAATGAAAATAAATTATTTGCCTTAATCTTGGCCCTCAGAATTAAAATTTTTGATAATAATGCTTTTTAAATCCCTCTGAAAGCAATCATTACAAATACAGGTCTAACATTTTTGTCTAACATGGTTCAGCATTGGCAGTTGTTATACCACAATTTACTAACTCCTAAAAACGGATCTGTCCTCATTGCTGCATTGTTTCAGTAGAGCAGAAATGGCTTTCCAGGTAAAACATAAGAATTTTAATAAATGAAATGCATAATAAGTAGTTTTATGTCTCTTCCGACATTTAGAACTCGAGATATGTTCCTTTTCTGTAGTTATTGATTCATTTTAGAATCAAGGAACAGACAAAAGTTAGTGAGACCAAGCTCTAATAGGATGCAAAATTATAATTATTTTATGTCAGGCGTGTATGTATGAATTCTTTCTGGGAGGGTGTGGTAGAGAATTGTGTGATTACCATTGCATTACCATTATCTGAATTTATCCCTCCATCCCGTAAGTATATGCAAACTTTTGACTGTCAATGTTGATACGCATAATTGTAACTAAGATATTCACACTTCTAAAGTATAAATCCAGGGTTCAATCCCCACCGCAGCAAGGTTGGGCGGCAAGCTCGCTACTTGTCCCTGTAAGAAGACCCATCAACTTAAACGCTGATTCGTTGCCCTATGTGCCCACAATGGCTCTGGAGGATCTTTATGCTTTTTATATTCAGACTTCTGAGGTAATTACCAAAGATCGGCTTCTAAGCTGTTCTCAAAGGGATGATCAGTAGGGAAATATGAGGGTGTGGGGAGGCTTGATGCTTTCTGATCACGGTGACTCTTAAAAAGGGCACTAGAAACTATTACTTTTCAACAGAAAAATAGTTAAATCATCTAAAGAAACAGAGAGCAAAACAAGAAAACCAGAGAAGAAAAGAAAAAAAGACAAAACTAACTAGACCTACGCTGCCTGAGCAACGTGAAGTGTTGCGACAACCTTTGCCCGGCTTCGCCGAATAAAGTGTTGCGAGAGCAACACTTTGTTTTTTTTTTCTTTACTATCGGTTAAACGCTGAAGTTGTCAGCCTATCGAAGCTTTTAAAACGTTATGTTCAAAGAAGAACGCGATCAGTAATCACATGATCAAAGGCTATTCCTCAGCTTTGAAAAAACAACAATAACAGAAGAATATCGAAAGAAGGGACTGAATTGACTTTGCAGCCAGTTGAACTTTATCCTTTTCAATCCTTGACATCGTGACGGATCAAGACCGACTCTTGAACATGTGAACATCTTGAACAAGACCAGTACCGACTCTTGAACATGCAACATATAATTGTCCATGGGAAAAACAATCCGTATTCAGATCTATACCGCATTTTTCTAATGATTGCCCTTGAGCTTTGTTGATAGTGATTGCTAATCGAACATTCTCTGTGTCCCCGTCGTCATTTATATATTCCCCCGGCGTCCCCGTTGTAGTTGTGTTCCTGTGTCCCGGTCGTCATTTATATTCTCCGTGTCCCGGTCGTGATTTGTGTCCCGGTGTCCCAGTCTGTAATTTCTCTTTGAGTGTCCCGTTCGTCACTTATATTCCCTGTGTCCTTCGACGCAGGGACCTTAGTAGTCAAGAAGCGTCGTTAATCCAATGCAGATTTCCTGTGTCCCGGTCGTAAGCTTTATATATTTATAATGACGTCATATGCAAACCCACAAACAAACAAACATGCATACATACAACTTATTTTTATATATATAGATATAGTTTCTTTTTTAGTTTTTTCCTTTTTTTTAGTTTTTCTTTTTTAGTTTTTTCTGTGTTTTAGTTTTTTCGTTTTTCTTTTGTTTTTAGTTTTGTAGCTTTTTTAGCTTTTTTTTCTTTTTACTTTTTTACCTTTTTTATTTTTTTTAGTTTTTTCTTTTTAGGTTATTTATTTTTTTTTGTTTTATTTTTTATTTTTTTTATTTTTTTGTTAATTTCTTTTTTAGTTTTTTCTATTTTGGTTTTTTTATTTTTTATTTTTAGTTTTTCTTTTTTTTATTTTTCTCTTTTTTTTCTTTTTTAGTTCTTTTTTTTAGTTTTGTAGTTTTTTCTTTTTAGTTTTTTTTATTTTTTAGTTTTCCCTTTCTTTTGTTTTTTATTTCTTTTTAGTTATTCTCTTTTTTAGTTTTTCTAGTTATATATATATATATATATATATATATATATATATATATATATATATATATATATATCTTCTATATATATAAAAATAAGTTGTCTGTCTGTGGATGTGTGGATGGATGTGTCAGGTGACGTCACCTGAAAAAACTGGATCAGGTGACGTCAAAACTGAAAAAACTAAAAAAGGCAAAAACTACAAAAAAAACTAAAAACTAATAAAAAAAATAAAAAAGCTAAAAAACTAAAAAAACTAAAAAAAGGCAAAAACTACAAAAAAAACTAAAAACTAATAAAAAAGCTAAAAAACTAAAAAAACTAAAAAAAGGCAAAAACTACAAAAAAAACTAAAAACTAATAAAAAAAAATAAAAAAGCTAAAAAACTAAAAAAACTAAAAAAACTAAAAAAAAGGGAAAAAACTGAAAAATAAGCTAAAATAAAGGTAAAAACCAATAAAAAACTAAAAAAAAAACTGAAAAAACTAAAAAAAGGCAAAAACTACAAAAAAAAACTAAAAACTAATAAAAAAAGTAAAAAAGCTAAAAAACTAAAAAAACTAAAAAAACTAAAAAAAAGGTAAAAAACTAAAAAAAATAAAAAATAAAAAAAAACTAAAAAAAAGGAAAAAACTGAAAAATAAGCTAAAATAAAGGTAAAAACCAATAAAAAACTAAAAAGAAAAAAAGGAAAAAACTAAAAAAAATTTTCATCTAAAAAACTAAAAAAAACTAAAAAAGGTAAAAACTAAAAGAACTAAAAAAGAAAAAAATAAATGACGAAACTCAAAGAGAAAGCGACCAGGACAAAAGGAATGTTCGATTAGCAATCAACAAAGCACCGGGAAGCACCGGGACACAGGGAGTATGAATGACGACCAGGACATAAGTAAAAAAAAAAATTAACAAAACTAAAAAGAAGTTAAAAACTACAAAAAAACTAAAAAGAAAAAAAAACTAAAAACTAATAAAAAAACTAAAAAATCTAAAAATCTAAATAAACTAAAAAAGAAAAAAAAAGGAAAAAAATAAAGGAGAAAAACCAACGGGGACACCGGGGGAAACAGGGGGATATAAATGACGACCGGGACAAAAAAACTAAAAAGAAAAAAAACTAAAAACTAATAAAAAAACTAAAAAATCTAAAAATCTAAATAAGCTAAAAAAGAAAAAAAAAGGAAAAAAATAAAAGAGAAAAACAAAACTAAAAAACGAATGTATATACAGACCGGGACACCGGGATACAAATGACGACCGGGACACAGGGAATATAAATGACGACCGGGACACAACTACAACGGGGACACCGGGGGAAACAGGGGGATGTAAATGACGACCGGGACAGGGAATGGTCGATTAGCAATCACCATCAACAAAGCTCAAGGGCAATCATTAGAATCATGAGGTATAGATCTGAATACAGATTGTTTTCCCATGGACCATTATATGTTGCATGTTCAAGAGTCGGTAAACCTGACAATCTATTTATATGCAAAGACAATGGGACAGCAAAGAATGTTGTATATTCGCAAGTTTTACGTAGTTAAAACCATATATATATATATATATATATATATATATATATATATATATATATATATATATATATATATATATATATATATATATATATATATATATATATATATATATCTATATTCACAGGTGGGACATAGGGACACAACTACAATGGCGCGTAACTATTATGGCGCGTAACGACTTACGCGCGCGGGGGGGCTTGGGGGGGCGCGAAGCGCCCCCACCAACTAGGTGTTGGGGTGGCGCGAAGCGCCACCCCAACAGCTAGTATATATATATATATATATATATATATATATATATATATATATATATATATATATATATATATATATACTAGCTGTTGGGGTGGCGCTAAGCGCCACCCCAACACCTAGTTGGTGGGGGCGCTTCGCGTCCCCCCAAGCCCCCCCACGCACGTAAGTCGTTACGCGCCATATTAGTTACGCGCCATTGTAGTTGTGTCCTTATGTCCCACCTGTTAATATAGATATATATATATATATATATATATATATATATATATATATATATATATATATATATATATATATATATATATATATATATATATATATGTTTTTAACTACGTAAAACTTGCGAACATACAACATTCTTTGCTGTCCCATTGTCTGTGCATATAAATAGATTGTCAGGTTTACCGACTCTTGAACATGCAACATATAATGGTCCATGGGAAAACAATCCGTATTCAGATCTATACCTCATGATTCTAATGATTGCCCTTGAGATTTGTTGATGGTGATTGCTAATCGACGATTCCCTGTGTCGCCGTCGTCATTTATATATCCCCCTGTGCCCCCCGGCGTCCCCGTTGTAGTTGTCTCCCTGTGTACCGGTCGTCATTTATATTCCCTGTATCCCGGTCGTCATTTGTGTCCCGGTGTCCCAGTCTGTGATTTCTCTTTGAGGGTCCCTGGCGTCATTTATATTCCTTGTGTCCCGGTGTCCCGGTCGTCATTTGTGTCCCGGTGTCCCGGTCTGAATATACATTCGTTTTTGAATCGGTCTTTTTTTAGGTTTGAGTTTTTTACCTTTTTTTTAGTTATACCTCATGATTCTAATGATTGCCCTTGAGCTTTGTTGATGGTGATTGCTAATCGAACATTCCCTGTGTCCCCGTCGTCATTTATATATCCCCCTGTGCCGCCCGGCGTCCCCGTTGTAGTTGTGTCCCTGTGTCCCGGTCGTCATTTATATTCCCTGTGTCCCGGTCGTCATTTGTATCCCGGTGTCCCGGTCTGTATATACATTCGTTTTTGAAATGGTATATGATGAAATAAATTTTTGTATTTTTCCCCTTTTTTTCTTTTTAGTTTTTTTTTTTTTTTTAGATTGCTAATCGAACATTCCTTGTGTCCCGGTCGCTTTCTCTTTGAGTGTCCCGGTCGTCATTTATATTCCGTATGTGCCGGTGTCCCGGTCGTCATTTGTGTCCCGATGTCCCGGTCTGTAATTTCGTCAGTCGAAAACAGGACGTCAGTCGACACACAAACATGACGTCACCCGACAGACAGACCCACACATCCACAGACAACTTATTTTTATAAAGATAGATATATATTACATATATCTATATATATATATAAAAATAAGTTGTCTGTCTGTCTGTCTGTGGATCAGGTGACGTCATGTTTCTGTGTCGACTGACGTCATGTTAAAAAACTAAAAAAAGGAAACAAAAAGAAAAATAAAGGAGAAAAACAAAACTAAAAAAATAAAAATAAAAAAAAACTAAAAAGAAAAAAGAAAAAAAACTAAAAAAACTAAAAAAATGTAAAAACCAAAAAAAACTAAAAAGAAAAAAAGGGGAAAAATACAAAAATTTATTTCATCATTTACCATTTCCGGGACACCGGAATACAATTGACGACCGGGACACAGGGAATATAAATGACGACCGGGACACAGGGACACAACTACAAATGGGACGCCGGGGGGCACAGGGGGATATATAAATGACGATGGGGACACAGAAAATGTTCGATTAGCAATCACCATCAACAAAGCTCAAGGGCAATCATTAGAATCATGAGGTATAACTAAAAAACTAAAAAAAAAGGCAGAAAACTAAAACCTAAAAAAAAGACCAACTCAAAAACGAATGTATATACAGACTGGGACACCGGGACACGAATGACGACCGGGACACCGGGACACAAGGAATATCAATAACGCCCGGGACCCTCAAAGAGAATTCACAGACTGGGACACCGGGACATAAATGACGACCGGAACACATGGAATATAAATGACGACCGGGACACCGGGGGGCACACGGGGATATATAAATGACGACGGCGATACAGGGAATCGTCGATTATATATTCGCAAGTTTTACGTAGTTAAAAACATATATATATATATATATATATATATATATATATATATATATATATATATATATATATATATATATATATATATATATATATATATATATATATTCACAGGTGGGACATAGGGACACAACTACAATGGCGCGTAACGACTTAAGCGCGCGGGGGGGCTTGGGGGGGACGCGAAGCGCCCCCACCAACTAGGTGTTAGGGTGGCGCGAAGCGCCACCCCAACAGCTAGTATATATATATATATATATATATATATATATATATATATATATATATATATATATATATATATATATATATATATATATATATATATATATACATATATATATATATATATATATATATTCGAATCCCAGTGTACCCAATTCTTCAGTTTGTGACGGGGATCAGTGGCGTGACTCTGTAAGCTTAGCCAGAGTCGACCCATCTCTAAATGGTTACCTGGAGAAATCTGGGGAAGGTAAACAGGAAGGGTGTGCGAAAGCACAGGATGGATGGCCCCCAACCCCCCATTGCACTTCCTGACTGAAGGGCCAAGAAACGGAGATCAGTACCGCCGGTACTGACTGTAAAGTCTAATGCCGTATCCTTTACCTTTACCTTTTATATATATATATATATAATATATATATATATATATATATATATATATATATATATATATATATATATATATATATATATATATATATATATATATATATATAAATATATATATATATATATATATATATATATATATATATATATATATATATATATATATATATATATATATATATATATATATATATATATATATATATATAATATATATATATATATATATATAATGACGTCATATGCAAACGCTCTTTTTACAAACAAACAAACCTGCATACACACAACTCGCTTTATATAGATAGATAGATAGAATACAAATTAACTGCGTAAAACTTGCGAATATACAACATTCTTCGCTGTCCAATTGTCGCTGCATATAAATAGATTGTCAGGTTTACCGACCCTCGAACATGCAACGTACAATTGTCCATGGGAAAAACAATCAGTATTAAGATCTATACCACATTTTTCTAATGATTGACCTTGAGCTTTGTTGATGGTGATTGCAAATGCTAATCGAATTGGGAATTGCAATCTTTTAAATTGAAAAGGCAGATCCGTTGGAATCACGGGAATGCGAGGAATAAGAACAGCCTCACCCTCAAAAGGCCCTGTCAAGATTCTGGCCTCTATTACGTTTTCCATTGTTTTTTTGTTTTTTTTTACGGCAAGTCGCGTGCCATTGCAAAGCTTTGGTGGGTTGATATTTCTTAACAGTATTATTGGAACGCCTATTTTTAGTTGTAGCACGTGTGGTGGAAACTCTGAAAGATCCACGGAATTTAAAAATTCAGATAGATAATTAACCGCCTCATTTGGTTCCAAAATTGTGTCGACTGACTTGTAAAGGACTGCCTGGTCTCGAATCTTGGTCAAAAAAATATTGTTGATTTCGTGGACGTCAATATTTTTGGGTGCAAGAATCACTCTTTCACTTAGCCATTTATTATTTTTATAATTGTTTAGAATATTCCTAAATGCTTTTTCAATCAATTCATTTTTGGACGTCACTAAATTACAGAATTCAGCAGGTAGTTGTATACGTCCTGAAATTGAGTCTACTGGGAGCTTTCCGTTTCCAATTGCCAGCAATTGATCTGAAAATGTTTGACCAGAGTCATCGTTTTGAAATCGGACACGCATATTTGTAGTTAATTTTAATGTTTTTACGTGTGCCCATAAATTAGAATTTTTCAGGCAAGCATTCATTTCGTCTGCAGGGGTTGATCTAGGTATTATAGGTAATGTTTGCCTGAAATCTCCCGCAATGCCAGAATCAGTTTTATCGCAAACGTTTTACCAGTACCTCCTGGCGCATCTAAAAAGAAAATTTCTCCAACGTTGTTATCGACACAATGCATTATCGTATCATAAATGTCTTTTTGTTCCGACGTTAACTTGGAAATGTTATTTTGTACATACGACAGTAGATCACTCGTACTGTAACTTTGTTCACGATCCAATTCTACACATGTCGAAACAGCAGCGTTACGATTAGGTAAAGGCATTGCCAAATCCTGAAGAGGTTTGTTTGCCATACATACGCACAAATCTTCTATAATAACTAAAGTGTAGTTATAAATTTCTGATGTAAAATCAAAAGTCATATCTGACGTCTCTAACCGTTTTCGATGGAGTATATCTTCGGACATTTTCGATTTATATTTTCCCCATAACTCTGTAGGAGCTGAAGGATAGCAAGTTGTTAGAATGATTCCAAACAATGCACAAATTTGACTTGGAGTTGACGTTTCGCACGCGTTATTGATGCAGTTATCCCAGTGTTGGTCGTTCTCCAATAAATTCAGAGCTTGGCATGGACTACGGTAAGTGTCATTTATAGTACCGTTTACAGTTCTCAAATACTCAAAGGACGTCGGACCGGGTACATTCACCAAAAGCAGGCGTAGAGAGAAGCATTCATGTTGATTGGGGTGAACAGTGTAGAGTCTTCCTATCGTGGTATCTTTGAAGATGGTAGGTTGGCCGTCGACTGACTTACCCTGTTTTCGACGTTCAAATACTTTATTTTTAGTATTTCACGTGTAATACGAGGGCACTTCAGTATACAGCAGTTTTTTGCAAAAGAATCATTTTTGCATAGCGAAAAGAAAGCAGTTAAATTTGTATCCGGTGGATTCAGGGCTCTTTGTTGCACGTTGGATTCCGAAAAATAAACACGTTGACCATTCTGTAAATGTACCGCTAAGTGAACAACAGCTGGACTACGTTCATGTATCGGAAATGAAAGAATTCACCAAACAGCTTCATTACTGCTTATGTATCTTCCAGCCTGGTATTGTACGATTTCGTCGATATCTTTGATTTCGGACTGCAAGCCAGTTGACGTATTTACTTATGTATTTTTTGACCTCTTCTTTATTTCTGCTATTGAAAAATTCATTCTAATGAAATTAAAAACTTTTACACTTGCTTCTTATTTTCTATTAACTGAAAAAATCCTGGATAGGGAATATTTATAAAAGGCAACAAATATCTTGTTTCCTATTCATTTTGAATTAAATGCTCTTAGTGACTGAAATCATACCATTTAAAACAATTGCAGTAAATCTAAGGCCATATTAGTTTCATTTCGACAGTTCTTAAAATTTCTGCCAAATTTGTCTAGATAAAGAAAAATGGGTTCAAGACCAATACATTTATTAAATTAAGAACACAAAATTTTGAAAATGCAAAATTAGGCTCTTGAAAACTTAACCTCAGCTTTATTTCGGTGAGTATTTCAATCAATAGTTAATAAATTTTTGATAGCAGAATCCGATCTTTGATTCTGAAAAGTCCTGAAAACACCAATTAAGCTTCAATTATAAGTGCCGAAATTAAAAATGGATATGGGCTCGTAGGCTCTAAAATAAAATCTCTATTTTAAGGATAAAAATCCTCATCAAAGGCTTTCATATTCCCTTAAAAGAAGAATAACCCTTAAAGTTTAAAAACCTGCATCAAGTTGCTCTTAAGGACTAGAAATTCGTAGCTTATTTCGAGCACAGATTTCAGCAAATCAATCGGCAAACAATAGCAAAACAAAAACAATGCCTTTTGTGCGAGATTTTCATAACTAAATATTATGGACATCATTAACCAATTACAGATTATCATTAATTGTATGATTAACATAAACTAACTTTCTATTGCTTTTATGTTAGTTGTTAATTGGTTTTGTAATTAAAATTTTTATTTTTTTTTTAATTTTCATTTCATCTAAAAGTCATTGAGTTTTTTAATTCTTTTGCTATTAATTTATGAACGGTTTTTTACCTTTGAGGATCTGATTATGTTTATTATTACTTAGTTCTTTTGACTTCCCTGTCGAAGAGAAACTAGAACCATTGTTGATTTGAAAAATCGGTGCCGAGAAACTTCTTGACTATGTGAAAATAAATAAACAATGGTAACAAATATCCTTAAACGCATTTAGCCAAAATAAATAATAGTAGTCAAAATTGGCTGCCTTTTTCTGCCAAATTAAAGAGCTGTATTCAGAGAAAAAACTTATGGGTGTTTTGGTGGGTGGCCGGCCACTATCAATTCCTATAAAATAGGTAATTTTCTAGGTTTTTCGTCGGAAATTGGTGTTTTTTGTCCCTGCTAAGTCACATTTGAATAAGAAAGTTAGTATTTGTAGTAAGTATTGGCAGTTTTCGGAAGTACCGAACAAGAAGTAAAAGAAATTACCGCAGAAAGTTTGACTGGAGTACAACAAGTCCAAGTGTGAATTACAAGAGAGAAAAAAATGGATAATTTGCAGTTGAATATTATGTCTTTGAAGCCTGATCATTCTGATGTTTGTTTATATGGAATTTTTTATGGAAATTGTGCCCCTTAACTTGGCCTTATTAATGGGGTAGGCTACATTTCGAGTTTAATTAAAGCTTAGGGTAGGGGCAAGATACATAGCAGGCTTGACTAGTCAGACAGCTAAACACCATTTAGACTATTAAATGACTGTAGATTCTCTAGGTATGTGAGTCTCTTGTTTTATCCCATATACCCATAAATTAAATCCATTGAGACAAAACAAGAGTGACAGGTGGTGAAATGTATTGGAAATGTATAATTAAGGGTTATATGTATTTGCTTTTTATGCAGGATAGGGGGTAAAATATGGTGGAACTATAGTTGAATTTTGTTAGCTACTGTACAGTTATTCTGCATGTTCTGAAGTAAGAACTGTTACTTAACATGTTTCCCTTTTCAATAGCCCCTATTCTACACTTTGACCAAAACTACTTAGTCCATACTGATAAGTTTATTCCAAGACTAGTGTCACAAACCAGAATAGTTATATATAAATTGGTTAGGCTACAGGGGTAACTTGTTGAAAAGCAAAGGTTTCAAAGATTACAGTCAGCCAATCTCAACTGTCTGAACCTATAAGTATCTTACACAAGATGAGGAATCCATGGTCCATGTTTATGACAAATAGGCCTCTACATTTAACCATTATATATTCCTGAGATTAGAAACTTTACATGTACTAGCCTAGGCTAAGGGTGTTACTCTAGTACCTAGGTAGTTTGATTTAAGTATATCATACAGACAAATTGGCAGGAAGCTCCTAATCTTAGATATGATGCCTATGGATAGTTTTAGATAACTAAGACTTACTGACTATAATATAGATTTTTTTTTTCTTAAATTTAAGCATAAACAAAAGTTAACCTCATATCCTAGTCAGTTGTAGGGTAAAATTCTAGTTAATTGACTTCTTGCTATCTTGGAAAGGGTTTAGGTTAGGAAAATGAAACTTTCAGGGACGGGTCTACAGGCTAAGTATGTCCCAGGAAGGTATTTTAAAGTACCCACCTCTACTCCTTCTCCCTCTAGAGGGCCCTGAAATTTGTCTACATGACAAGTCTATACCTATTGAAATTTTGACAAAACAACATTTTACCTTAATTTTCAGTTACTAGTTGCTTTTTCTCTGCCTTTAGTTCTGAAAATGCAATTCCTGTTATTCAAGTAGAATTTTTAGCCATATCAATGTTTTTTTCAAAATTTAGGAAATGTATTTGCATATCATTAAAACTTCTTAAAATGTAATTGAGTAAAGCTATGAAGCTCTAAACAATTTTGTTGTACTTCAATTAAGCAGAAGATCTATTTTGCAAGGTTTCACTTTTATAACACACATATTTTTAAAGGTCATCAAAGGTTAGGGCTCTCTAGAGGGAGAAGGAGTGGATGTAGTTGCTTCAAAATACCTTCCCAGGACATACTTTAGTCTGTATATTCATCCCTGAAAGTTTCACTTTCCTAACCTAAACCCTTTCTGAGATAGCAAGAAGTCAATTAACTAGAATTTTACCCAAATTTTAACATAATTATTCTGCTTCAAAATAGGGGTATAATATGCTATAGGACAGGGGGCAACTACCCCCCCCCCCAGCCATAATTAAAATATGCCTACATGATTAAAGCATTCACATAAGCTGGTTGGATTTCTTTAGCATATTTTGCCTTTATTGTACTGTGTTTTTCATTTTAAGTTTTCACTGTCATTTTTACTTGATTTGGGACAATTGCCTCCAACTCCCCTCCCCAGGAGTGTGATAAAATCACGCCATTGCTTCACAACACTTCTCTTAGATTAAATGTACCCATACTAGACTTTGTCTATAACCTGTATATTTTGTTTTAGATTAAAGGTCCCATGTTTAAGACTGAGTAGTATTTTCCAAGTTTATGCTCAAGCTTAAAGCATATGTATGTGTGTGTGTGATTAGGATCCTTTATTCACTATCAATAGATTTAGAATTGTTACTGTTGCATATGGTTAAAATATTCATGCTGATTACTTTAGAAAATCTAGAAAAATTTTGTGGTGAAATAATCTGCTATATAGGTACTGCTACTGCTAAATAATAAGAATTCTACCCTATCACCTTTCCCAAGTAAGCACCTTTCCAAGATTTATCATAGAATTTGGTCAGGTTCAAATGGGCTGAATTTTCAGGCATTTTCATATCAGATCCCTAATTCAAGTGGCAAAGTTCCCTCATCCCCCCTTTGCAGGTCACATAATCTTAAGAATGAAACAATAGATCATTGCTATTGTGACCTATTTGAATGTAACATGCTGATGTCTGCACAGTATACCCTGCAATGTAAAATGTTAGAATGCTTCAAACACCACAAAATTCCACTAACAGCCAAGAGTCTTGCTGACCATACTTTCTGCAGAGCACAGAGCTCAATATATATTCTCTTATAACTCAACTGCTGGTATCAAAAGATATACTTCAAGAAATCTGAGCAGATACAAATCATATAAGACAAACCAGCTCAATAGCTCTGTCTATCCCACAGAGTGAGCCAAAAGGAAAAGGGCTAAATAGTATCGACTGAAAAGCCTGTCTGCTGAATAAGAAGAAGAAGAAGGTGGCATTATAAAAATTTTCCAGTGGTTGAACTATTGGTGTACATTTGCTATCCAACTTCTGAGAATTTTACCCTAGCTAGGCAGAATAAGAACACACCACTAATTGCATCTTTTAATGCTCTGTCTAAGGCTAATAATCACTTTCTTTGCAGATTTTATTTTGGACACTTAAACAGATTCTTAAAGCAACACTGTGTTTCTTGTTATTTGCCAGTCCATTAGATTCATTATTTTGTAATTTTTTCTATTTTCCTGGTCATAATTCTGACAATCTTGTGGAGCTGGAATCCTGCAAAATGCCATCTAAGACATTTCTACTAGTTATACTATTAAAAAATTAAGGCTGAGTATGTATAGTGGATTGTATAGTTGTCTATTAGGAGGGGGGAGGGGTAAAGGAAAGTAGTACACTTATACTAATTAGTTAAGTAGCTATTTATGATTGTTTTAAGGTAGTTTGCAGAATATCTAGTTGTCATGTTGTTGCTGTTATGCCTAAAGGTCATAACTGACATTTTCACACTTCTGAGATATTTGACAAAAACTGTTTGCTAAGCTGTTCGAAAGGTATAATCAGCAGGGAAATGTATGTTCAGTCAAACTTTGAGTATTTAAAATATGGGCTTTCCACTGGTTAACAGAGGTTTTTGCTAAGTTAAACCAATTGGCCTACAAGGCAGATACAACATCTACTTGTAACAGAAATTTTAGCCTGATGTCACACAAGAGTTTTAATACAAACATATAAAGTGCAACAGGATTAAAGTTTTTTTATTGTTATTCAGCTAACAGAATAAAAGGAACTCAATCTGGAACAGACACACTTAAAAATCTTCTGGATCCTCTTCTTTAACATCTAACTCATCCAAGGTGTCCCTGGCCAGTTCCAATGAAGGAAGAGCAGCATAGTACTCATGGAAAGTCCTGGGTATTACAAGAGTATAGCATAAGTCAATCAGATCTTTGTATTTTGCTGGAGGAAAAGGAATTGGTCCCTTGTATGCTCTGACAAGCTGCAAGGAGTTTTCATTGGGTGTCATTCTACATTGCGATTCATTCACTTTTATGACTGAAAATTCAGAGTTTTAGTTGTACCTGAAATTGATCTTGGTTGGCTGCTCAATTGAGTAGTTGAGCCACTTCATCAAATTCCATTTCACTTGCAGACTTTCCCCATTGGCCCTGTAGGCCCATTTTCTGTTTCTCAAGATAGTGTCAGCAGTTTGCTTGAAGTCCAGCCAAAAACTAGTCATCAATCACGTGCACCTTATATGGCTCAGTGTTAGTTCTGGCTATTAGGCAGATGGTTCTCCAGTTTTCGATAGAAAACACAGGTAAGTTTTTGGCTGCTATTTTGATACATGAGTGCATGCTGTCCCCTTCCTGCTGAGAATGGCCACTTTCAAGAAATATATGATTTATTTCTTGGACGTGATGCAGTGTCCAAACAGCATATAAAAACATGGAGGCAACAAATTGGTTTTTGAACTGCCCACAGCAGCCACCAGTAACAAAATATATTTTCTTGTCTTTCAGAATGTTATAAATCAGCATAATGACTTCATTGAGGCCCCTTTGGCCTTTTGTCTGTTCCCAAAGGTGGCAATGAGCCTCTTTGGTTACCAAATTGAAAATTGTCATGTTATAAACTGCTAGTTTTCTTTTGTAACAGATAGGACTGGTCTCTGCTCTGAGAGTTTCAAGGTCTCTTTGTAAGTCCATATTCAGCAACATAGCACCCTCCAGTCCTTTCTCATTGTGCAGAATACCATCTTTTATTGCATTTTTAACTTCACTAGGATGCTTTGCTCTTGACTGGTGCTGCTGAAGTGACTCAGCCGCATTCTCTTTCTCCTTCAATAAGTAAGTAGTATTGAGTGCATGTATGGCATTGATCCTTTTTGGGAGTTTGGAAAGATAAGTTCAACAATTTGAAACATTTTCTGTACATACTTTTACTCACATGTACTCGTTGGTTGCTCAAGCAGGTATCAGTGTGGATTTTATACATTTTGGACTGGTTAAGTTCAGAGTTTAGATAGAGTTTCATAGAATTTGCCCAACAATTGTACGACTTGACTGCAGGAAAACTGCTAATGTCATCTCTAGCATAAGATAACTGATCATCCACTAGTCTCTTAGAGACTAGATTCTTGGGACTCAACATGTTTCTTCTATCTCTGCCAGCGGTTCCAGTATTTTTTTTTTTTTTTTTTTCTTGACACATCCAGCAACAAACTTTTCACCAAGTCCCAGAGTTGCCAAGAAAATCTTCTTGCAGACTTTTTTACACGTACTATTCACTTCTAATGTGTAACAGAGTGAGTTTTGCCGTCAAGAACTGCTGGCACTGTTGTTCTCTGACCAACTGGCTTCTTCATCACACACTTCAAAACTAACTGTCTCTGTGACTCCATGGAACATAACTCCTTGCCTAGCAGCCAGAGGCTTTTGAATATAGCTTTTCAAGCATCTTGATCAATAGTTTTGCACCCGAGTTTGCATTTGCAACTAAATTTCTTTAGTTATTTATTTATTTAAGAATTAACGACGCTTCTTGACTACTATGGTCCCTGTGTCAGCCCTGCAGTGCATTCTTGCAGCGTGATTTGATCTCTGGGTCCTGTATTACCAAGCTAAGGTCAAATCCACTGTGCCACCACAGGACTAAATTTCTTTAGTTCTTTTGCTTGAAGAGCTTTTTGTGTTTTCTGTGCTGTGTATTTTTGTCCGGCAGCATGTTTCTTTTTTCTGTCAATATATGTCTCTTTCTTTCTTTTGGGATGTTTTTCTATGTTTCTTCTTTCAACTGATGCCTGATCATTAACAACATCCAGTTCTGTGGCAGTCACTTCTGGAACAGTTGCTAATGTCTACTTCAATAAAACGTTCCTGATTGGGAGTTTCCCGTCACTGTCTGAGCTTGAGCCATCCTTGTCTGGCACTCAATTCTTGTCTTTGGGATCACCATCTGAATCAGATGACAAATCTTCGTTATTGTCATCTTCTATGAGCCTCCAAAGCTATTCCTCTGAAAGTGCAGTCCTCTTTGGCATTCTGCTGCTTGAAAGAGAGTTCTGTTTCATTCAAAGTTCTTCAACAAGGTAATGCTGGAAAGAAGATAAATCAAAACTGGACTACAAGACTCCAATCAGGTTGCTGCTCAAAAATTATAAAACAAAATACGGATAGGCCTAACTATTCCAGTCAGGGAAACTTGCAATTCCATATCACTTGAAAATATTCTAAGCCTATGCTTTAAACCATATACCTTGATTGACCAAATGCCAACCCTTTGGTTTAAACCACACAATTTGAATCCTAATTTAGCCTGATTCAAGGTATGTGGCTTAAAGTAAAGGGTTGGCATTTGGTCAATCAGGGTATATGGTTTACAGCATAGTGTTAGACCATTTTCAAGTGATGTGGAACAGTATAACCCAATGCTTTTAACCATGTACCTTGATTGGCCAAATGTCAACCCTTTGCTTTTAACCACATACCTTGAATCCTGATTCAGCCTGATTCAATGTATGTGGTTTAAAGCAAAGGGTTGGCATTTGGTCAATCAAGATATATGGTTTAAAGCATAGGGTCTGACAATTTTCAAGTGAAATAGAATTATAAGTTCCCTGACTGTAAGTATATAAGTCCTCTTAGGAGGAAGGTTTCAGGCGCATTTTTTCTTAGATCAACCTTTCAAAAAACTGGAAAATGTGGAAGTCTCTTGCCTCCAGATACGTAGTCTGATCAGGTTTAGCCCCGTAACTTTCCGAACTATGACTTTGTATTTCCCAACCTCCAGATTTCGTAATTGCATAACTGACAAATAACTGATGAAACTTAGTTACGACCTTTAGGCATAACAGCGTTTTGCAGATACATCCAGGCTGGGGTTGGCCATTTCGGCAACAAGTGGATGTTATGTCTCCCTGTGGTCGCAAACTTGTACCACAATATCCTAGGAGTCTAAAATACAGATTAACTCAGTTTCGCCAAAAATGTCAGTTACGACCTTTAGGCGTAACAGCGAGTGTGGTAAAGTTCTATTTGATAGCCTTCTTGCTACCTTTGAAGGTAGTTGAGTTAGTTGAACAAAATTTTCAGTAAGGAATTTTGTTGTCAAGGTACTATATCTGCCCTTTCCATATTTCTAGGGCATTGGAGATTCCATGAATGGCATGGTCTATACCTATCAAAGTTTGTAAAAAAACGTTTTTTATTTTATTTTAGGCATTTAGTTGCTTTTTCATTGGCTATAGTTTTGGAAATGTAATTCTGTTATTTCAGTTATATTTTTAGCCATACCTTAAATACCTTAAATTGCAACTTGAAGCAATTGAAGGATTTTCCATCATGTTATATTACTCAGCATTTCTTCAAAAATTGCCATGTGGATTGATTTGGAATTGTTTTGAATATTAAGTTGGTTTGATTGACTAGGATTTATGCTCTGGTCTGAGACCCCAAGGTGTCTCATTCCAGGCCCCATTCCTTATTGCTCCACTCCTTGTCAAGTGAGAGATAAATGTTAGTTCCCTATTTTAGAGTAATAGGTTTACAATTTTTTAAAACATTATAAGCTGGAATTAAGCAAAGATGTAGGGAGGGCTCACAGTACTTCTCTTTTGGGTCAATTCAGCAGTAGATCCATTTCTAAAGGTTTCAATTTTATAACACAAAGATTATAAAAAGGCTAATGCTGTTTTGAGAGAAAGGGGCTGAGATAGGGTCTTCAAAAGATCTTCCTAGAGGGCTAATGAGAATCTAGGTCTATTCTTAAGTTTTATTCCCCTAGCTCAGCTACTTTCTAAGATAGACAAAAGCCCCTATTTAGAATTCTTATTTACTTTTCCAATGAGTAAGAAAGGGTCACTTTGAGGGTTCCTTGTGAGTAGAAAACAAAAATGTGCAAAGGAAGCAATCAGTATATTTGGAAAGAGTATGAAAAGACAACTCAGCACAAAGGCTCATAAAGTTTTCAGGTTAGGCTAGGGTAATCCTCTGTAATAACTCCAGTTCAATTCCATTTGACATTGTTTATAAATATGATTTTTCTAGTAATGACAATATTTTAATTTATTCAGACTCAATATCAAGCCTTGAACTCCTAGATTTGACCTCATTTTGTACATTAGACATGTATACTTTTTGTTTTCTATCACTAACTTGCTTCTAATGGTATAAAGATATACCTCTGCTATATTCCCAGCCACTCAGGTATTTTGAGTTACCATTGTATAGATGACATGGCTAGAAACAAAATCCTAAATATTGACAAGCAAAGTAGGACACTCATCTCCCAAAGATATTTCTCAGTAGAGCTTTGTCTCTCAATAAAGATTATATTTGGCCCATATAACAAATGACAACCCAAATTTTTCCAGCTTCACTCCAAAATATTCTGTAGAATTTGTGCTGGACCAAATGGCCTCAACATGCAGGTTTTCTTGGTAATATTCTAGTTGAGAGACTTCTTCCTAGTTTGAGAAATAGTTGTATTAGGCAAATAAAACTTTCAAGAATGAATCCAAGGCTTTAAATGTACCTAGGGAGGTATGGTGTTGTCAAGCTACTATTCTCAACCCTTTAAAATATCTGGGGCTGATAACATTACATTGAAGAAGCCTCTATTACCACCTAAATTTTGACAAAAAGGTTTTACTGTAATTTGTTTTTAATCCGATTTTCATGGGTCTTGTTTTGGTTGTTGCAATATCTTAGAAGTATGAACTGAGCAAACATGCCAAGCTCAAAATACTGGCTTCATTTGAGCAGTAGACCTATTTCCCAAGATTGAACTCTATAAAACAAAGATTGTCAAAGACCAGTCCTATTAGAAGAGGGGTGGGGATGGAGATAGACACTCCAAAATATCTTCAAGGGAGATTGTTTATTCTGTTTACTCATTCCTGCAAGCTTCATTTTGGCCTAAGTGCTGTCCTAAACCACTGTCCAAGAGCTTTCCTAGCCAAGTGGATGGTGCACTGGATCTGGAATCCTTTGTCCAAAGGACAAGGGTTTGATTACTGGTGTTACCAGTTGTTTGATTTGTGACAGGGGTCAGTTGTTGGACTCTGTAAGGTTAGCCAGAGTTGACCCAGCTCTGAATGGGTACTTGAAAAACCTATGGAAGGTAAATAGAAAGGGTGTGCTAATGCTCAGGATGGCTGTACCCCCCCCCCTCTCCCAATGCAATCTGCCTCAACCCTTCATTCTCATATTACAGATTCTACAATATAAAAAATTAACTGTTTACCTTTGCCTATTTTACTGTAATATGCCAACATAAATAATAATTTGATAGCGTGCCCATAGCACCACAAACTACCACCCTCAGTTTATTTTTGCCAAACCCTAACAAAGAATATTGCACTGAATTTGAATCCAATTACCTTCTACAATACATAAATTGAAGCAAATTGTAAGAGACCAACACTCAAGGTCATAGGACCTTTTAAGTTGGAAAACTTGCAAATTTATTTTAAAAATAAATTGTAATTTTTTGCAAATCTTGCAAAATAATGATGGAGGTCTATTGTTAATGTGGGTTTATACATAAAAGCATGGTTGATTTTCAAAAACTAGCCTTTTGACTTTTTATTTGCAACTAAGTGGTATAATTTTTGCTAGCCTGTCTTTGGCCAGTTTTGCATGTTTGTTTTTTTTGCTGGCACTTTTCTGCTGCTAAGTCATGGCATGTTACAAATTGCCCTCGTGAGACAGAGAAAAGGGAAGGGGCTAAATGGTTTTGACTCAAAAACCCATATGTTCCAATAAAAGAATACTAAAAGTTGAAAGAAGGCAATTGAATATCACTTCAGTGAATCCAGATTATGTTAATGTTTATGTGTATTTTTGAGGTGGAAAATTATGCCTAGCTAGTTTAGGGATTTGATGCTGTTTTGGCAAAGGTGTTGAGCAAGGTTAATTGTAGGCTAATAGAGTTTTCAGATAGGGACAGATAGCAACACCATTTCACAAAAATTAGGGAGGATGTAGGGGGAGGGGTATTTTTCAAAGTCTGTGAGAGGAGTGATTTTGCTGTCTGTTTAATTTTTTTTCAATGAAAATACTAAAAAAGGTATTTTAAATTCTAAGGGGGATTAAAACATATCTTGGTTTTCTTATTATACAAAAATATATTGAAGCAAAAATAACAAATTAGCTAACTTATGTATAAGACCAAGTGTTATATCTGACCCATTAGGAGTTTGGTTGCATTTGCAAGAGTAAAGTTGAACTGGCAGTTTTAAGTTAACCTAGGATTATAATTATAGACTAATCATGTCCAAAAACTAAATGAAACACTACTCAGAAATTGCTTGTTCTAAATACCTTTTCCACAAATGATTCCCCTTTTTTCTTTTAGATTTAGTTGTAGTAATATTATGATTCATTTTGCTTTCCTGTTCCATGGACTATGCTACAAAAAACATCCCAGATAAATGGCAAAATAGAATCACTAAGCTCATGATCATATCACATAGCTTATGAAAATAAAGGTCACTCATTTACCTACCCAAAGGGTAGCGATTCCTTGTGTTTATCTCAGGAATTACAGCCTAATTGTCAGTTCAAGGTAATTGATCTCAAGATAAGAACTCAAAATCTAGCCCAGCATGAGGAACTGAATCTCATTTTGATTTTGCAAGATTTTCAAAATTACTGTTCCTATCTTGAATTTTTTTATTCCAAAACAAGCAAGGAAAGTCAAAATTAGAACGTTTATTGAAGTCATGAGCATAAAAATAAAAATTTGATGATGAAACTGTTCCTACTAATGGCCTGGATTTGCTTTCCGAGTTAAATAATTCTTGCCTTCTTCTACAGATAATGGCAGGGTACATTTAATTTGTAATAGTTACCTAAAATCACAATGTCCAGCAAAAAGGTTAATCATGTGATTCCAGATTTGGAGGGATTGATGGTAGGGGCTGTTACCAATTCATCTGTCAATGATTTCTAATTGGACACAATTATGTTGACAAAAAACTGGTTGGCCTGTATATATATATGGACTCTCATCTGAAAGAGATTCAATGAATAGGCTCTAGTCTTCCACTGGATGTCTAGTTGAAGATAAGATGTGACAGTGTCATTTGTTAGTAACTTCTTGGACAAGATGGCTATTAATGATTAAGAATCGCCTTGTTACTTTCTGCTAGTCATGAATATCAGATCAAAAGCAAGGTGGTTTCAATAGCTAACTCATAAATAATGGCCTTAAGTTAGTTTTTGGGGTATATCTTAGGAAGCTTTAGTTGCAATTTGGAGAATAATGCCATTTGGATTATGTATTTAATTTATTTTAAAAAAATAACACTTTGAAAATCACAGGCACAATGCTGAAAAATCACAAATTGCCTTTTATAACAAAAGATAGGTTTCTATCCCCTCGTTCTTGTTGAACTTCTATTATTGGCATGAATAAATCGGAAAAGCGCTAACAAATCATTATGTGTTATAAGAAGCACGAAGAACTGGAAGGAAGAAAAATAAGATGCACTAACCCTATGTTTATTTACAGAAATAATTAATTTCTGAACACAGTCCTTTTTGATAGTCAGTTATTTATTTAGTTCTTGCGCATAGGTTTTGCTACCATTGAGAAATTTCAGTGCACGCAAATTTGCATTCTTCAGCTAAATATCAAAATTTGCAAACTTGCTACAGCTTTCTTCAAAATTCAGCATGTGACTCCTAAGCGTGTTTTTTCAATTAATATAAATGTGATTTATAATTTATCTGGAAAGCAATGGTGAAATTGATAAAATATCTATCAATAGAAGTGTTGTCTTTCAGTGGAATTGGATTGTGCATCATCCCTCTCAGTGTAGTTTCTATTTTTTTGTTACCAATCAAAACACAAAAACAGAATTTGATATAATTCTGCAATTCACAATCATCTTAGCCACTATATGATAATTTTCTGGAGTGAAAACAACATATGTAAATAAGCAATGTGTATACAGAAAAAATTGCAATCCTGAATGGTATCTATCTCAGGCTTTTTTTCCAACAAATGATGAAAACAAAAATGGTGATGTTTCCAAGCTATGATAAGTCTGATAACTGACATTTTTAGTGTTATTATAATTTCCAAAACCATATAAGAGCATAATTTAATTTACAGACATAAAATTGTAGGGAATCATTTATGTGCTGAAACCAGTGGCTCTACCTTAGTTATTAGCATATTGGGAATGTGCCTTAAAAGGTGGTTTGGATGGTAATTTCATCTTTTAGCAGGAGAACAAATTTAAAAAAAAACAAAAAAAAAACAAAACAGAAAGATCTTGTATCACTTCCCTTCTAGTTCATTCCCCTCTTAGAGCAATGAATGATCAAGAAAACATTAATGACATGGAGGCAGTCCAGACAAATTGGTGTATGTAAAAATATTGACATACATACGTTTGAAGACCAAACCCTTGTTTTCTTGGCCATTTTTATTTATATTTGTGTTTTTTGTCAAATATAAAGATATTTCTAGCTCAAATCTTCATTCATTTTTTACCAAAAAGGCCATGATTTTAATTTCATTTTTCTTAGTTTTGCTTACAAGACTGAAATAGATAGAAAAAAAGAAGAAGAAATATACCACCATTCAATATGCCACCTAGATTCCCTATTCAATGCTCTCAAACAGGGTTGCCATCTGATGACAGAAAAGTCACAAGATTTTAGTTATTTTCTGATTTTTTTAGTGATTTTCTTCAATAATGTAGTAATTTGTGTGAAAATTTAGTGATTTTTTGTTTAGGCAATGTTAAAAATCACCAGAAATAGTGACAAATTGTTAGGGGTGGCCAACCTGTCTAACTACAGTGGTTGCTACTGCAATAATTACATCCCAATATCTCCCTAATTCCTGTTTTCAGATTGCCAGTTTCCTGCTTGCAATTTTCAGGTTGGCATTAGTTTGTATTATTACCATAATTACCTTAATTCGCACTTCTGAGCGAATTAGTTGCAAGAACTATCATGCTCAATAGTTAATGATGGCGATAGATCTGGTCATTGTGTTAAGGTCAATCGACGAATCATCCAGACTAGAGATTGCTGGAGTGATGCAATTTAAGCCCACTGGGTAATGGTGATCACATGGTAGGTGTGGTTCAAGAACCATTCTCCAGCAATTTAGAGTTGGCTGTGCCGCACAACAGCAACTTTGGATTGAGTGTGGAAGATGGTTGGGTATGACAAGCTGCATCATCCTACAAGCTCACTCTATTGTCTTCCAAGACTTGGGCTTAGAACATCTCCATTAGTGGAAAAACGTTCATAAATTAAATTTAAAAAAAAAGTTTTTTTTTATTTGAAAGTAAGGAGCAATATAAAAACAAAATTAATAGAAATTATTCTGTATATGAAAAGAGCTGTCCTCTCCTCAACGCTTCGCTCTTTACGCTAAAGTTTTTATTGTCTTAGAAAGTAGAGTTATGTGAAAGAGTCAAACTGGCTGTACAATGGGCAACAGTCAAATGCCAGCAACTATGGGGAAGGTGATTAGATCTTCTTGAATTTTTATTTAGAGTCTTAGAAATGTGGGCTAATTTTAGACCTATGATTTCAAGCTTCTCAGTTTACTTCTATAAACCTTACTGTATTTAGTTTGGTGCTATAGAGGAGGATATTTCATGATAACTTAGACATAAAAGTTTAGTTGATGATTTTGCTAATTTTTAAGCTGTTATTGTGAGCCTGATGTTATTGTCATTGGTTGAGTCTTTGACCTACGGGAATCAACCCTAAGTTTATATCTATAGCTGCAAATGTGTAGTCCACCTGTTTATTGCTTTATTTGTTTTAATTTTTAGGTTGCCAAGGCTGCTTCAAAGCCAGTCTATGTGAGAAAAGATAATGATGGAAAAATTATTGCAAAGAAAAAAAAGGTTAAAAACTTAAACTGTGATACAAAAACATCTTTTTCTTTTTTGAACCTTTTACATGCTGAAAATGAGCCTAATAGGGATTCCTTTGCTCAAGAGAAGCCAAAAAGGATTCCTGAAAAATTTAATAACAAACCAATTATCTCTTCTCTGTTTCACAAAAATCCAGAGATACCAATTATGGAGACCCAAGATGTGACACAAGTTGATGAAAAGTTATTCTCTTCAAGCCAATTTTCAGATTTGGCAATCCATGATTATCTTAAATCAACATTAGAAAAAGATATGGGCTTAGAAGTTATGACTGAAATACAGTCAAAAGCGATTCCAGAGCTGCTTGAAAAACACAATGCCTGCATTCAGAGTCAAACTGGAAGTGGAAAAACTTTGGTTTATGCTATTCCTATAATCCAGGTAACTCAGAAAGTTATCTTTTGTAGTGTGCTTTAAATAACATATATTTTTTTAAATTTTTGTTTCCTATGCAGGTAGTGGAAGGAACTGAGTATTATGTTAATTAGTTTGATCCTGTTACAAGGGGATAAAGGGTAGTCCCCTTCTATTTCCTATGTATTATTCTTCTAATTAAGTAATTCGTAATCATAAAAAAATAAGAATTTCTTTCTATAAAGCCTTTAAAAAATATTAAACAGGATAAGTAAAAAAAGAGATTATCTTAAGCCCAAATTCGGTCACTTTTAGACTTCACACAGCCAAATTCTCTTAGCCAGAACAATGTGGATAAGTATCAGAAGAAGGCATATCACTAACCGTTTGGTTCAGGGAAATGCAGCTTTTTTTCTTATTATTCATTTTTTCTGTAAAGTCATATAAGTTGAAAGTAATTAAGCAACTGAATTTTGAACTAAAAAAATATAATGTTGAATAAGATACAATCTAGAATAGTTTTTTCTTTCAATGCTAATAAGTGTTATATAAAATTCCTTAAAATTTCTTTTTTTTCAAAATGAATGACAGAGACCATAGTTTTCATTAATAAAATCATTTATTGTCTATAAATATTTTGTCACAACCTTGTTAGCTTATCTTCAAGTCATTGAAATATGAGAATTCATCACTCAAATAAGCCAAGAGTATCAACCATTTGTCATCTTAAACACAAACATATTTGTCAGGGAATTATATTTTAAAACTATTTTAATGAATTGAATGAATCTTATTTTAAATAATGTAATTCAGAAGGCCTTGTTTTGAACTTTTCCTCAGTAACAGATGAAGTATGAAAAAAATAGGAAGTAATAGCTTGATCTTGGTGTACGCTTCTTTGCAGATTATAGAAAAGTCTTCTGTGTTGTGGTTAAATCCGCACTGCTGGGGATGAATTTTGTAAATAATATAATAGTATCAGTATATATAATAGAATAGTATATACTATAATAGTATTTAATATAATAGTATACTATATACTATAAAATTGTTAAATAGTAAATGTGCCCTGAGGAGTCAGAATGAAAAAAAATACAACAACCTTTTGTTTCTACCGTCATGACAGCAATCAATAGATAGGTATATAGTTCTTAAATAAAGGTTTAAGCTTCGGAATAAAAGCCAAATTTTGAAGATTCGGTATTAAAGCCATGTCCAGTAAAATGTAACTTCTAAGATATAGCCTCCCAATCTTAAATGTCTAAAATTAAGCCACTTACTTTCATTTATAAGTTTGTAAGAACGACAAAGACTTGCAAGAAAAATCTACTATGAATAGAATATTAATTGTCTGGTAAAAGTTAGAAGATAAAGCAGACAAAATCCCGAAAACAAATTCTCAACTCGGCATAATAAATTGATCAAAATACCAGCTTCAACCTAAAGAAAAACGGCGGTAATACTACTATTACTACTACTTCTACAGATAACTCTGTATCTGTAGTCAAAAATTCGAACTCGCAAATTCTGGTCAAAAATTCAAACTCGGCAGCTCATGCTTACCTCTAAGGTAAAAGACTTGGCTTTTTCAAAATATGATGATTCATTTAGGGTTTTCCCCGATTGAATGATGCAGCTGTTAGATCTTTGATCTCATAGTATCTTATGTATGGATACCTGATGAAATCAGTGTGTCTGCTTCACTTGTGAGAACTTCAATTTTTCTAAATTTCGCTTCATGTCGCTGTTTTCCCATTACCAGAACTCTGAAGTATAATTTTTTTCTCTTCCAACATTTTAGATTTTGTCATTTTGAAATTTTTTTTTTTAATGGGTAATTACGTTATTAACTTTTTTCTAGTCGTGGCCTCTGTTATGTTTTTATTACATTGTTTATATTTTCTATCCTATTACATCGTGTTTTTTATTATTCTTCTATGTACTTGCTCGAATCAGAACTAAAAAACCTTGTCATGCTGACAATATTACATCCAAGTGATTGGACTAGAATTCATTCTACTGAAATGAAACAGATTCACTTAACTTTAGATCTTCTATTGATTCATTTTGAACATTTGTGAAAAATTCATTAGCTCATCTTGATGTTGTTTCATTTGAAATTTGCCATTTTTTTGCTTCTTCAGGACCTATCATAGCATTGACAGAGGAACAACAGGGGCAAGATGAGAATATCTAAAATGATCTTAGGTGACGATCCCCTTTCCATATTTAGCCCTACTAGATATGACTATAAATTGTTCTTTTCTCTAGAGTTTGAAATTTTTATTTTTATAATTTATGGATTTACGCCATCTGTGAAGGCTTGGAACATTGCCTTGACAGAAATAACACACTCTGATGCATCATTGGATTAAATAAATCCTTGCCTCAAGCATCGACTTTTGTAAATCATGTTTTTTTTTCAGTTTCTTCAAATGTAGATGGCGTATCTCGTCTTATTACATATTTATCCATTGATTGTTTAAAATCAATTGTTTGAAACCCAAGAATTAAACTTTAAATAATTAGTGGAACCTCAAATTGCGAAGCTTATTTCCAATTATACTCTGTAGCTTTTCACCAGAATAAGATTGGTGACGATTTAGCACTTTCTTACAGCTGACTGCTCACCTTCTTTCTGTAAACCCCTGGCACGGGCAAGGAAGGGGGGGGGGTCAAAGGAAATAGCTCAAACAGGACGTTTTGTCTGAATCTTGAATGAAGGATGCCCATTCTCTCGAAATACCAATAGATCATGTTCGGTTTCCTCTTGAAATTAGACAACCTGAAATTAGGCTATTTCCCTTCACAGAAGCCAATGAATAGAGCTTTGTTGTTGCTGAAGAAAAAAGGATCCAACCTACTGCTAAAGGACAGATACAATGGTGGGGGCTATGAACTCTTCAACGTGTAGTTGGATTCTATTCGGGGTCTATTTATGTTGAATATGAAATGCAATTTGTTTTTAATATATGGATGGGGTGTGGTGCAAAATATTGCAAACTGACAAAATAGATAGTTTGACTCAAACCGCTATATAGTGCATTAGAGGGGGTAGGGAGAATATGAGATGAATGATTTTATTGTTGACCTGATTTGTATTGTTAAGGGAAAATATTAAAATTGGTACTTTAAGGTAAATCACAAATAATCAAAAGAATAAAAGGGCATGTCTATGTCCAAAGAGATTTTCCTATGTTTCAATCTAAGTTATATAATCCTTCCCACTGTTTCAGCAAACTTGAATCTTTAGGTTAACTGAAAATTCTGCAGTCGAAGTTATGTAGTCAAATCTAGAGGCTACATTTGTGCCCTTTGATTAAGGCCTTGACGTGGCTTCATTTATGTAATGTGTCAAAAAAAGCACAGTCGCGTGAAAAATTTTTACAGCTACAGTCAATTGCATAATCATGCCTTTGTTGAGACATGAGACGCTCTTTATCATCCAAATGAAAGTGCTTAATTATTAATTAGGATAACTATCCAATTATTTACTATTCTAATTATCATACACATAAACCATCCGAATGAAAATATTACTCCAAATAAAACTATCCTATGATGAAATGATGAAAGTGGACTAGGGTGCATCTAGTCCACGAATTTGCCAAAAACTTTTTTTCTAAAAACGTCTAATGTCAAAGTAGCAATTTTTGGCTTCTATAATAGTTTCAGGGAACAGTTGTGGATTGAGGAGAGCCTAGTCCACTTTCGTTACTTTTAGGCTTGAGTAATTTCATTTACAGGGAATTGAGGGTCTCTTCAGAGATAGAATACTTCAGACTATTGAATAGAATGGAAATATTAAGAGTACAATTACCCTTAATAGCCCATCTATATGCTGAATCTTGTGTTTTATTATATTTACAAAGATATGTTTCATGGTCTTGTTCTCACTTCATGGCCTTTTTTAACAAATAAATTGCATGAAATAAAACTTTGTTTCTTTGTTTCTGTTAGTTTTGCATCAGTTGACATAATTGCACACAATGGGATATGAACTACACCTCTCTTCCTTTCAGGATCAAAATAATGAGAGATAGACATATATTTATTGTGAGAAAATTGACAAATCCATGGTAACAAACATAATAGCAACTATTAATTTATAAATGAGCCATTTGACAACGTATACGTATTGTGGTTAACTACAGCACAACATCAACAAGCTCTTCAACTTAGTCTCTCCCAGAAGGCTCTCTGGCCAGGAAAAAAAACAGGGAAAACAAAACAAAAAATGCAACAAATAATCCGATAAATTTTTTAACATAATGCACTTACATCACCAACCTAAACAATCCCCACTTAAAAAAAAAATCCAAGCTCGTGAAGGGAGTAGCACATGATTCTACCCACTCAAATAAACAGCATACCCGGTGAGCAATTTGACAACGTATACGTTGATTAACTACAGCACAACTACAACAAGCTCTTCAATTTAATCTTCCCCGTAAGGCTCCATGGCCAAGAAAAAAAAAACAGGGGAGAAACAAAACAAAAATGCAAAAAGTAATCCAATAAACATTTTTAACATAATGCACTTACTTCAACAACCTAAACAATCCCCCCTTAAAAAAAATCCGAGCTTGGCAGGGGAGTAGCACATGATTCTACCTACTCAAATAAATAGCATACCCAGTGAGAAATTTGACAACGTATACATTGATTAACTACAGCACAACTACAACAAGCTCTTCAACTTAGTCTTTCCTGTAATGCTCCATGACTAGGGCAAAAAACACGAGAGAAACAAAAAAAAAATGCAACAAATAATCCAATAAGCATATTTAACATAATACACTTACGTCACCAACCTAAACAATCCCCCCTAAAAAAATATCCAAGGTCGAGAGGGTAGTAGCACATGATTCCACCTACTCAAATAAACAGCATACCCAATCCGGAAATATTCAACTCTAAGAAAAACTGCGGACAACTTAATTATTAACAAATTTACTAATATACTTTTTGAAGATATCAAACGAGAGGCAGCTCAGTGCAAACTCTGGGAGTCCATATCATCATACAAAATATAAAAAGATAACCAGGAAGTGATTGAAGACAGTGAATAAACAATAATTATACAATGTAAGCGAATAATAATCGCTATATAACCAGTAGCCGTCTTCTATGTAACATATTTTTTGAATTCTGATAGTAGTTCCACATCTTTCGATTCAGCCTTAAAAGATTACATTTTTAATAACCCCAGCTGTACTGTACCATTTGACCAGACAATTTTAATTAGCCATAAACTAGGAATGGCATGACATGACAACTGACAACTGAAATTAAATGGAAATTAGATAATGCTTAAATAGAGACTTAGGCGAGTGCACACTTTACCCTATTTAAAAAAATTAAATAAAAAAAAAATCTAATTGATTATTTTTATTTGCCAATTAAAATTAATCTGTATCCGAAAGGTATGCAAAGACTAGCTGCAAAAAGAGTAAGTATTGTATAATGAATTGTTCCAATTTTTAATTAGTTTGAACATCATGAATAAACAACCTTTTTTTTGTCAATTTGGCCTGAACCTTCTTGAGATAATGATACTAGGATACTATCAAAATCTGCATATAGGTAAATATATTTTAGTATGTGGTTTAGGTAGGAAATTATTTTTATCGTTGAGGCTTTGAGCGAGTAAGATTATTTTGTTTTACAATATACTTTCTGAAGGCTGCTGTAGGTTAGATAACCGAAATATTTGCTTAGGTTGTGATATAATATTTGTATTTTAGGTTGGAATAAAAAACAAATATTTTATTCACTGTCTTCAGGAATCGTTATTTTCTTATATTACCTGTTTCAGGATAAATTGAGAAACTGTGACCGGACATGTATTCCTTCCTCTCCGCAATGAAAAAACATTCTTATCGTTCATCTTTCCCATAAAGATTAAACGTGTTTTTCTTTGTGTAAAATAATTGTATTATTTTTATAGGAGCTGCAAGAGATTAGGCCAAAAATTAAACGGAGTGATGGGGTATATGCATTAATTGTCTTGCCCACAAGGGAACTGGTGCTACAGACGTATTCTTGGTTCCAAAAGCTAACAAAGGTGAGTTATCCCTTACACGGCTCAGTGCAAGCCCTGGACTGTGCTTCGGTTGATTCCCAGCATTATAGGTTGAGTTTATAGAAAATACATTCTGCCTATCATAGAAAAAGCACCTTTCTTGGACTCGCTTTAATAATGCAGTAAAGAAACCAAACAAAAACGTGACTGTTAGGAAGAACATTAAGGCAGCAAAGACCACATGATATGGTATGGATCTCACTGTATTATTTATATATATATATATATATATATATATAAGTTGTTTGTTTGTCTGTCTGTCCGCATATGACGTCTGAATTATTTCATCATATACCAATTCAAAAACGAATGTATTCAAGCCGAAGTAGCTGAGTTGGTAAAGCGTAATGTTCCAGGTTCTAGGTCCGAGAGGTTCCAGGTTCGAACCTTGGCTTTAGCATTAATACAAAAAAAGAAAAAAAAATCTAAAAAAAGGTAAAAACTACAAAAAAACCCTAAAAAGAAAATACTAAAAAAACTAAAAAAGCTAAAAACTAAAAAAGCTAAAAAACTAAAAAAGAAAAAAAACTAAAAAAAAACTAAAAAAAGGTAAAAACTACAAACAAAACTAAAAAGAAAAAAAAACTAAAAACTGATAAAAAAAAATAAAAAAACTAAAAAAAACTAAAAACTGAAAAAGAAAAAAAATTAAAAAAAGGAAAATAAATGAAAAATAAAGGGGAAAAATAAAAACTAAAAACCGGGACACAGGGAATATAAATGACGACCGGGACACTCGAAGAGAAATTACAGACTGGGACACTGGGATACAAATAACGACCGGGACATATAAATGACGACCAGGACACTCAAAGATAAATTACAGACCGGGATACAAATGACGACCGGGACACAGGGAATATAAATGATGACCTGGACACTCAAAGAGAAATTACAGACTGGGACACTGGGACACAAATGACGACAGGGATACTTGGAATGTAAATGACGACTGGGACATAGGGACACAACTACAACGGGGATGCCGGGGGCACAGGGGGATATATAAATAACGACGGGGACACAGGGAATGTTCGATTAGCAATCACCATCAACAAAGCTCAAGAGCAATCATTAGAATAATGAGGTATAGATCTGAATACGGATTGTTTTTTCCCATGGACAATTTTATGTTGCATGTTCAAGAGTCGGTAAACCTGACAATCTATTTATATGCACAGACAATGGGACATCGAAGAATGTTGTATATTCGCAAGTTTTACGTAGTTAAAAACATATATATATATATCTATCTATATTCACAGGTGGGACACAGGGACACAACTACAATGGCGCGTAACTACTTACGCGCGGGGGGGGGGGCGTGAAGCGCCCCCACCAACTAGGTGTTGGGGGCGCCACCCCAACAGCTAGTCTATATATATAAAAATAAGTTGTATGTGTGTCTGTTGACTGACGTCATGTTTGTGTGTCGACTGACGTCATGTTTGTCGACTTTATGAGGATTGAGCATTATTCCGTCATGAAGTTGTTTGTCGACTGACGTCATGTTTGTCGACTCACGAAATTACAGATCGGGACAATGGGACACAAATGAAGACGGGGACACCGGGACACAGAAGATATAAATGACGACTGGGACACTCAAAGAGAAAATTACAGACTGGGACACCGGGACACAAATAACGACCGGGACACAGGGAATGTAAATAACGACCGGGACACAGGGACACAACTAAAACGGGGACGCCGGGGGGCACAGGGGGGATATATAAATGACGACCGGGACACAGGGAATGTTCAAGGGCAATCATTAGAATAATGAGGTATAGATCTGAATACGGATTTTTTTCCCATGGACCATTATATGTTGCATATTCAAGGGTCGGTAAACCTGACAATCTATTTATATGCACAGACAATGGGACAGCGAAGAATGTTGTATATTCGTAAGATATAAGTATATAAGGCTTCGACCAGGACACCGGGACACAGGGAATATAAATGGACACAGGGAATATTAATGACGACCAGGACACTCAAAGAGAAATTACAGACCGGGACAACGGGACACAAATAACGAGGGGGACACCGGGACACAGGGAATATAAATGACGACCGGGACACTCAAAGAGAAATTACAGACTGGGACACCGGGACACAAATGACGACCGGGACACAGGAAATATAAATGACGACCGGAACACAGGGACACAACTACAACGGGGACGCCAGGGGGCACAGGGGGGATATATAAATGACGACGGGGACACAGGGAATGTTCGATTAGCAATCACCATTTGCAAGTTTTACGTAATTAAAAACATATAAATGTCTATCTAAATTCACAGGTGGGACACAGGGACACAATTACAATGGCGCGTAACTAATATGGTGCGTAACGACTTACGCGCGCGGGAGGGCTTTGGGGGCCTGGTATATAGTACCAAGAGCAAACGTAATATAAGATGTCTTTGCCTCTTAAGCAACAGTTTCCAACCGATTTCAGGCCATGCCTAGGAATTTCTAAAATCCCAATGCCCCCTTGTGTTATTTAAATTTTTTACTCAAAGTTTTGCACGTGTTCATTTGAAGGAGCCTTAAAAGGCCGTTAACTTGGTATCTTTTTTTTGGTCGTCCTCTAGGCATATTTTATGCTAATGAAAAATATTGTCTCAAGATAACACCTTTAATACATCGTGTAACGTCACTGCAATGTTGTCATGTATCTTTTTTGATGTTCAAGTGCCTATGAATGTGACCTCACATGAAAAATGTGATTTTTTAACTAAGGGTCTAGAGTATAGTCAGCTGAAGGGTGCACATCCTGTCCATGATCCATGCGCCCCATGTTGGGAATCACAACTCTGAAGGCTATTCTGCTGTGGATAGCCTACTAGAATAATCTTGATAGCTTGTACCGAAAACTGTTACAAAAGGGAAGGATAAAGTCATAATTTATTAGCTGTTGTCTGTTTGTTGTTGTATTCTTACATTAGCTTCTAACCTGGAAATCATGTGTCATTTGATAATGTGTTAATTTATTAATAACGCTTGGAATTTTGATTGTTTTCTGTTTAAAATAGTTGACTAAAGACCGCAATATAATGATTCTTCAACTATATTAGCTATTAACAGAAAACAAGACGAATGGTAGTCGTAAATAACCTTCCTGGTTTTCTTTCTAAGAATCAAAAAAAAAAAATATCGTTTCAAAGTAGCACTTTACCATAGTCTGCATAACAAGGTAGACTTTGTAAAAGTTAAGGTATCTATTGCCACTTTTCATAGTTATATTTGGTGGAAACGTTGACTTGTTAGGTTTTGAAATCTAAAATACGGCAGGATGGATATTTTTTATATTTAGAGGACCCAAGTTATGGCCGTAGTACCGAACCCCCCCCCCCAGATTCGGCTCTATGGACGTGTTCAACCTCACAGGAACCAACTTGATTTTGAATCATGCAAAAAATGTCCCCTAAAAATTACACTCACTCTTCGAAAGGTAGATAAAAATTACTTGTCTTAATTGAGAATAGACAGGATTTCCGCTATTAATCTTATCGCTTTTGAATATCTGAATAACTTTTACAGTATCTGGTGGGGTACTTGATCCAGGCTAAGTATACGAGTTGTAATTATTTCAGGTCAGGATCGTTTGGGGGAATAGTCCCTGAAAATTTTCGTCACACTTCATTGAAACTGTAAGTAAAAGAAGTTGCGCCTGAACTAACAGTCAGAGAAAGGACGACTAGTATTTGTAAAGTCCCCTCTCCCCCGTCCCCTAACTTGAATATCAAGAAATTATGTTTATTTCGAATTAAATTTAGCGAATGATTTTGACTACTATTAATCTCACTGATACTCTACTTTGATACTACAATTAGTTGAAAGGCATATTGAAATCATAACCGGAACAAAATTAGCAACTTCAATGGATTGAGAGCCTAAGATGGCGCTTAGACCTTGTTCTCTCCCCTGATCCCTTATATAGAATTATTAAGATTTTTTCGATCATAATCATTGGAAAATCCTCCCTGACATATATTATTGCTATTATTTGGAGCTACCAAGCTTTGTGCCTACTATTTTTCACATTTTCCTTGGCATCAAGGTTCGACCAAAGGGTTAACAAAGATTAAATATTCCCAAAAAAAAGAACAGCTCAAGGGACCTAGGACTCATTTGATCTAATAACTGAGAAATGATCTGATGCTAGTAAAGGAACCCAGTTTTACGAGGCTACTCACGTGCTCACCTCTACTTCAACATCCGATTATTGATATTGCTCCTTATCTTACTGTTTCAGTCAACAGATTTTGGTCGAGGGATCTTCACTTTCCAGTACAGAACTCTCGTTCAGGGTCACATGGCTGGGTTGTATCTTAGAAGGGTACCCCTAGTATATCTATCGCACTTGGCTGCATATCTTCACAAATCCCCTACTGATGGTTTTGTGGAAGAATCTGTAACTGCTTCTCGTAGTATTTACTTGTTGTCTCGTCTCCTTTCAATCCGCCAATGTTGATTCCATGCTCTAAGACTTATATAGAGCTCTAGCTCCAATTCGAGGAATCTCTCTGCACTAGCGACTAACCCAGAACCAACCCCCTTCATTACCCTCCGGAATATTTAAGAATCTCAAGGAGATGTGAAGCTATGTGTTTATTTAATTATATCAGTTCTTTTATTGAATAGTAATTTAATTGAGTGTTTACTGTTGTAGATTTTGAAAGTTATCGGTTATATGCTTACTTAATATTTTGCATGTTTTGATATCTATGTAGGTATATGTTTATTTTTTTAATCACCTTCTCTATTGAATGATTATTTAATTGAACATATAGTATGTATGATATATTTCTTCTATGGTTATTTCACTTTTATCCCAGCAGTAAAATAAGACAAATGTTAATTTTTAAACAAAAATAATAGTTTAAAATTGTTCATTTGACTGTTTTAAAAGATTTGTTCAGTTTTATTGCCAATTGAAGATTTTAGCTGTTAAATTCATTATTTGTAAATAGTTGAAGTTAATATTTGAAATGGCATAATCACTGTGCTTCCTTACTGAAAATAAAAAATTGATGAAGTGTCATTTCTTTGAATTTATTTATTGTTTGCTCTTGAATATTTTTTAAACGTAGCAAAAACTGAGGCAATAGGCGATGGACTTAACTCTCTAATTTTGAACAAGGAAAAAGTTTGGCACAAAAGTTTGTGTTTGTCCCTTAAGCCTAGTCTTGATTGACATCATTTACCCTGCCAGCAGCATTTTTGTAAGCGGATCATTTTTGAACTGGTGGCTATGTTTGAACAATCAATTCAACTGGACAGTCTTCGAATGTTCCGACGGCTATGATTGGCTGTCCAGTCAAAGTCGGCTTTGCTTCTGGCAGGGTGAAGGATCTCAACCAAGATGAGGCTTTAGTTCACAGCCTTTACAGACACTAGTTGCGCAAACATTTTATAAAAGCAACACGTAGCTATCGTCGCGACATAGGAATAGAGCCAAGATCTTTCCGCGCTGATTGGCGGAATAGAGCCACTCCCGGAATAGAGCCAAGATCTTTCCAGTGCTGATTGGCTGTGGGAGCGCCGAAGGTTAACCGGCCAGTTGCGCAAACATTTTTTAAAAGCAACACGTAGCTATCGTCGCGATATAGGAATAGAGCCAAAATCTTTCCGCGCTGATTGGCGGAATAGAGCCACTCCCGGAATAGAGCCAAGATCTTTCTGGTGCTGATTGGCTGTATGAGCGCCGGAGGTTAACGCCTAGTCTAAAAGATGTATGTTGAAATCCTTCTATGAGCAAGGTACGAATCCGCGCAACTGGTGTCTATATAGGCTGTGCTTTAGTCTTTGTGCAACACCGGCAGTAAATTTCTTGTTCTTTTCTTTCTTGAAGTTTTATAAAGCATTACATGACTTACAGTAAAAAACCTCTCTCTTCTACTGATGGCTTGTATTGTTAATTATTTCTTTCCAGTCTTTCACTTGGATTGTTCCGGGCTATTTGATCGGAGGAGAGAAGAAAAAATCTGAGAAAGCTCGTATCAGAAAGGGTATAAACATTTTAATATCTAGTCCTGGAAGATTGAAAGATCATCTACTTCACACACAGTCATTAAATATTTCCAAATTGCGATTTTTAATATTAGATGAGGCGGACCGAATTCTAGATGAAGGATACGAACGAGAAATCAGTGACATAATCGAGCACATTGACAAAGTTGTAAGCAAGAGACAAACAGTTTTGCTGTCCGCAACCATGAGCAAAAAATTAAAATCATTGGCATTTTTGTCCATGAAAGAATCGAAAAATATCTTGATGTCTGATGCACCAGAAACCCTTGTCGTGCCTACAATGTTGCACCAAGAGTTTGTAATTGTTCCAGCGAAATTGCGCCTTGTTGCTCTTATTTCATTTTTAGCTGAGAAATCCGGATTAAACAGTGCCAAAAGTCTTGTGTTTGTTGCCACCCAGGACATGGTTGACTATTATAGTGAAATCGTTGCCATGCTGTTGAAAGCAAAAGATGTAAATATTGATATTTCTCGTTTGCATGGTAGTATGGGTCAAAAAGATAGATGTGATGTGTTCAAAAAATTTAAGAATGCCAAATCTGGAGTATTGATATGTACAGATGTTGCTGCAAGAGGTTTGGACCTACCAAAGGTTGACTGGGTACTCCAGTTCAGCCCGCCGTCAACAGTGGAGGAATATGTTCATAGGGTCGGCAGGACTGCTAGAGTTGGCTTGCATGGGTCTGCTGTGATTTTTCTCCTACCCAGTGAAATTGGCTTTGTCTCTAGAATGAATGACAAAGGAATAACGTAAGTATTGATTTGTTTAAACTGCTAAATTACACCTTTTACTCTTTGAGCTGTTATAATATTATTTAACAGCTCAAGTTTTTGGGCTCAAGAATGTTGTTTACAATAATTTTACTAAGGCTTAGCTGTTCCAAACTAATGCTGTTTAGCTATTCAATGGTATAAAATTCTTTTCAATTTCTAGTTGGTATCAAGATGTTAAGGTTATATTCCTAGAAACTTTTACTCATTCAATCACTAGTTTTATCTAGTTTACTGCCAATTAGTGGCAACATTTTTTTACTACAGCTATCTGAAAAGTTACTCTTTCTAGTGCTGTTTTTTTGCTCATTTTCTGCTGTTTTTTTACACACGTCCCTTGTTTTCAAACTAGGTGACCGTTGAGTACTAAAACTGCATAGGGGCAATTGAAGATCTTTTTAGTTAAAAATTTGAGTTCTTTGGTTTTCATATTTTATTTTTACTGTCCTTGGTACTTCAAAATCTGAGATAATTTTTGGTTCCAATTTGACTTTTCTTTTTTGTCTTTATATCATCATTCTACTGTTATCAAAAAGTGTTGCCTTTGTTTGTTCTCAGATGTATTTCCTAGTCGTGAAGCCTTGAGGAGGGGGAGCTCGCGTCCAAATAAGGAAGGGAGTTCGCGTCTAATCTTAGTAAAAATAGTTGATCTTTCATATAAACCTGTTTCTTTTTATATGGTAAGAAAAGTATGATGGAAGAGGACCGCAATCTCCCCTTCCTGGGCTCGTCCCTGATATGGGGTATATATTCCTTATTATCAAACAGCTCGTGGTAACGAACCATAAGAAGCAACTCGGCTCAATAGTAACCGTAACTCTACATCTGATAGCAACATATGCATAAAAAAAATTAGATTTCATGCTGATTTCAATTATATAGGATTAATTAGGCTTAGTGTTACCCATCAAAAGCTACAAACCTGAGAAAATTTGTTTCATTTTTGAAAAAGGGGAGAAACACCCCCCAAAATCCAAGGAATCTTGATGTGAACAGCACCATCAGATTCGGCGTAAGAGAGAATGATAATGTAGAGGTTTGAAGCTACCATGTTTGAAAATGTGTAGTTTTGTAATTTTTTGCCAGAAGAAGGGTGACGGATGCGTTTTTTTGTATTTATTATTGAGAAGTATACAGACATTTTCCGGGATGGGGGGGGAATTTTACGCTTGGAGGGAGATTCCACGGGTAAAATTTTCCGTGAAGACGGAAGACTCTGGGTGTGGACTTTCCTGAGAGAATTTTTACACTGTGGGAATTTGGCAAAATTCCTTTAGCCTACGAAATCCTTTTTATTTGTCTTACTTTCTCTTTACCAACTCAATTTTACATGTGGAGATGTTCCGTGGGGATCGTCACCGAGGAAATTTTCAGGGGGATTGGAAGTGTCTGGATGATTTTTCCATAGAGGGAATTTCCGCGGGAGCAACTCTCTACTGGGGGTTGGGGAGGGTATTCGGAGAAAATTTTCCACAGAGGGTTATATTTGCATTAGAAATTAGCCTTTCAAATAAAGGTATGCTAAGGAAAATTTTTCAGGTAGAATCGTCCGCAAGAAATTTTCCGAGGGAATGTTCAGCGAGGATGGGATTGCCCAGGAAGGATATTCCTGGGGGGGGGGGGGGTATTTTGAGTGGGAGAAACTTTCCGTGGGGGAGAGAGTTTTTTTATGGAAGGGAAGTCGGATTTCCTGGCATTATTTTAAAAACGATTAGAAATTTAGTTTAAAAAAATAACTTTGACTTTTTGTCCCAATTCTTCAGAACGACTCATGAAACACAGGGCCAGTTTAATTAGAATTAATTAGAGGCTCTTTTAAAAGTAGGCTACTAAAAAAATGTAGCGTGAAGAGCGGGGTATTGAGGAGCGGTGACTTTCCTCAAATACGGAATAATTTCTGTTTGTTTTAAGTTTTAATGTTGCTCCTTACTTTCAGTCGAAAAACTTATTCTTTTTTAATTTAATTGACATCAGGATAACTGTTGGTTATAGTAAAAAAGTAGACCAATGTTAGAGAAATCCGTTGAAAAATGTACGAAGATAAAACAAGTCAGTTTTACGCGTTATTGGTGTATTACCAAAATTTTAACGCTTGGGATTTCAAACAATCAGTTTAGACTAGTTTTAGGTCAATGGACACTCCTACTTCTAATCCTACTTATGTTCAGAATTAGTGGTAAAAGCAAAAACTGTGTCACCTACGAATCACATGAAATTAAATATGACTGTTTCTTTGAGAAAAAAAAGTATTGATGATAATTTGTCCAAGCTAGAATAACCGGTTTTGTAGGAGTATTTCGGATATTCAACTTGTTTTCTGTCTAAAAATATAAATTGCATATTTCGATTCAAAATTAATTGCTTCTAGCTCCCCTCCCCACCCTACTCTAATTGTATCTTAATTGAAATTCAGGGATGGGAGGGGTGTTGGTAAATTTATAGAAAATTAATTCTGGAAGAACTTGTGTCATAATAAAATGATTACTCTATCTTTTGTTTTTAAGCCTACTCTATAACATTTATTTCTTTTGAATTGTTTTTTTTATTGGTAAATTTTTATTTAGATTGCAGGAAAGGCCGCTGCAATCGATACTGGCTCCCTTGGCATTGACATTGAATGATAGGTTGGGTTTGCCAATGGAAAAAGTCGCTACTGAGGTTCAGCAACTATGCGAGGATTGTACCATGAATTCAAAAGAGATGCACGAATTGGCTTCTAAAGGTACTTTGTATTAGCATTGCCTGTATTGTTAAAAAAAACTTTTATTTTCATAGCTAAATATAATGAATGACTTTGCATTGGGGAAGACGCTATAAGCTATTAAATAAAAAAAAACAAGTTTCTTCAGCGGAAAGTAAGGAACAATATTAAACCTTAAAACGAACATAAATCATTACGTATACGAGGGGATTCACCCTCTCGTCAATACCTCGCTCTTTTCGCTAAAATTCGAATTTTGTTCCAATTATTTAAGAATTAACCCTGAATCAAAAAGGCTATTTAATTACAATAAATAGTTCTTTTGAAAGTACCAGAAAACTCATAGCGTAAAGAGCGAGGTATTGACGAGGGGGCAAACTCCCTCATAGGCTATACGTAATAATTTCTGTTCGTTTTAAGTTGTAATGTTGCTCCTTACTTTCATGTGAAAAAACTTTTTTATCTAATTTCTGATTGTTTTTATGGCACTTAGTATTTACCAAGTGACATATAGCAGACGCAATTTCTGTCTATCTGTCGGTTCCGGTTTTTGCTAGTTCGGGCACTTCCAGATAAGCTAGTACGATGAAAGCTGGCAGGCGTATCAGGGACCAGACCATATTCAATTAGAAATAGTCGCTTCCCCGATTCGACCATCGGTGAGCGAACGAGATAGTTGAGAAGAATTTTATTTGCCGATAAAACAAATGATTGTTGTTCTTAAGTGTGGCTTGCTGGTCTAGCGGTAAGATTCTCAAACAGTTACCGCGAACTGTTTGATACTATAAACAAAAAGACAAGAAGTAGGCTAGTGCCATACCTTAGCAGGATGTATTAAGAAGACTATGCCTCGAAAGGAGCAGAATATGTTGATTAAGTGCTTTATTGTATTATTAAAAAAAAATACATTGGAAGGATCGATTCTTGACATTTGTATAACATACATAAATTTGATTAATTTACTAATTGAAAAAGCCTTAAAAAGCCTTGTCTGCCTTTTAGGTGGTTTAAGGAGCCGTAGCCCTACTCCTTCTTAGAGTAATTTCTTTTCGCTAAGTTTGGTTTGTTCCATCATTTTTCTTCCGTTTCGTTGTTCATTGGATTGGTCTCATTTATATTAATAGTAATTCCTGTGTGTCGTAAATTTGAATTATTATTTGAATTTATTTCTGATCATCTTGGGTATTGCTATGGCTCTTCACTTTTCTCACAAAGCATCTTTTATGTAAAATATTTTAAATTAATTTCGGTTTGGCTTTAATCGACACATTTTATTACCGGTTAATCTTAAGAAAGTGTATAGTATTTTTTTTTTGGCTTGGGGGCTAAAAATTCAGATTTTATCTCGTATTTTAAAACGAATTCGAGTATTCAGTCAAAATTTTCGTTCAGTAGTAATTTGTGCAATATCTTTTCAATAATATTTTTGCTGTAGGGCTTCCGATTGAGGAAAAGGAGGGTTCTTGTTGAATTGGAAACTTTGAAGTTTGAATATATATATATATATATATATATATATATATATATATATATATATATATATATATATATATATATATATATATATATATATATATATATATATATATATATATATATATATATATATATCTATATATATAAAAATAAGTTGTCTGTGGATCTGTGGATCAGGTGACATCATGTTTCTGTGTCGGCTGACGTCATGAAATTAGTTGTCGTCATTTTTGCTTTGACGGTGACGTCATTCAAGTTATATAAGACATATGTTCACGTAGAAATCTATTAATGTTTAAGTTTACAATGACTGATGAAGATGCTCAAAGAGTCTATGCCAAAAAACTTGCTGCTGATAGTTCCTCGGCACGCTTTCTTTTCTGACTTTCTCTATCAGCAGCAAGTTTTTTGGCATAGACTCTTTGAGCATCTTCATCAGTCATTGTAAACTTAAACATTAATAGATTTCTACGTGAACATATGTCTTATATAACTTGAATGACGTCACCGTCAAAGCAAAAATGACGGCAACTAATTTCATGACTTAATTTCAGAACTTAATTTCTGTGTTGACTGACGTTATGAAATTAGTTGTCGTCATTTTTGTTATGACGATGCTTAGTATATTGTAAAACACATTAATTTGGTTAATAATATACCATTTAAAACACCAAAATGAACATGCTGGAGTAGTCACTCGGTGAGAGAGGGTGTCAGAACGGAGAATGAAGGTCCCAGGTTCAAATCGTAAAAACCAATAAAAAACTGAAAAGAAAAAAAGGAATAAAACTAAAAAAAATTTCATCTAAAAAACTAAAAAAAACTAAAAAAGGTAAAAACTAAAAGAACTAAAAAGAAAAAAAACTAAAAAAAGGAAAAAAAACTGAAAAATAAAGGAGAAAAAAAAACTAAAAAAATATAAATAAAAATAAAAAAACTAAAAAGATAAAAACTTCAAAAAAAACTAAAAAGAAAAAAGAAAAAAACTAAAAAACCTAAAAAAAGGTCAAAACCAATAAAAAAAAAACTAAAAGGAAAAAAAGGGAAAAAATTAAAAATTTATTTCATCATATACCAATTCAAAAACGAATGTATACCGGGATGACGACCGGGACACAGGGAATATAAATGACACAACTACAACGGGGACGCCGGGGGGCACAGGGGGATATAAATGACGCCCGGGACACCGGGACACAAGGAATATAAATGACGCCCGGGACACTCAAAGAGAAATCAGACTGGGACACCGGGACACAAATGACGACCGGGACACAGGGAATATAAATGACGACCGGGACACAGGGACATAACTACAAAGGGGACGCCGGGGTGCACAGGGGGATATATAAATGACGATGGCGACTCAGGGAATGGTCGATTAGCAATCACCATCAACAAAGCTCAAGGGCAATCATTAGAATCATGAGGTATAGATCTGAATACGGATTGTTTTCCCATTGACCATTATATGTTGCATGTTCAAGAGTCGGTAAACCTGACAATCTATTTATATATATATCTATCTATATTCACAGGTGGGACATAGGGACACAACTAAAATGGCGCGTAACGACTTACGCGCGCGGGGGGGCTTGGGGGGGCGCGAAGCGCCCCCACCAACTAGGTGTTGGGGTGGCGCGAAGCGCCACCCCAACAGCTAGTATATATATATATATATATATATATATATATATATATATATATATATATATATATATATATATATATATATATATATATATATATTATTACCGGTCAATCTTAAGAAAGTATATATATATATATATATATATATATATATATATATATATATGTATATATATATATATATATATATATATATCAAGATTCGAGGTTCATTGGCCCTCGCGCCCTACATTGACAAAAAATTTCTGCTTTATCTCCAAAGCCGTTCCCAGGATATTACAGATACGCCTCTCAGGTTGTCTGGCTATTTTATCTGACAGATTTTGATTTACCTTCTTTTAAAACTATTAAAAATAAATAAATAAATTAAAAATTAAATAAAAGATTCTTTTAAAACTAGTTGTGCACATACTGGAATAAAGACACTCCCCATGACCTTGGATCTGCTACTGTATATCTGTAATACCCATGTAAAAAAAAAAGGATTTTCCTTTTTGTTCATTCATGAACAGCATGGCGCTGATATGGGATTCTAATGGCCCGCTTTTTATTTAAATCTTCCGCTATTGTAGAAGGACTTCTGTGTCTTTAAAAGTCCCATAAATTTATTTTTGCAATAAACCTTTGCTACTAAGATGAACTGAAATAATAGTTACCACACTTCAAATGCCAAATTTTTCTCCATAGAGTTTTTTTTTTATTTGAATGAGTTTGAACTTTTGGTTACTATGGGTCGTGTTTTGCTCTGTACCAGGCTGGCGCTATTGTTTAAACTGAAATTTTCCTTTGGTAGCATGACATGTTTTTTTTTATTCACTCATTAACCACTAATTGTGTTTTATGTCGCACTATATCCCTTCGTTATTTATAGATATATACATTTTTTTTAGCTTATGTTTCGTTTGTTCGTTTCTACGCAACCTATCCCAAAGAATCCCGAGATATCTTCTCTTTCCAAGATCTACACTTGGGCCATCACGCAAAATCATTTTCATTAAGAGACCCTCCCAAGCAAATAAGCAGCATTGGTAAAAATAGAAATGAGACATCCAAGAGGAAGCAATCTCGAGGTTCTTCAAGCTATTCAACCTCTAAAAAACGAAGGATTTTCGGAAGCGAAGCTGATTTTGACGTTGTTCCCGTTGCACCTTTGCCTACTAACCCATTTGTCTGTAAATAAAATTCGTTTCTGGAATTAGTATCTATATTCATATGTTTGTTTATCTCTCTTAATTCTTATTTTTTATTAGTGTCAGTTTACAGTTCCAAAAGTGAGGTATGTTGTACGCACCATTTTCACGCATTAAACGACAAAATATCTTTAAAGTTTACTATGCCCTGAAAATGAACGTCAGACGTACTGTCTTGAAGTGTTAGTCCGAAGCCGCGCCGAAAACCAGTGTCACGTCGCCTTCAAAAAGGCTTTGGCGTGCCGTCGCTGTTTCTGTCCTCTTCACTACAACTTAATAATTTCTAATCAAAGTGAGTTTCGACCAGCCCATATATTCCCCAATACCTTCTTTATAAATATTTTCTTCTTTAGGTTGATCAAATAGCCTATATGTAAAATCTTCACCAAACTTCTAAGGTCAATAGAATTCAGCCCCGGCCTATATCATAGTTAACATTGGCTAAGTCGTGCTCTATTTCGAAAGTTTTATAACATTACTTCTAAGAGATAGGATTCAATCGTAAAGCAATGAGAAACAACAGTCACTGTAGCGTTGAGAGTTAGATGTTCGGAAGGATCAGCCCATTAAATTCTAATCTTGTTCTCTACTTTTGCAAAATTATTTTTTATAATTGACTTACATTCATTTTCACTATCATATTCAGTTTAATTCACCCTTAGCTGTTACGCCAAAACTAAACTTTTGTATTCACAATGCTTCAAAACTAAAAAAAAAAATGTCCATTTAAACACTGTCCTCCTAATATTTTTTAAAAGGGAGCCTTAAATGTCAATGTCATCATTTTCTTCCTGTTCTGCATCCGCACTGCCCTGACATCATCTGATAAATCAGCCCTTTTTTCTTTGATGTATTATTATGAATCACGAGGAAATTCAGAGTTTCTCCTCTTATTAGAAAACCCCAAAGCCCCATTCAGACAATAGTTTGAGTAGCTGATTCACTGACACCACCTGAGATTATAGCCTTCTCTTCAGCCTCAGGTTGTAACGTATACATTTTTAGAGGAGAATTCACAGGAAAAATATTATTCCTAGCGAATCCTCCGTGTCATATAGTGCCGGAACTCACTGGGCCAGGGCAAAAAATATGTAGCTAAATAGGATCTCATCAATATAAATAGATTTAAAAGACGCTTAATAGCATAATGTAGATATAATCTTTTACACGACTATAAAAAATAATATACAATAGTTTAGGAGTAAAAATCCATTTTATAGCCTAATCACATGCATAGTCCAAAATTATTCATCCATCTGAAGAGATACTAGAATTTTGGTTACCTCTCCACATTGATAGGAGAACCGCTCACGAGAAATTAGCCCTGAAAACTACTCCTTTGAGTTTCTGGAACCCCTTTCCCAAAGAAAGGAGATTTACTGCCTTTCCAAACTTTCCCAATACTTGCGTGCAATAATGCAATAGCTGATAACCGTCCCTCTATTTCGTGTGGACTGTGTAACTAAATGTTTATACACAAATATGACACCATGTGGCAATGTAACCTCTAAACTAGGACGATATTCATATAACTTTTCTGTAGTCCCAAGCGGATTAGTTATCTCCTAATTTTCTCCCAAACTCGGATCCAATATGATATTTATATATTTAGAATTACCTTGACTAGGACATTCTTTTGATTGAATTATTGTCGTCACAAGTTCATCCTTAAGAGTTTCAATTACTATCGAAGCAAGTCATATGTTTGCAGTATTCTTTTTGTTGCCAGAATTTCTAAATGTTGAATGTGTAAAATTAAATTTGTGAAGAAAAACATCTGTTCTGGGAAAGGGGATTTAAACTCATTGGAGTCCCGCTTAAAAACAGTTAACTTACTTATGTTGTGGTCACTTGAGCCTTGTCTTCACTGTTTCCATTCTGGGGATTCATCTCCCCTAAAATGGGAATTTCCGGGGTCTTTCAGGGAAAATATTTTCATTTAGGGATTTGGGAATTCTCACAAGTATTCTGAATTCTTAAGGAATTTCTAGGCTTCTGGTCCTAGAAAATACTTTTCCGTCCCGAAAAAGGAAAATAGGACTAAGAAATTTTTCATCTCATTTTTCTATAAGGCTGATAGTCTGGCCGCGCCATAAAAGAGTTAAGGATCTTTTGCGTAGTCGATTTGGGAACCTACTATGTTTGAATGCTTACCTATGCTAGATTGAGCCTTCTAGCAGTCTAGACGACGACACCAACAACTAAATTGACCCAGAAGTCAAAAGAAGAGGGATCCAAAATTCTTTTAACGCTACTAATCATTTGAAGAAACTTGGTAAAGGTGTAAATTAGGGACCTCTGCATTCAAAGGTGCAGAGATACTGCCGAATTGAACCAGGACAAGCAGTAATAAATAAATTGTTCGTATCCTTTTCCTACAGGACATTCCTCTGCACCTTTAGAGGCCAATAGACTGAATAATATATAATAACAAATGCGATGTTTTAATCGGGAGTCCCTTTTTCCGCCCTTTTCTGTACCTCTGACGAAAACTTGGTTACTTATCCAGATAAGAGCCATTTTCGTGTTATTTTCATATATCTGCCTCCTGTTTCCAAGTGTCCCGGTCTATTTTTGTGATTCTTCATAATAGAACTGCAATCGATAGCTACCAACTAATGACACCGAAAATTTTGAAAAAAAATTGGTCTACCAGGTGATCTATCACCTTGTATTGCTGATTTCAAACATTTCGTTCTTTCAACAGGACCTTGACTTTCTTGTCAATAAGGAATATTTCCATTTACAAGATGATTAGCTTGAGATGATTTAAGCGAGTTGATACTCATTGAAAGTCCTAGCTGTTGTACTTTATACCTATAAACTTGCCATATGAAATTAGGTTATATTACTTTATGTTACTAGGTAAATGGGTTATATTACTAGGTAAACTGGGTTATATTACTTGGCTTAAAAACTGAACTTCAGAAAAAAAATGAAATTGCTAGTATATGCAAAAAGCTACAAAAAATTTCAGTTTCTTTTGTTCCTTAGGGGGGTTCTTTTTTCAAAACACAGCTTATGATGTTTATACAGCACCTAACGGATAAAGGCCTGTTTCGTTGTATATACCTGTTTCTATAACGGGGTAGTTTTGATTGTTTAGCCTGGCTGCCTGCTTTTGAAAGTATGATATACTATACAATATTGAAATACAGGGTTTGTCTGGAAAGTAATAGGACTGATTTGATTTAAAAACACTCATTGAGCCAATCGTTACAATTCTTTAAAACTCCCAAAATAGGCTCCTTCTGCGCCGATGCAGCGCTGCCAGCGCAGTTTCCAAGCATTGAAAGCGTCACAGTATGCATTCTTCGGAATAGCCTTGAGAATTGTGGGGCATGCTGCTTGGACTGTAATGCTTGCCTTACACCTTAAAATGCCTTACACCGTCACCTTAAAATGCTTGCCTTTCATCGGCCTCTTCAGGTGAGGAAATAAACTTGGCGTTGACGGTTTGTCCAGGAGGAACAAATTCATGGTGAACGATGCCTTTGATGTCCAAAATGACAACGAGCATCGTTTTAACATTGGATTAACTCATTCTTGTCTTTTTTGGGCGAGGAGACACCAACTTGTGCTATTCGGAAGATTGCCTCTTTGTCACGAGATCATACTCTAAGAACCAGGAATCGTCACCTGTGATTACATTGTTCAAAAATTGGGGTCGCTTTCACCCATGTTCAAATTTTCATGGCAAACTCACCACTATTTCTGGTCGTCAGTGAGCAATTTTGGGAGAATCTTCGTGCACACGTTGCACATGTTCAAATGCACCATCACAATGTCATGGACGGTATATTTGGGTAAATTTAACATTTGGGCAGTTAAACGAATTCACTTAGTCGACGGTCTGAGTTCAAAAACTTAGCACACACGAGTCACATTGTTGGTGTTTGTCGAAGGTCTTCCAGCAGTCTTCATCAGTTTCTTCTTCCCGGCCCTCCAAAAAGGCCTGGTGCCACCGAAATGCTCCACACTACTTGTTGCTAAAGCAACATCTGAATAAGCGTGTTTGATCATATCAAACGTCTCCGTCAAAGATTTACCGAGCTTCACTCCTTGCACTTCCTGTGGAGCATGCTGCTTGGACCCTCTCTGTCATCTTAAAATGCTTGCCTTAGATCGGCCTTTTCAGGCGAGGAAATAAAAAAAAAAGTCTGAGGGCCACATCAGGGCTTTAGAGCGACTGCGAAAGCGTTGGGAAGCCGGCCTTGGTCAGGTAGCTGTTCACGAGAGAGGCGGTGTGAGCTGGGGCGTTGTCACGATGCAACTTCTAGTCGGCTGCGATGTCTTGCCGGACCCAGTTGACCCTTTGTTTGAGTCCCTTGAATACTTCAACATAAAATTTGGCGTTGATGGTTTGTCCAGGAGGAAGAAATTCATTGTGAACGATGTCTTTAATGTCAAAAAAGACAACGAGCGTCGTTTTCACATTGTATGTCACAGGATCATACTCAAAGATTAGGACTCCTCACCTGTGGTTACATTATTCAAAAATTGGGGACCGCTTTCAATACGTTCAAATTTTATTGGCACACGCACCGCTATTTCTGGTCTTCAGTAAGTACTTTTTGGAGAATATTCGCGCATACCTCGTTCATATTCAAATGCATCACCAGAATGTCATGAACGAAATATTTTGAATTTAGCATTTGGCCAATTAAACAAATGCACTTAGTCGACGGTCTGAGTTCAAAAACTTTGCGCACACGAGTCACATTGTTGGTATTTGTCGAAGGTCTTCCAGCAGCCTTCATCAGTGACCTCTTCCCGACCCTCCAAAAAGGCCTGGTGCCACCGAAATATACCACACTACTTCTTACAAAAGCAACATCTGAATAGGTCTGCTTGATCATATCAAACGTCTCTGTCGAAGTTTTATCGAGCTTCACCCCTTGCACTTCCTGGCTGAAGGGTCACGGTATGGAGATCAGCACCGCCGTTTTGGACCTTAAGGGTCTAGTGTTTTATACTTACTTACACACAATTAAATTGCGTACCTCTCCTTAGTGAACGCTACATTTTTGGCTGCACCACTCACAGAAACACGTCACGCAAAATTGCCTGTACTGTATTGGTTCTCCAGGTACTCGGAGACAACTGATCAGCCGCTCGTTCGTTAGCTAGGACCGTCCTCTACCAAATTCAGCCAGCGCATGGACGCTCCAAATTACAGCCGCGGTGGAAGAAAGTAAGGCCTATTACTTTCCGGACAAACCCCGCAGCATAGTGTGATTTGTCATTGGAAATAAACTTAGCTAATTTAACAGAGTAGCCAATAATCATAAGTCACTATAAATAGAAAAAAAAGATTACGTTTATGTCAGAAATAATTTATTAAAGTAACCTGATTTGCATGAGTATCATTATGTTGGAAACAAATTTCAATATATTTTTCCCACACTATGGTCCTCCTTATGACGTCACGGTGTGCCACTTCCAGAGCTTCCGAATTAATTTGTTTACCTGTTTACAAAATCATCCGCTCATTAATGATTTCCGCAGATAGATTGGGAACTTAAAATCATGTGTCGCTTTATCTTGATGCAATTTAAGCGATGATAAAACTATCAGTTGTAATATTTTTAGCTTCAAATCTGCTGGACAGTTTATTATATAAGAATGCGATAGCTCATATGACACAAACCATTCCCAACTTTGAATCACCTTCATTCTGCTAAATGTCCTTTTTTGACTCCGGTGATACTGTTGACGAACAGCTTGTACATCCTCTAAATTAAAGAATTAGTTGTGAATGTGGATCTGTTGAAGGATATATTGTGAGACTAAGTACGATGACATCAGCTTTATTGGCTCTCCAGGTACTCGGAAACAGCTGATTAGCCATTCGTTCGTTAGCTAGGAACGTCCTCTACCAAATTCAATCGGCGCACACACGCTCCAAATTACAGCCGCGGCGGTAGAAAATCAGTCCTATCATTTTCCGGACAAACCCTGCAGCATAGTTTATTTGTCATTGGAAATAAACTTAGTTAATTTAACAGTGTAGCCAATAATCATAAGTCACCATAAATAGAAAAAACGATTTCTTTTGTTTCAAAAATAATTTTTTCAAATAACCTGATTTGCATGAGTACCATTATGTTGAAAACAAGTTTCAATATGTCTTTCCCACACTTGATGAACATAAATGAGCAAACTATTGATCTGCTGCAAAAAGGTTTTCTAATTTTGAGCCTTTTGCAGCTTAAAAAAAAATTACATTCAAAGGAAGAAGTGGAGAATCTGCAACTCAAGAAATGAAAAAGGGTACCAATATCGTACTAACAGGACTGAGCGGCTTTTATGAAGGTTGTTTCATTGAAATCTTACCGGATCGCTGCTTCTCTGTTATAATTGATGAGTCCACTGATGTATCTTCAAAAAGTTTCAAGCAGTTTGAGCAATATTTTGCGAAAATCACCTATCAGTTGAAGTTGATGAATTCGAATTGTTGGGTGTCCAGGCTCATCAGCCAAGGCGATATTTGAGGAGCTGAAGAAGCGAATAATAGAAATATCCAAGCTTCCCCCTGAAAATTTTATAGGGTTTCGCTCTGACACTACAAACTGTATAATGGAAGCCAACAAAAGCAAATCGTAAAACAAGCGTTCCCGTGGGTAGTCAACGTGGTCCTCTCGTCAAATGGCTCATCTTGTTGCCTCATACACATTTAATAAATTACCAAAATCTATTGAAGACACCTGTCACTTCATATATAGTCACTTCACACATAGTTACAGGAGGCAACATGCTTTCCTTGAACTTTAAGTTGACATGCAGAATATTCTGCAGGCTTGGCAGACTGGATGGTTTTCAGGCAGAGCTACTGTGGACAAAATTTTGGAACAATGGGATGCTTTAAGTTCCTACTACAGAATTCTAATAGTTTAGGATCCAACAATGCTTAACGAGCTTGTATGCACAAATCTGACGGATTAAAATTCCAGAACGCTATCCACTACATCACGCAGGCTGCACAGATGTGAAACCAGTCGTATATTTGAATTTGCTGCCTTTACATTGGGATTGCTTACTGAATTCAATGTAGCTCTTCAAGCTGATAAACCACTGTTTATCACCTGAAAGTAGAGAATTAATCTTTTATCAAGGAACTGTTGTTGAGCTTCGTGAAAAAAAGACTATGTGAAGAAGGTGAATACATTTCAAGTTAGTCCGAATGACTCTTGTTAGTCCGAATGACACTTGTATTTGCCTTCCCCTGGAGTGTTAATTTCGGTAAAAATAGGCAGGACTGTCTCTTGTTACTAAATCCAGATCCTGGCATTCCCCATGGTACAGTTGAAAAGATCCTCAGAGATGCACAATCTTTTTACATAGAAATTGTGCAGTAGATCCAAACTCAACTCTGTTTAGATGACGACATTTAGAAACAGGCAAAAATGCTTAACCCTGTATCTGTTCAGTTACTACGGCCTGGTTCTCCCAAACACTTCGTTTAAAAATACAGGAGTGGAGGAAGCAAAGCCTTTTCAATGTTGAAAACATGGATGCGGTCACCTACCGGGGCATGATTTTTAAAATGAAAAATTCATCTCTAAAACAGGTGATTCATCTCTAATTTCAAACTACAGACTTATTTCTCTTTTTCCTGTCATCTCTGAGGTTATTGAAAAAATAGTGTATCGTAGACTCTCTTCATTTGTATTTAGTACTAATACCACTGCTGGAAATTCTCTCATAACTAACCATCAGTATGGTTTTCGTCCCTGTTTCTCTTCATTGTATGTACTTTCAGATGCAACAGAGTTTGTGCGTATTAATCTGGACAAGGGCTTGTGTGTTTTGGGTCTGTTTCTTGACTTTTCAAAGGCCTTTGATATGGTTGATCACTCTGTTCTTTTGTCTAAACTGCCTTTATTTTGAGTGCATGGAGTCCCACTAGAATGGTTAAGATCTTTTCTGTCAGGGAGATCTCAATTTGTTTCGGTTAATGGTACTTCTTCCTCTATTTTGCCTTTATTAAAAGGTGTCCCATAAGGCTCTGTGCTTGGACCACTTTTGTTTCTAATTTACATTAATGATCTTGTTGATGGTCTTCATCCCCATGTTCACCCTGTTATTTTTGCTGATGACAGTAACTTTTTCATTGCTGCAGTGGACCTGCTTCTATAGATCAATGTATTTTTGATAAAGTAAAGCATTGGTGCTGGTCAAATGGTATGGCTCTTAAAAGCCGAAAGAGTGCCATTGTCAATTTCAGGATTACCGTATGAGAGACGCACAGGAGCCAATCACCCTGACTTATTGGAACGATATTATACCATAAGTTACTATGGTGAAATTTCTTGGTCTGCATCTTGACTGTTTTCTTTCTTTTAAACCGCATATAACTCACACCCGTTCCCTAATCCTCCGCCAGTTTTCAATGTTGCACCAAGTTAACTCATTTCTGCCTCCTGATATTACGGTATCTTTATTGTGCTTTTATTTATCCTTACCTTTCTTATTGCTGCTCTGTCTGGGGTAATGCCAATAAATATCTTCTCTTCTCACTTAAAAGAACCCAAAATAGGGCAATTAAGGCTAATTTTCTTCTCCCTCGGCTTTACCCTTCCTCTGATCTTTATAATGATACTGGAGTAGCTCCGCTGGATCGTATGGTAGGTAAAAGTAATCTTTGTTTAGCGCATTCTGCTATTCTAGGTACTCTTCCACCACCCCTGCAGCAATTTTTTTCCGGGACAGGCTCAGTTAGGTACTCATCTTTTTTACATAGTTCTTCTCGACGATTTATTTTATCAAAACGATCATCTACAGCAGCCCAGAGGCCTGTATATCAATCAATTCTATTATGGAACTCTATCCCTTCGGATGTCCTTCTATTTCTTTCTGCAAAGAAAGTCGGGTCTTTCCTGTTTAGCAGTTTCTCTCTCTCTCTCTCTCCTTTATTTTTAACTTTCCTGTTTTCTCTATTCTTATTGTTTCTACTTTTTTGGAATTCTTTCCTAATTGAAGTACCTCTCTCCTATTCTTTTTAAAATTGTTTTCAGGAATCCTCTTAACTTTTTAAGTCCTTGTTTTTTCGTTGTTTTTTTTTCTGATGTTCTAATGTCATTTTTTGTCTTTCGTGTTTCTCTACTTTCTTGGTTTCTACTTATTTCTATTATTATAATTACTACCAGGTTTTTTTCTACTGTATGCTAGTGTTTATTCTTCCTCATCTTCATTTCATATGTATTGTTTGATTTAGGGTATTATTTATGGTTCTTTTAGTGCTTTACTATTGTGTTGTATGGCCCATAACAAGCAAAGCTTCTTGGGCCGAATAATGTTTTTACGTTTTTAATAGTGTTTTAGTATTAGTAATTGAAATTGATTGATTGAGTCCAGATGTACACAAATCTAAAACTGGCAGTAATGTATCTGTGTTTGCTCTTTCCTTTTCCAACGTCGTCGCTGAAAGATTTTTCGGTGGAGTAAAAAAGATAAAGACGGACAGCAAATCAAAGCTTAAAACGGCAACGTTACATGGAATCCTGAAAACAAATTATGGTATGAAGTAGGCTCAGTAAAGCGTCCCATGCACTCGTGGGCTGATGCTGTACATGAAAAGAGTCAAGGCTTCAGCTACCATCAGAAAAAGGGAAAAAGATATTGAATATGATGACTAAAAACATTTTTTTTTTGTATATCAATATAACAAAATTCAGAGGCAAATATGAATTTTTCACATAGGGGTGATAAGCAATGTGGCCTTGTAACACAAATTACCATAAATAATCATATAAAATAAATATTTACTTATTTTGATTACCATATCCACTGATGTGCTGACACAACCAATTAAGGTTGTGTTATGATTGGTCATGATTGGTTATGATTATGATGATTGATTGGTTATGATTATGATTATTGTAATGATCATAATCATTACATAATCAGTAATTGATTATAATTGATAATAATCATTACATGATTATGGTTATGAATGATTATTGGTTATGATTGGTTATGATTATGATGATTGGTTATGATTGTGTTATGATTGGTCATTGGTCTCTGATTGGTCATGTATAACAGAAAACAGAATTGAAATCTATTTCCCTTGCTCGTCTTACTGCATCCTATGCGCCTTATTGCACCTTACAACACGAATGCGAACAATCTCTAAGTATTATTTAATTTCTTAATATTTCTGTACTGCTCAAAGTACATCTTAAGCAACTTTCTATTCTTTTAGTTCATATTTTCAGTCATATTTTGACAGATCTGTCAACAGATGACTTTTTCTGTTTTTTTCAAACATTTTTACTTAATAATTTCCAGATTTGTGGAACAATGGTAAGAAAATATGGAGTGTTATAAAAGTCTCTTTTAAAATCTGGTTCTAAAATTTCTGGCAAAAAAAATGATCCAAAAGGGTATAGCTATAGAGAATGAAAGTGAAATTTCAGGGGTTTTAGCACCTTTTTCTTAGTGAGGTTGAATATATTCCTCAACGATAGATGCAGTTCCGATTTTTCGTCACAGTTACAAACATTTTCGTCCTCCTTCGTGCAGGGAATCCACGGGGTTCGTTCCAGTTTTGTGCTTATGGTGTCTTCATCAGAATAAGATGGAATTATTGCCAAAATTGTGAATGCTCAAGTTATGGTTCAGCCACTTACTTTTTTGTTGAAACTTTCGTACGAAACGGATACTTTGCCGAATGATCTAAAACAAGCGAGAGTAATCACTCTTTTTAAAGTATGAGATGTGTCTATTCCATCGTGTGTGTCTAATTATAGGCCGATTTCACTAAACAAATTATGGTATGAAGTAGGCTCAGTAAAGCGTCCCATGCACTCGTGGGCAGAAAAAGGGAAAAAGATATTGAATATGATGACTAAAAACATTTTTTTTGTATATCAATATAACAAAATTCAGAGGCAAATATGAATTTTTCACATAGGGGTGATAAGCAATGTGGCCTTGTAATGATGATTGATTATGGTTGTGATTATGATTATTGTAATGATCATAATCATTACATAATCAGTAATTGATTATAATTGATAATAATCATTACATGATTATGGTTATGAATGATTATTGGTTATGATTATGATTATGATGATTGGTTATGATTGTGTTATGATTGGTCATTGGTCTCTGATTGGTCATGTATAACAGAAAACAGAATTGAAATCTATTTCCCTTGCTCGTCTTACTGCATCCTATGCGCCTTATTGCACCTTACAACACGAATGCGAACAATCTCTAAGTATTATTTAATTTCTTAATATTTCTGTACTGCTCAAAGTACATCTTAAGCAACTTTCTATTCTTTTAGTTCATATTTTCAGTCATATTTTGACAGATCTGTCAACAGATGACTTTTTCTGTTTTTTTCAAACATTTTTACTTAATAATTTCCAGATTTGTGGAACAATGGTAAGAAAATATGGAGTGTTATAAAAGTCTCTTTTAAAATCTGGTTCTAAAATTTCTGGCAAAAAAAAATGATCCAAAAGGGTATAGCTATAGAGAATGAAAGTGAAATTTCAGGGGTTTTAGCACCTTTTTCTTAGTGAGGTTGAATATATTCCTCAACGATAGATGCAGTTCCGATTTTTCGTCACAGTTACAAACATTTTCGTCCTCCTTCGTGCAGGGAATCCACGGGGTTCGTTCCAGTTTTGTGCTTATGATGTTGGGAATATAATTAAAAATCTGAAAAGCAGTTCTTCATCAGAATAAGATGGAATTATTGCCAAAATTGTGAATGCTCAAGTTATGGTTCAGCCACTTACTTTTTTGTTGAAACTTTCGTACGAAACGGATACTTTGCCGAATGATCTAAAACAAGCGAGAGTAATCACTCTGTTTAAAGTATGAGATGTGTCTATTCCATCGTGTGTGTCTAATTATAGGCCGATTTCACTTTTATCTACTTCTTCTCAAATTTTTGAAAAACCAATGCATAAACAACTAGCAAAATTTTTGGAATGAAAAAAACTTTCGGCAATACTTTTGGACATGAAGAAGGCATTTCATTGTCCCATGATACTCTGCTTAGTAAGTTAGACCATATTGGGGGGAATGGCTGTCTTTTTTCATGGTTTCAAGATATCTAGAAAATAGAGTAATTATAATTGGGAATAATGATACATCTTCGAAGATAATGAATTGCTGAGTGCCCAAGATTTGATTCTTGGCCGTCTCTTATTTATTTTTCACACCAACGACTTGCAGTTTATTTCTGACCCCTCCCCCTAGTTTGTTGCTACAATGCCCTCAGACTTCATTGTCAGGCCCAAGTTCGGATTCAAGTTCTGACGTCACGTTACAGGGCATTGCAGATGACACCGTCACTGGATGTGCTAATGGTGATTTTGAGGTACCGGTTTATCGACAGCAACAAACGATGGACCTTGTTTACTTGTTGGTGGATGCAAGCAATATGACTATAAATGTTAAAAATGCCCATGTTTTGCTAAATCCCACGAGTACGAAGGCTCCAGCCCCCTTTCACAGATCTCCTAACGACTAGAGGCATGATTCAGAAACCAAAAAATGGATTTGTAAAGTACCTGGGTGTGTGCATTGATGAACATTTGTCTTTCAAACAACATTCTGCAGTGATAGGCCTAAGAATTTCCAGAAATCTGGAAATATTAAAAAAACTCAAGCACTTTTTTCTTGTTAAATTCCTTCATCTTCATTATTTTTCGCTCATACACTCCCATATCCGATACTGCTCTCTTGTCTGGACGGCAGTATTTAAGACCCATACAAATATGATTAACAAAATAAATCAAAAAGCATTAAACGTAATTAACAAAACAGATTCTTTATTTTCTTTAGAGTTTTGGAGTTTTTAATTGCTCATTTATTGTTTACAAATACTTTCATTCTCTACTACCATAAAGCTTTTCAGGAATTTTTTCTGCGACTGAAACAAGCCAGGAAATATCACGGGAAAGAAGCCTGTTGGTTGTTCCGCATACGCCATGTGCTCGGTCACTTGACACTTGACATTGTATGTTCACGAGATTGGAATGGCCTACCAGAGGCAATTAGACGAAAACCGAGTCTTGCATCATTTAAAATAAATCAAAAAATATCTGAGTAATCAGCGTTACGAAATAGTAAATAATCCAAAATGATGTCGGAAAAAATAAAACAAGATGGATAATTATTTATTATTAATTTTGAGTGACATCAGATCTTGTTTTCTCCCATCGAGATTGAGATTTTAAGTTTTGTTTTAGTGTCTTTATTTGACTTGTTTGGGGTAGGCAACTTGAGTTCACGCTGGCTGGCAAGGGGAGAACTGCCACTATGTGATGTAGTTAACAATTTTATTGTTTCCTCAACAGAATTACCCTAGAGAGCCAATTCAATAGGGCTTTGAGATTCAGGGCCCAAAAACCAAAATTTTTACTTAAACAAAAGCAGAATACGAAAAAGAAGTAACAAATATTAGGTTCCAGAACCTGTTGAAGTTTCTAAAATAAAATGAACTGATAGAGCCTAATTCTAATTCATTAGAACCAAAACGTATTCTTGCTTCAAGAGTTTAATTGTTATTGAAGCATTTGACACACATTGAGAAATCATGATCAAAAGCATTGACCAGTTCAAGAATCTGTCCAAGCAACAATACACATAAAGCCACCAAAAACTGAGACAGATTCGAGATTTTGTTTTCTTTTCTTCTTTTATAGTAGGTCACCGGTATTTACCTATTTGTTCTAACGGTGTTATACCACTTGGAGCATAATATAGGTGAAAATTGTGGGATGGCATCATATATTATATTTTCAAATGGAAAGACTCCTATTCACAATGAAATTTTCTTTGTTGGAAGTGAAAAGTTGACTTCAGTTTTCTCTTTTTAGGGAGGGAGCTTTGAGTGCCTCTAAACCACCACAATAGTTTATGCCTAAATGGTTTCTTTTATGACATTTTAAAACGTTTGTAGAACATTACAGACTTTTTGGGTCTATTATTGATATGGATTGTTTGATGATCTTTTAAATTTGAAGTATGACAAATTTCGTGTTACATTTTTAACGTCAGTTTATCCCTTGTACTGTTTTTTTTTGTAATATTTTAAACTTAATACCAGGATAAAATTTCTATGACCTATTCCACACACTTTCCCCTTATACAGAATCTGTGATTTCATTTTAAATTTTCTGCGTTTTGTCGCATGTTTCACGCTCGTAAGGTTCTATTATTGGCATGTATTTTTCAATGATGTTTTATATTTGAAGTATGACAAATTTCGTGTTGCATTTTTAACGTGGGTTTATCCCTTGTACTATTTTTTTTATGATATTTTAAACTTAATACCAGGATAAAAGTTCTATGACCTATTCCACACACTTTCCCCTTATACGGAATCTGTGATTTCATTTTAAATTTTCTGCGTTTTGTCGCATGTTTCACGCTCGTAAGGTTCTATTATTGGCATGTATTTTTCAATGATGTTTAAAATTTGAAGTATGACAAATTTCGTGTTGCATTTTTAACTTGGGTTTATCCCTTGTACTATTTTTTTTATCATATTTTAAACTTAATACCAGGATAAAAGTTCTATGACCTATTCCACACACTTTCCCCTTATACGGAATCTGTGATTTCATTTTAAATTTTCTGCGCTTTGTCGCATGTTTCACGCTCGTAAGGTTCTATTATTGGCATGTATTTTTCAATGATGTTTTAAATTTGAAGTATGACAAATTTCGTGTTGCATTTTTAACGTGGGTTTATCCCTTGTACTATTTTTTTTATGATATTTTAAACTTAATACCAGGATAAAAGTTCTATGACCTATTCCACACACTTTCCCCTTATACGGCATGTATTTTTCAATGATGTTTTAAATTTGAAGCATGACAAATATCGTGTTGCATTTTTTAATGTGGGTTTATCCCTTGTACTATTTTTTTATCATATTTGAAACTTAATACCAGGATAAAAGTTCTATGACCTATTCCACACACTTTCCCCTTATACGGAATCTGTGATTTCATTTTAAATTTTCTGCGTTTTGTCGCATGTTTCACGCTCGTAAGGTTCCATTATTGGCATGTATTTTTCAATGATGTTTTAAATTTGAAGTATGACAAAATTCGTGTTGCATTTTTAACGTGGGTTTATCCCTTGTACTATTTTTTTATGATATTTTAAACTTAATACCAGGATAAAAGTTCTATGACCTATTCCACACACTTTCCCCTTATACAGATTCTGTGATTTCATTTTAAATTTTCTGCCTTTTGTTGCACGTTTCACGCTCGTAAGGTTTTATTATTGGCATGTATTTTTCAATGATGTTTTAAATTTGAAGTGTGACAAATTTTGTGTTGCATTTTTAACGTGGGTTTATCCCTTGTACTATTTTCTTATGATATTTTAACTTAATACCAGGATAAAAGTTCTATGACCTATTCCACACACTTTCCCCTCATACAGATTCTGTGATTTCATTTTAAATTTTCTGCCTTTTGTTGCACGTTTCACGCTCGTAAGGTTCTATTATTGGCATGTATTTTTCAATGATGTTTTAATTTGAAGTATGACAAACTTCGTGTTGCATTTTTCACGTGGGTTTATCCCTTGTACTGTTTTTTGATGATATTTTAAACTTAATACCAGGATAAAATTTCTATGACCTATTCCCCACACTTTCCCCTTATACGGATTATGTGATTCCATTATAAATCTTCTGCCTTTTGTAGCACGTTTCACGCTTGCAAGGTTCTAGTGTTGGCATGCATTTTTCAATGATCTTTTAAATTTGAATGAGCAAGGGCAAACTTTGTATTACTTATTCCACATTAGTAGGAGTTATCTTTTCATGGGTTTTCTTATGATAGTTTAAATTTGAGGCCTGGGTAAAATTCCTATTACATACTTCACACTTGTATGGTTTATCCCCTGTATGAATTCTTTGATGATATTTTAAACTCTCTGCTCGGGTAAATTTTTTGTTGCACATTTCACACTGGTAGGGTTTTTCCCCGGTATGGATTCTATGATGATGTTTTAAAGTTGAGGCAAAGGCAAAATTTTTATGGCATATATCACACTTGTAGGGTTTATCACCTGTATGGACTCTTTGATGACATTTTAGACTTGACGCCTGGCTAAAATTTTTGTTGCACGTTTCGCACTTATACGGTTTTTCTCCTGTATGTCTCCTTTGATGTCTATCCAGGTCTGAAGCCCAAGGATAATTTTTCCCACATATTTGGCACTGATGTCGTCCATTAGCATTATATATTCTTCTGGCATAACTAGTCAATGAATAATCTTTGGGAAAGCTTTCTCTACATGTGTTATCACTTTCTGATTTGCAATGACTGCCATTTTGCTGATTGACATCATCCCTTTCACTTCCAAGACTCGGTTCATACAAATTTAAATTCGAGCTAGATGAAAGGACATCCAAAGACTCATTTTCGAACAGCGTTGGCCAAGCTTGAGATTCTAAAATAGAAAGTACAATAAGCTTCAAAAGTTTAAAGATTTATTATCGAAGAGAATGATGTAGTGTCCCCTATAGTAAAGAGCAAATGTCTCCAATATGTTATTTTTTCTTCCAATGACTTCCAGTTGAATGGATAATCTTTAAGACTTCAAAGCACGCTAGTTATATATAAAATTACGTTCTAATACCGATTTTCAAAAGTCAACAGTAATTAACCGACAGCCCCCCCCCCGCTGTGTCTATTATTACTTCTTGGTTCTTCATACCCTTCCATCAAATATCCAAAATATTTAATCAAAATTAAGGTCAAAATGTGTCCAGCTTTTGCTAGACTCTGCATGGCTTTAGGCATGGACCGTCAATAAAATGCTAACTGCAAATTGTTTGCGTAAAAGTTTTACAACACAAAGGCTTGTTAGATGATAAGTGTAAAAATGAGGAGCTTTTTTTTAAAGTAAAGAGATGCTTACCAAAAATAACAAACAAAAAAGAAACACAACATGGGATTGCATACACAGCAAAAATATAGTGGTATTCATAGCATAGAACATTTTAACAACATTCAGAGATGTAGCTAAGATTCACAACATCGCATACCACAACATTTCAATATGTACAATGATCACAGACACAGAATCCAACAATCTTGTTTTCAAAATTACCCTTCTCAGTAAAAGAGGCTTCATGTTCAGGTAATACAAGCACTTTGCTGGTGTAGAGATTTTAATATTGCTTTTTATCTCATTGTTTATGCTAGAAACCACTATAAACATGTCATCAGAGGCACCGCCCTAGCGGTATTCATGGTAAAGATTAATAAGGCTTTAATGTATTTTGTTCTGCATAGTTCTGATTAGTCACGTTCTGCATATTATGATGTAAGAATTGTTTTCTTAACACGTTTCCTTCTCTCCAGTTCTCTAGGCAAATACCCAGAAAAGCATTTCCTTAGCATTATCATGTTTTGTTGCAATACAAGGTTAAATTGTTTAGTGTGCAGCATTAAAAATTCTTGCACAAAAAGTACCGCTTATTTATGTTCGCGTGCCTGAATTCGCTTTACAAGATTTCATCAAAATCACCTACTCTAGATCTAGGCTAAGTTCATAGATTAAGCTGAGAGGTGACTCAGTTGGGAGTTCTAAACACTATTCAACCCAAACTTGAAACTTCCGGCACCATACGTACCTTCCATTATCTTTCAGAAGTTTCTCCACATTTGCAATTTTCTATTTATTCTTCTGTTGTTCATTTTGTTGGTTTATGTTTTCTAAATCCTTTCTTCTAAAAAATACAGGCGAATACACATATACTTCAAAAAGTCCTCTGTTAAAATTGCATAACTGATACGCCAATTATGGTTCCAACAGAATAAAAAAATATGCAAGTTACGTCAAAACAGTTTTAACTCGTAGTATTACATGGGAGTGGGATAAGCTAAAACGGAGTTCAGATTCAGAAAGAGCAAAAAATTTCACACTGGATGGCAGTGATAACTCAATTTCGCTTAGAAGTGCCTAATACGCCAATTCCGCTTCAAGATCACAGCAAAATCCTAGTTGGAATCACCATAGTCGTAAACCCAGTACAAGAGGATTACAGTCCACTGTTCCGAACACCAACAAAATTTAACTTTTTGTACAATCGCAGTCGCCAGTAGTAACAATCGCAGGTAGTTACACTAACCTTCGTAGGTAGTTACAATCATAGTAGCGAATAATAGCAGTAGTAGCCGTCAGTCACAAAAGTCGCCGTCACAATAAGTCGTGGTCAAAGTCGTAGTCAAAAGCGGTCAAAGTAAGAGGTGCAAGTATTCATGGTCACATGGTTACAATGATTACAATCATGGCTACAATAATCACAAGTAGTCACAGGCAGTACCAGTTGCACTATCAAAAAGTCGCAGTAGCAGCATCAGTGATGTTACGCCATCCCTAGGTACTTAGGTATTTGACCTTAAGTATATTTTTGAACTAAACGACTATATCAAAATTTTGATCGCATATCAGATGCATTTTGCGAGAGGATAGCTTAAAAAGCGAGAAAGTGAGAATGGTTTGCCTCCGATCATTTCTTACTCTAAAAAGACCACTAAAACTTTCAATTTCCAATCGAATGAGCCCTCGAGAGTATTTACAGCCATCCCTTCAATATGAACGGGTTTTAGAAAAAAAGGTACATTGGAGGATTATGGCTATTTAATACAGGCAACACTGACACGTTGCCTTCGTTTTTACCACTTTTGTAAAGGAAGAAATCTAAAACCAAAAACAAACTTGAACAATTTTACTGACTTCACTTTGATCAATGAATCTAACGGAGATTAATACACAGTTGTCAGGCGTAAAATAGGTATATGGTTGTTAGTTACATTACTAAAAAGAAGTAATTGTTAATAGGAAATGTTAATAGACATACCAACTTTGGAAAAATAAAAAATAAAGCCCTTCCACGTTTCATTTTTAATGATTTAGCACCTAAAAATCTAGATTCGAATGGTCTGTACGATTTCAGTTTTTTAAACCTAATTATAAGTATTATATTTTTCTTTTCTAGATTATATTAATAGAAGAAAACAAGGAAGGATCAAAAGAAAATTTTCAATCTTTTAGACTACTAGAACTATAGTTTATCAGGTGAAATAATGAATTTATCTCTCTAGCCCTATGACCATCATAGTCTTATAGCCTTGAGAAAATTGCATATATTATTTTCCATCTGACATTTTTACCATGTTTTAACTTTACATAGGTTACCATTAGGGCTAGAAGGGTCAAACAGTCCAAGTATTTATCTGCACAACAGCTTTCTAGCAAAAGCATATTAGAGAGATTAAAGAACTTGCTAAAATTTTAAAAATAAAATAAAACAATTGCAAAGAACCAAATTAATTTTAATCTTGTTTAATAGAACTGAGAAGCACACATACTTGTGGAGAATTTTTTTTTCATTTAAATATTGAGGACGCCATGTAAAAAATTCACAATCTTCATGGAAAATGTTCGTTAGATTATTACCTATAATGGCAAGTACATATTATCTATGAATGTCATCATGTATTCACAGTCTGATGGGATCTATTTAAGTACAACACTGACAAAAGGCCAAAAATATGAGCGCCTTTTTCTTCTTCACAAATAGATCTAGAACTTCTTTTATCGCTGCTTCATATTTGGAGCAGAAATTAAGGGGGAAAAGCGGGAACACAAAATATATTACGCTTGTTATATTGCAGAGGCTTGTTCTATAGTGTAGGTTCAAAGTCAACTTCAGGAGAAAATGTATCATACATACAAATACTGTCCTGGTATTTCTTCTCTATAGATTCTTCGATATCTACTTAAATCCAAGCTTTCATATTCAAACAAGGTATTTACAAACATGCAACACGCTGAGATGGCTTATCCTCCACATACATTTTAAGATAAATCGAATACTCAGTTCGGGTAAGATTTTACTGTCCATTTTACACTTGTAGCGTTATCTATGGATTCTTTGATAATGCTTTAGACCTGCTTCGAGGGTAAATTTTTAGCTGCATCAGCCACAATTCTAAGGTTTATCCCCTGCGTGAATTTTCGATGACGTTTCAAATGCGCTGTTAGGCTAAAATTTTTATTGCACGTGTCGCACTTGTATGGTCCATCACTGGTATGTTTTCCCTGATGATGCTTTAAACTTGGAGCATGGACAAAATTCATATTGAATATATCACACTTACAAGGTTTATTCCCCTGCGTGGATTTTTCGATGACGTTTCAAATGCGCTGCTTGGTTAAAATTTTCATTGCACGTGTCACATTTGTATGGTCTATCACTGGTATGTTTTCCCTGATGATACTTTAAACTTGGAGCATGGGCGAAATTTATATTGCATATATTACACTTGTGGGGTTTATCCCCTGTGTGGATTCTTTCATGATATCTTAAATTTGAAGCAAAAGCAAAATCCCTATTGCATACATTACATTTATAGGGTTTATCCCCTGAATGAATTCTTTGATGATTGTTTAGATTTGCTGCCTGGGTAAAACTTGCATTGCATATGTCACACTTGTAGGGTTTCTCCCCAGTGTGGATTCTAATATGACGTTTTAAATTTGCTGTTTGGTTAAAATTTTTATTGCATATGTCACACTTATAGGGTTTATCACCAGTATGAATTCTCTGATGATATTTCAAATATGCTGGCTTACTGAAATATTTGTTGCATGTTTCACATTCGTACGGTTTTTCTCTTCCGTGCCTGGATGGATGACTGTTCAAGCCTGAGGGACGAGGAAACTTTACACTGCGTGCTTCAGACTTGTACATTTTTTCTCCGAGGTAACTCTTTTGATGTTTCCCAAGTTTATGATGCTTTACAGCATTTGAAATGTTTACTGAAGAGACCCGTTTCTTATTACAGGACGGTAAGAAGTATATACTTTTTTGGTAAGAAGTATTCCTTAAATCACTATTATCTCCCCCATTCGGTCGATAAACGGATCCCTTTTCCAATTTCGCATTTATGCTAGAGGATAGGGCTTCCAAACACTCATTATTGAAAAACGCCAGCGAAGCTTGGCAATCTAAAATAGAAAGTACACTTAACTTCGGAACAAAGACATCAGAATAAATAAGAGGCATCGCTCTTGTCTTTCTTGACGTATATAACTCAATACCTTAAATTTATCATTTTTTTCCCTCCTGACCTCTTCGGTGCGAGGAGTTGATCACAAAAACTTCTAATGGGGGCTAGAACGATCGGATATTAAACTTCTGGCACCTTTTTCAGAATCGATAGTGGCTGAAGGACAACGAGCCTCCGTGCCATGCTCTTTGGAACCCTCCCTGTCGCAAACAATATCCTCCCAAAGGCATTCCATCAAAATTTGGAGTATGTCATTTAGATCAAAATAGTAGAAAGTTTAAAAGCTAGGATTATTAATAATCTAAATTCCCAATTGTTTACAGATACAATTTACAATAAAAACAAGAGCTAAGAGCTCATATGGCACTTGTGATGAGGCTGGAAACGCTAAGAGCCAAGAGCTCATATGGTATGAGCTCTAACAAAATTCTAAGAATCAATAGATTGATTTAAAAGGCAAATCAGAGGCTTAATGCCAGTCGGGATTTAAAATAAGAGCTCTGAGTCACGAGATCTTTCTAAATACCAAAATTCATTAAGATCCGATCACCCACTCGAATGTTATAAATACCTCATTTTTTCTAATTTTTCCTCTCCCTTCAGCCCCCTAGATGGTCAAATCGGGGAAAACGACTTTATCAAGTCAATTTGTGCAGCTCCCTGACATACCTACCAATATACATCGCCCTAGCACGTCCAGAAGCACCAAACTCGCCAAAGCACTGAACCCACCCCTAACTCCCCCAAAGAGAACGGATCCAGTACGGTTACCTCAATCACGTATCTACGACATTTGTTTATTCTACCCACCAAGTTTCATCCCGATTTCTCCACTTTAAGCGTTTTCCAAGATTTTCGGTTTCCCCCTCCAAGTCCCCCCAATCTCAACAGATCCGGTCGAGATTTGAAATAAGAGCTCTGAGGCATGAGTTCCTTCTAAATATCAAATTTCATTAAGATCCGGTCACACGTTCTTCAGTTAAAAACACCGCAATCTTTCTAATTTTTCCAAATTAACACCCCCCAGCTCCCCCAAAGAGAACGGATCCGTTCCAAGTATGTCAATCACGTATCTATAACTTGTGCTTATTCTTCCCATCAAGTTTCATGGCGATCTCTCCAAGATTTTCGATTTCCAATATTTCTGTATCCCCCTCCAACCCCCTATGTCCCTGGATTGGATTCGAATTGAAAATGGAGCATCTGAGACATAAGATCCTTCTATATATCAAGTTTCCTTAAGATCCGATCACCCATTCGTAAGAAAAAGATACCTAAATTATCACTTTTTCCAAGGATTCCGGTTTCCCCCTCCAGCTCCCCCCAATATCACCGGATCCGTTCGGGATTTAAAATGAGAGCTCTAAAGCACAAGATCTTTCTAAATATCAAATTTCATTAAGATCTCATCACCCGTTCGTAAGTTACAAATACCTCATTTTTTCTAGTTTTTCCGTATTACCCCCCCCCCCCCAACTCCACCAAAGAGAGCGGATCCGGTCCGGTTATGTCAGTCACGTATCTTGGGCTTGTGCTTATTCTTTCCGCCAAGTTTCATCCTGATCTCTCCGCTTTAAGCGTTTTCCAAGATTTCCGGTCCCCCCGCCCCAATGACACTGGATCCGGTCGGGATTTAAAGTAAGAGATCTGAGTTAAGAGGTCCTTTTAATATAACCTCATTTTTCTAATGTTTCAGAATTAACCCTCCCCCCAACTCCCCAAAAGAGAGCCAAGTTTTATCCCGATCCCTCCACTCTAAGCCTTCTCCAAGATTTTAGGTTTACTCCCCCCCAATGTCAGAGGATCCGATTGGGATTTAAAATAAGAGCTCTGAGTCACGATATCCATCCAAACATCAAATTTCATTAAGATCCGATCACTCCCTCGTAAGTTAAAAATACCTAATATTTTCTAATTCTTCAGAATTAACCCTCTCCTCAACTCCCCCAAAGAGATCGGATCAATTCCGGTTATGTCAATCACGTATCTAGGACTTGTGCTTATTTTCCACCAAGTTTCACCCCGATCCCTCCACTCTAAGCGTTTTCCAAGATTTTAGGTACACCCCAACTCCCTTCAATGTCACCGGATCCAGTCGGGATTTGGAATAAGAGCTCTGAGACACGATATCCTTCCAAACATCTAATTTCATTAAGATCTGATCACTCCTTCGTAAGTTAAAAATACTTCATTTTTCTAATTTTTCAGAATTAACCCTCCCCCCAAACTCCCCCAAAGAGAGCGGATCCGTTCTGGTTATGTCAATCACATATCTAGGATTTGTGCTTATTTTTCCCACCAAATTTCATCCCGATCCCTTCACTCTAAGCGTTTTCCATGATTTTAGGCCCCCCAACTCCCCCCAATATCACTGGATCCGGTCGGGATCTAAAATAAGAGCTCTGAGACACGATATCCTTCCAAACATCAAATTTCATTAAGATCCGATCAACCGTTCATAAGTTAAAAATATCTTTTTTTCTAATTTTTCCGATTTAACCGTCCCCCTCCCTCCCCCCAGATTGTCGAATCGGGGAAGCGACAGTTTCTAATTTAATATGGTATGGTTCCTGATACGCCTGCCCAATTTCATCATCCTAGTTCACCTGGTAGTGCCTGAAGTATAAAAACCGGGACAGACAGACAGACAGACCAACCAACCGACAGAATTTGCGGTCGCTATATGTCACTTGGTAGATACCAATTGCCATAAAAAGGGGGTGTCTGATGATAGGTCTATAATTGAGTAAAAATTTTAAAGGTCAATCTCAGGTTCAAATGGATTAAAAATTTGCAAACTAAAAAGGGACCAAACATCGTTTTTCTCCAATTAGCATGAAACTTTAAGGGTTAGTTAACTGCACAACAATTAACTACACTTCGTGATGACAATAAACTTAGGGAGAAAAGTACGCCTATATCTATTCTTAGTTCCTGAAGCATCTTGATACGTCCTCGTTGTGATGAAGTTCAACCCCCCCCCTCCCACCGGCAAAAAATTCTAGAAAATTTCAGCTTCATACCCTTAGGCATAGCTGTAATAGTAGTAATAGTAGCAGCAACAGTATTAGCGCATTGCATTTACAAGTAGTTGCAATAGATGCAGTAGTAGTAGCAATTGCAACAGTGATAGAAGTATTAGTTGTAATGTACATATATTACACTTTCCATCAGATGATTTTCCTCTTTTAGCATTCTCTGAAAGTTCAAACTTAATGACCAACTCAATTCTTCAGATACGTTCTTTTGACAATACACATGTACATAGCGTCTTTTGATTTAGTTCACATTTCCCCACAATATCCTAAATGGCGTAGTGTGGTAGTAGTAGTACTAGTGGTAGCAGTACACCAGGGGTATCATACAAATATTCCTTTTTATCATCCCCCTTATCATTCCTGAAGGTTCCAAATTAATATACGCAGTAATTCATGAGTTACGCCCAATCCGTGAACATAACATGTTTTGGTTAGTTCAACACTCCCTTCGGCATTAATAGTATGGGCCAGATGGGGCTCATGAGAACATCATTAGCATAACTGTATTAGCACAAAATTTGGGTGAATGACCAACATATTCCTGCCAGGACTTGATTAACATTCATTCGACCTTCACTGAATAAGAAGAATGATCAGTTATTATAATACTTACTATTCAGGCCATGACAATTATACGAATATAATACTTATTTGGGTTGTATGAAACTGGTTTTGACATGCGCTTGGGTAAAGTAAATCGCATTTTATAATACGAACCGAATTTCAATGAATTAAAAAGTGGCAAATCTGCTACCCTTTTTTTTCTTGCGACAAGCGCTTGTGTAAAATAAACTAGCAAACTTAGTTCCCCAATGGTTGTGAAATTTTTTAGAGGGAACTTATTGTCATCCAAGTTCCAACTCCAAGGGCCCCGATTTTTTACCTACCTCCATTTTTTGAACTCAAAAAATTTTTTCCATTTGTTTTGAGATTTTTCATAGGCCAGAATTTTATCTTTCTTATTGAAATTCTAATACAATGGGAGAGAATGACATTTGAATGCCTCGTTGTTTACTCTAAGAGGTGAAACCAAGATCAGAAGATTTTTTGACATTTTTCATGGGCCAGAATTTATTTTTCTTAATGACACTCTAATAACAGGGGAAAGAATGACAATTGAATGTATTTACACTAAGAAGTGAAACCAAGACCAGAGGAGTTTTTTGAAATTTTTCATAGGCCAGAGTTTATTTCTCTTAATGACATTGTAATACAATGGAAAAGAACGGCAATTGAATACCTAGCTAATCCATTTTCGATTCTTAGCAATTTTGTGTGCAATGCAGATTGAACTTAAATATTTAAGTGAGACAAAGCGAGCGTCAACCAATTTGAACGTTATAGCATTTTTCCTAAAATTCATTTTGATTCCCTTTTTCGATTTTTATCGGTTTTGTGTGCAATACCAATTGAACTTGAATAATTAAGTGAGACAAAGTGGGCGTCAACCAAATCTGAACGTTATACCATTGTCTAAAATTCATTTTGATGCCATTTTTGATTTTTGTCAATTTTGTGTGCAATACAGGTTGAACTTGAATATTTACGTGGGAAAAAGCGTACAGCATCCCAATTTGAACGGTATACCATTTCCAAAAATTTATTTTGATTCCATTTTCAATTTTTAACAAATTTTGTTTGCAATACAGATTGAACTTGAATATTAAAGTGAGACAAAGCGTGTGTCAATCAAATTTGGACGGTATAGCATTGTCTAAAATTCATTTTGATGCCACTTTTGATTTTTGTCAATTTTGTATGGAATACAGGTTGAACTTGAGTATTTACGTGGGAAAAAGCGTACAGCAGCCCAATTTGAACACTAAACCATTTCTTAAATTTTATTTAGATTCCATTTTCGATTTTTAGCAATTTTGAGTCCAATACAGATTGAACTTGGATATTAAAGTGAGACAAAGAGTGCGTCAACCATATTTGAACCATACAACGTTTCCTAAAATTTATTATGATTCCATTTTCGATTTTTGTTAATTTTGCGTGCAATAAAGATTGAACTTGAATATTTAAGGGGGTCAAAGCGTCCGTATAGCAAATTTGAACGTTATAGCATTTCTTAAAATTTATTTTGATTCCATTTTCGATTTTAATCAAAGCGTGCGTCAACTAAATTTGAACGTTTAGCATTTTCTAAATTTCATCTTTAAACCATTTTCGATTTTTTGTCAATTTTGTGTGCAATACAGATTGAACTTGAATATTAAATTGAGACGAAGCTTCATTCAACCAAATTTTAACGAAATAGTATTTCCTAGAATTCATTTGATTCCAATTTCGATTCTTGTCAACTTAGTGTGCAGCACAGATTGAACTTAGATATTTAAGTGATACAAAGCCTGCGGCAACCATATTTGAACGTTAAAGCGTTTTCTAAAATTCATTTTGATTCCATTTTCGATTTGAGCAATTTTGTGTGCAATAAAGTATTCTAGATTGAACGTGATTATTTAAGTGGGACAAAGCAAACGGCAACCATATATGAACGTTATAGCATTTCCTAAATTTCATTAGTTGTGTAACATATTCTTTTGGGATCAGTTAGCTAGTACTTACAATTACGAAACAATAGCTTCATCAAATGATTGGACTTTATGACACTGATTTTATTGACTTGAAAAAATAATCTTGTGGTGTTATACTCGAACGTGCATTTTTGTTATTGTCTGTGCAACATCAAGAAATTGACTGTTATTATTGGAAAGTGAAGTATAATATGTTTGCGTATGATAAAAGCTTGTGGAGTACTATATTACGTCATATGAATAGACAGGGATCCTATGACCGAGTGATTACACCGTATAATAGAAGTGGTATAGAACTGGCTACTGTACAGGAAGAAGTCCGAGATATATGAAATTTTGTCGAAGTTGAAGCACTAGAGTTTTAATTAAAAACTGTGACCCTAAAATTCCACTTTTCAATTTAGAGGAGTTTAAACGTCCAAAATTTGAAGGAGCTTATCGCCGTCCCGACGATGAGGTTAGGTTCTTCGCCCGGTGGATACCGAGGGACATACCTAATCGTAATAAGTGCAAACGACACGGTAAAAATAACATCATGCTATATCATGGGATCCCACGTTTGTGGATGTTTAATAATGAACTTTAAGTATCATTTTTATGTAAATATGTGGGTTTTTTCAAAAAATCCGTTTAATTATGCATAAACAATAAATATGATTAAGCTTAACCCATTTTTTTTTATAATAGTCCTAGCTCATAGGTAAAACCCTACTCTAGGTAAAGCCCCTCTCCCACCGGGAGTATGAGATGGATGAACATAAATTCAGTGTGTTATAGTTGCTGACTGAAATTTTGAGCGTTTGAGTTGCTGGCTGAGTGCCAAAAAAGGTAATAAAAGCACTTTTGAGTACAGCAAACTCAGTTAGTTGGTATATTCCGAGTGTTTTAGTTGATGACCGAGTAGCAAAAATTTAATGAATGCATTTTTGAGCACAACAAACTGAGCTAGTTGATAAATTCCGAGATTTTAGTTGCTGAATGAGTATCAAAAATTTAATAAAAGCACATTTGACTACAATAAACTCAGGTAGTTGATAAATTCCGAGTGTTTTACTTGCTGGCAAAGTTCATAATAGCACTTTTGACTACAACAAACTCAACTACTTGGTAGATTCCAAGTCTTTTAATTGGTGACTGAATATCAAAGAAACATTAATAAAAAAGCACTTTTGCATAGGACAAACTCAGCTAGTAGGTAAATTCCGAGTTCCTCGTTGCTGACTGAGCATGAAAAATTAATTAAAAGCACTTTTGACTACAATTAATTCAGGTAGTTGATAAATTCCGAGTGTTTAACTTGCTAGCTGAATACCAAAAATTTAATATAAGCAGTTTAACTCTGTTGATTATAGAGGTTGAAGAGCTGAATTAAATTTGATGTGGTTTATTCGTGAATTTTCCCAAGAATGAATAGTCTTAACTCTGTTGATTACAAAGTTTGAAAAGAAGAATAAAATTTGACGCGGTTTATTCCTTGAAAGAAATTTTTCGTAGGCCAGAGAATAAGATTTTTCTTAGGCCAGAGTTTATTTTTCTTAATGACATTATAACACCATGGAAAGAATGACTATTGAATGCGCTTGGGTGAAGTAAAACGGACACATTTTATAATACGAATCAAAATTTAGTGATTCAAAAAGTGACAGATCTGCTATCCCTTTTTTTATGACATGCGCTTGGGTAAAGTAAACCAGCGAACTTCTGTGCCCAAATAAATCAATGCTATGGCATTTTTAGAGGGAACTTATAGTCATCCATGTCCCACCTCTAAGGGCCCCCAGTGGCCTTCCTCCAACTTCCCCCCCCCATTTCTTTGAATTAAAAATTGTTTCAACCTTTTTTTGAGAATTTTCACAGAGCAGAGTTTTATTTTTCTTAATGACATGCAATGGGACAGAACGACTATTGAATGCCGCGTTGTTTGCGCTAAAAGGTAAAACAAAGACCAGAAGATTTTTTAAATTTTTCATAGGCCAGAGTTTATTTTTCCTAATAGTATTCTAATACCATGGAAAAGAATGAATATTGAATGCGTTTGGGTAAAGTAAATTAGATGCATTTTATAATACGAACCGAACTTTAATGAATCAAAAAGTGACAAATCTGCTACCCATTTATTTCTTGTGACATGTGCTTCGGTAAAGTAAACCAACTTACATCAATAAATAAGTGAAACCCAAAAACGAAATAAATTACAACAAATAATTGAGTCAACCTCAAAACGAGCAGAAATTAAGATGAGCGGTGATGCCTTCTAAAGACCAGAACATAATTTGCACTTTACTGAAAAAAACTATAACAAAAAAGATGACCATGGATTGCCGGTTTAAGCGATATATACTGATAATTATTCCTTAAAGTTTTGATAATTTCTTATTTATGAAAGTAAGAACAGTGAAAATTTTTAAATGTATTTTATTTTCAGTAAAGCGCAATTTGTGTTCTAGCCCTGAGAAGACATGGGGGTTATTAGACCTACTCATGTTATTTTTTGCTCGTTTTGAGTTTGACTTGGTTATGTATTGTAATTTCTATTCGTTTTGAGTTTCATTTGTTTATTGATAGTGATTTGTGGTAGTTCTACGCTTCGAAGATTATTTGACTTTATTTCTGGTCATTCTTGGCTTAAATGGAGCTCTTGACTTTTCTTTGAATAACTTTTTGAGTGCAAAATTTTTTTTAATTTAATATTTATTAATCTAATTGATAAATAAAGTACATAAGAGGGCACTTCTCAATTTCAAAACCAACAGTTGTCTCTCATTTATTATGTTCATTGTTCGAAAAAACTATACATCAGAAAATATTTTAAAGGACGAATTTGAAAGTAGTGTTCTTTGACTGTTTAAAATCTTGACTTTTGAAGCTGAATAGTTTCGGCAGAAAAAAAATAGGTGAAATAATAAAGAGTGTCTTTAGACGTTTTCATTGTTACAATGGACATATGCCAATTTTACATGTCATTGCATCCTGTCCTGCCATTGAAGCGAGCAGAAACTTATAAAAAGAATAACACCACTACATAGCTTCACATTAGCTTGATTCCTGCTGTTTTCCAGTTTAATTACGTCATATACCATGCCTTTTCTTAGCATATATCATGCCTTTTCTTCGGCCTTTTCTTAGCAGGAATCACTCCAATATGACCTCAAATCAATATAGAATCATCTTGTATACGAAGTTGCTGTTTTTGTAAAATAAAATTACATTTTTAGCATGATTTTCTGCTAATGACAAAGACAGGTAGATAAAGCACTTTCCTTTAAAGTGAACCCTTAAGATGTTCTATATGATATCCCAGTGCTCTGCTAGCAGTAAAGAAAAAAAGAGGATACATAAGTGCTACCCATACAAAAAAAGTAATTTTCCTTGTTAGTCAAGCCAGGAGACTGTAATGGGTTTATAGCCATAATAATTCCGAAGGCATACTCTTTGTTTCAATCCAAAGTTTTTGTAAGGGGTTTCAGGCTAGTTTTGAAATTCCTCAAAATATATCTTTGGAATAACATTCGACAATAAATACTAATCAATATAAATTTACCATCCTTAATCAACTACAAATGGAAATTTTCCTCTCTAGCCAGTTTTTTTTTTTAATATTTTTTAATATTTGGTTTCTATGGACCAGGGTTCAATCTTCATTAGATTGCAGCTATAAAAATCTAGACAACATTTTCGGTGCAGCCAATGATTCTAACTATTTTAAAATAAAAGGTTATTTCATAGATATATAAGACCTTGTACAAGAACAATAAAACCATGCATAAAAAATTGCATCATCTAGTAGAAATAGCAAAGTAAAATGGATGGTGTTTGCTGTGACTGAATCCACTCTACCACCTATTGAACAAATAAGACGCGACACATTTGCCCTATCCCGCTTTCGTCGGATTCAGTTTTCACCATTAAACCTGATTCAGTCAGAGCAATCCAACTAGCTCAGGTTGATGTTCTTATGAATGAGGCATTGCTGGCAATGGTTTATAAAATATTAATCATTTGTTTTGATCCAAAGTAAATCAAAAATTGTCATTTGGAGGAAAGACTTTAGTCACTGGAGGTGATTTCTCTCAGTGTTTACCTGTTAAACTCAAAAGTAAAAGCAGTGCAACACTCAATTTGTCGATCAAAAGAATCATCTCTGAAAGTATTTCAAAAAATATCATTAGTAAAAATTTGAGCGTTGATTGCGACAAAAAGGAAGCATTCGTGAAGCTTATCCTACAACTGAGAAATAAAAATATTCAAAAAAGAATTCTTTTCTGAGTTTTTCTATTGTGCAAAACTATTCGGTTCATCAAAACAAGCGTTATGCCTTTAAAACGGTCTGACTTCAACCGAAGTCAACTTAAAACTATCACTAACCCGTGGCGAGGGCCAGGGTTTCTCGTTTCTTTAATTTGTTTTCCTTCTGTTTTTTAGTTCATATTCCTCTTATTTTTACAGTCTGTGTTTAATCTAATCGTTCCTAAACTATTATCCATATAATTTCAACTTCACAGCTTAACTACTTTGTTTGTTTGTTTTAATGACAAACAGAATTTGGACAAACAAACACTTGATTTAATAAACATAGAAGTGCAGAAGCTCTGGATGTTCAAAAACTTACCTTCGTTGCTACTAACAGTTAAATCAAATTGAGGACGATCAAAATTGGACTCAAGCTTTACAGATATACTTGTTGAAACAGCCAAAGGATCTTCCTCCATCTGCGATAAAACAGCAAATGAAGCCTCAAAACCGGAAGGATTTTCATTTTGATATACGTCTTCAATTTCTAAAAAAAAAAACATTCATGTTCAGAGCCTAAAAAAAAATATATAATCTGCTCATATAAAACTGAGTAGTTTTTTTGTGGATTCTCTTTTTCAATGAAATGTAGTCCTCGAAGTCTTTGATCATTCTCTAGTTTCCGAAAACTTTACTGCAAAAATATTACGATTTAAGCTTAATAGTTTTGACTGCTACCTCGGTAATCACACACCACTACAGAAAATCATGCTTTCGATATTATATCTATATTTACTCACCATATTCCACTGGGACTTAACCTGATTCAGTCAGCCGTGGTACAACTAAAGTTAGTTAAATCTAAATCAACCTCCGTAATTCAACTAAGTTCTTCCCGATTTCACTAACAACTCCCATTCAAATTTAACCTAACTAACTTAACATCATAAATGAACAACACGACTATTGTTGCAAACAATTAAACTTTGACTTCGATGAATTTGTCCTTTTCTTTCAGTAATTACTCTTCAAGTATTTCTTATTGCATTTTACTTTAACAGAAATCTATTTCTCCCACTGTATCAAAAATGGCAATAATTTATTCTTGCGTCTAACGTATTTGAAACTTCCTTCAAACAGAGGAGTTTTCCCAAACCCATATATAAGGTGTAAATCCAATATGGGTGGTAAAGTCTAAAAGCTGAGAACTAATACTGAAATTTTTAGATCGAAGATATCAACAAACGTTATGTCTAATTTTGAACTAAGATTTTAAACAGAGTGTTTTACCTTAATTGTTTAAAAATCTACGAAGGCCAGGAAATATCCCTCAGGGCCCCCCACTAGTTAGGGCATGGTCACAATTATTCATCACCCAATATTTTCATGCTTCACGAAAACATAGCCATTTCGTGTCAACAAACAAAGGATTTTCGGCAATTTTCTATGAGCAGAACTGTTAAAGAGCCTAGACGTCTTTTGATTTTTCTAGGAACAAAAGTTTGTTAGCAAACAAAGGGCGTGTCGCTATTTCCAGGAGGCAGAAGTCACGTAATCCGCTATTAATTCCACTGGTCCCCGGGGGTATAAAACCCAGTACTAGAATGGAATTCTCGTCAGTCTTGAATTAGATTTTGAAGGTGATAAAACTCAAGTTTAAAAAATGGATAAGTACCAAAGATACCAACAGGTGAGGCTCTTTCTATATACCCTTTTCCACCACCCCCCAATTTTTTTAAAAACCCCAAAAAACAGTTAAAAACCCAACCCCTCTCTCACATAAAAAGTTTTTGTCTGGTTTTACCAAAAGCAAGGGTTAAACACAACTTAATCAATCTCCGTCAGATTTCGGTCTTAAAGCGAACAGCCGGTGTCGTGATAGTTGGGCAAAAGGGTAATTTCTTACCTGATGGTAAATTAAACTCTCTAATAGCGCTTAACCAGGGCAAGCAGACCTCAAATAAAGATACTTTTTTTCTTATCGAATCGACGAGTTATGATTGAACATAATCCATAATTTTTGAGGGGGCGACCTAAATTCTGACTAGTTTTATTTTAAGCCGTCAACAGCTATTCGCTATGGAGGGCAATCAAGTTATGAGTCGTTACTTAATCGTGAAAAGGGAAACTTTTATAACACCTGCTATGTCTGCTAAATCCCAGTTATGAAAAGGGGACGACATTTCAATGGAAAAGCGTATTATTTTCGCTAGAAATAAGAAACAAAGGTTAAATTAAATTTTAGTGTGAAATGGCTATATAAATGTAGGATATCTATGCCTCAAACTGAAGTGCGAGTAATATTCTTTCCTTATAGTAAAAGAAAATGGAAAATTTGACTGTATTAATGAATTATTATGTGAGCCTCCGGCCCTTAATAAGGTCAGATGTAACCTTAGTCTAAAGACTAAAAGTTTACTGGTTGTCTGACTTTTTTCCTCTAGAGCGTCCTGTTTATTAAACACATTTCTCGTAAATAGTTGCCTCTTATAAACAATATAGGAAAATGAAGCTTTTAGAGATGGGTCTACAGACTAAGGGGTCTCAAACACTCTTGCATAAAACTTTTGTAGCTCAAGTGTGAAGAGTGTTTTCATTAATATGTTATAGAAAGAATAAAAACGCAAAGAAAATATTTGCGGTCTGTAATATTCCCTAATTCAAATTTTTCCACTAAATACCCCTTTTCGCCTTACCCTCCCCTCTTACTAAAGTTAGCGAAGTCCCTTGAATCACTATTAAAGTTTAAATTCCACTCGCTAATCCCAGGGTTACACAGCATTTGCTAATGTTTGCCCCCATGGTTCACATATCAATACGGCATTTTTCCTATGTGTGGGCCACGTCAAGGTGGGTGGGGGGCAATGGGGTTATTTCTGAAGGCTAAATTCCATGCTTCTGAAATGCTTGTATATTTTCGTGTATTTTAACCATATATGTCCTTTTTATGAAATCTAATTTCCATAAATGATCAAATGAGACGTATTTTTTCACTACATGAAAAAAACTAAAATTTATTTTCTATTTCAGGAAAACTCTGAAATTCCCCCCAGCAAGAGGGCGAGGACGGGAGACACCCGAATCGTGCACAACACCCAAGATACAGCCCCATTACAGGGTGAAAATAATGTCCCTTCGGCTCCCAACTGCAATAAAGTTGTGGAGGCTTTGACAGCTAGGCCATCAGCGTAAGTCAAAGATGGAGTTGCCACCTCTTTTGGGCCTCCCAAGTCCCCAAAAAATGAAGTTCAGGGCTCTTTTATTACCAACGTAAGTAAAACTATTGATATTTTCCGTAAAGTTTTTTATTGTGCGGTGAAAAAATTAATCTTTTTCTAGCTAATGTATATTCTTTTCACCCCAATAAAGGGTCCCTCCTGGTAGTTCTCGAGGAACCCGTAGGTTCTAAAGGAAATAGATTTTTCATCATTCTTTAATACTAGGAACTTAATTTATTTTGTTATAATGAATTCATTCTTCAAGTGATTAGTAGTGTTCTGAAAATGTTCTAAGAGGGGGATTTCAAGATCCTAATTCTTAGATTAATAATATTCTTTTCAACTTAATAATGGACCCTAACGCTAGTTTTGAGAGGGTTGAGAACCCCTAAAAGAAATAGCTAAAAATAATCCATTCTTTTAGCGATTAGAGGTGATTTGAAAAAGGTGTTTTCTAACATCCTGCATTATAATGTTGAAAACTTAGAGCGCTGTCGAAGGGGAACCCTATTCAGGGAGGGGAATTTGAGGGCATTGCTTAATAGGATTTTCATTACAATGAAAATACCCCATTCTTGGGGTTAATAAAGAGTCCTGACATATGCTGCTCTTGGACTTGTGCTTATTCTTTCCACCAAGTTTCATCCTGATCTCTCCGCTTTAGGCGTTTTCCAAGATTTCCGCCCCCCTCTAATGACACTGGATCTGGAAGGGATTTAAAATAAGAGATCTGAGTTTCGATGTCCTTCGAAATATAAAATTTCATTAAGATACGATCACTCTTTCGTAAGTTTAAAATACCTCATTTTTTCTATTTTTTTTAGAATTACCCCCCCCCACTCCCCCAAAGAGGGCAGATCCATTTTGGTTATGTCAATCCCGTATCTAGGACTTGTGCTTATTTTTCCCACCAAGTTGCATCCCGATCCCTCCACTCTAAGCATTTTCCAAGATTTTAGGTTCCGCCTCCCCCCAACTTCCCCTTCACCAGATCCGGTCAGGATTTGAAATAAGAGCTCTGAGACATGATATTCTTCCAAAAACATCCGATCACTCCTTCGTAAGTTAAAAATACCTCATTTTTCTAATTGTTCAGAATTAACCCTCCTCCCCCGAAGAGGGCGGATCCGTTCCGGTTATGTCAATCATGTATCTAGGACTTACAATTATTTTTACCACAAAGTTTCATCCCGATCCATCAATGTCACCGGATCCAGTCCGAATTTGAAAAAAGAGCTCTGAGACACAATATCCTTCCAAACTTCAAATTTCATTAAGATCCGATCACTCCTTCGTAGGTTAAAAATACCTCATTTTTCTAATTTTTCAGAATTAACCCTCCTTCCCCCCAACTCCCCCAAACGGAGCAGATCCGTTCCGGTTATCTCAATAAAGTATCTAGGACTTCTGCTTTTTTCCCACAAAGTTTCATCCCGATCCCTCCACTCTAAGCGTTTTCTAAGATTTTTGGTCCCCCCTCCAACTCCCTCAGATGTCACCGGATCTGGTCGGGATCAGGATCTGGTCGTGTCTCAGAGCTCTTAAAATAAGAGTTCTGAGACACGATATCCTTCCAAACATCAAATTTCATTAAGATCCCATCACCCGTTCGTAAGTAAAAAATACTTCATTTGTTTCTATTTTTTCCGAATTAACCGGCCTCCCACTCCCCACCAGATGGTCAAATCTGGAAAACGCCTATTTCTAATTTAATTTGGTCCGGTCCCTGATACGCCTCCAAAATTTCATCGTCCTAGATTACCTGGAAGTGCCTAAAGTAGCAAAACCGGGACAGACCGACAGAATTTGCGATCGCTATATGTCACTTGGTTAATACCAATACTCCTAAAAAGAAGCATGATACTATTAGAAAAATAAAATTGCAACTATTTGGAAAAGTTGTTATTATTTAGAAAAGACTTGTTAATATTAAGAAAAAACTTACTAGTAATGCAAAAAACTATTTTGCTATAAAGAAAAAAAGTTACTATTATGAAAAAAAGTTATTACTATTAATAAAAGAATCGTTACTATTAAGAAAAAACTTGCTACTGTTATGAAAATAACTTGCTAATGTTATAAACAACTTTTTAGTATTATGAAGAAAATGTTACTATTAAGAGAAAAACTTGTTATTATTAAGAAAAATACTTATTACTATTATGAAAAAAAATTATTAGCATTAATACCAACAAACTTGTTGCTATTACGAAAAATTTGTTTTTATGAAGAACAACATATTATTATTAGTCGTTACAGTTAGAAAAAAAATGTTAGCATTGAGAAAAACATGTTACTATTAAGGCGAAAAACTTGTTCCTAATAAGAAAAATGATTTTATCAAGAACAAAATGTTATTGTTACTGGTCACTACTAGTAAAAAATTGTTACCATTAAAAAAACTTGATTATTATAAAAAAACTTGTTGCTATTAAGAAAAATTTTATTCCTAAGAGAAAGATGATACTATTAAGAAAATAATCTTGCAACTTTTCAGAAAAAGTTATTAGTATTAAGAAAAGACTTGTTACTATCAAGAAAAAACTTATTAGTATTATGGAAAAGTTTGTTGCTATTAAGAAAAATATAACTATTATGAAATAAGTTATTAGTACTAATAAAAAATTGTTACTATTAAGACAAAACTTGCTACTATTACGAAAAAAATTTGCTACTGTTATAGAAAACTTTAAAATATTAAGAAAAACATATTATGTGACAAACTTGTTACAACTAAAAAAAACAACTTATTACTATTAAGAAAAAACACTTATTAGTATTAAAAACAAGAGCTAACAGCTCATATGGCAGTTGTGACGAGGTCGGAAGAGCCAAGAGCTCATATGGTATGAGCTCTAGCTAAATTCTAGAAATCAAAAGATTGATTTAAAAGGAAAATGACAGGCTTAATGCCGGTTGGGATTTAAAATAAGAGCTCTGAGTCTCGAGGTCCTTCTAAATATCAAAATTCATTTAGATGCGATCACCCACTTGTAAGTTAAAACTACCTTCAATTTTTCTAGTTTTTCCTCTCCCTTCAGCCCCCCAGATGGTCGAATCGGGGGAAAACGACTTTATCAATTCAATTTGTGCAGCTCCCTGACACGCCTACCAATTTTCATCGTCCTAGCACGTCCAAAAGCACCAAACTCGCATAAGCACTGAACCCCCCTAACTCCCCCAAAGAGAGCAGATCCAGTCCGGTTACGTAAATCACGTATCTAAGACATTTGCTTATTCTACCCACCAAGTTTCATCCCGATCTCTCCACTCTAAGCGTTTTCCAAGATTTCCGGTTTCCCTTTCCAACTCCCCCAATGTCAACAGATCTGGTCGGGATTTGAAATAAGAGCTCTGAGACATGTTTTCCTTCTAAACGTCAAATTTCATTAAGATCCGGTCACAAGTTTTTTAGTTTAAAATGCCTCAATTTTTCTAATTTTTCAAAATTAACAACTCCCAGCTCGCCCAAAGAGAACGGGTCCGTTTCAATTATGTCAATCACGTATCTATAACTTGTGCTTATTCTTCCCATTAAATTTCATCGCGATCCCTCCACTTTAAGCGTTTTCCAAGATTTCCGGTTTCCAAGATTTCTATTTTCCCCCCTCCAACCTTCTATGTCCCCCGATCCGATTCAAATTGAAAATGGAGCATCTCAAGACATAAAATTCTTCTATATATCAAGTTTCATTTAGATCCGATCACCCATTCGTAAGATACTTTGATCTTCACGTTTTCCAAGAATACCGGTTTCCCCCCTCCACCTCCCCCAGTGCCACCGGATGTGGTCGGCATTTAAAATGAGTTCTAAAGCACAAGCTCCTTCTAAATATAAAATTTCATAAAGATCTGATCATTTTTCAAATTTTCCCGAATTACATCCCCCCCCCAACTCAGCCAAAGAGAGCGGATCCGATCCGGTTATGTCAGTCACATATCTTGTACTTTTGCTTATTCTTCCCACCAAGTTTCATCCTGATCTCTCCGCTTTAAGCGTTTTCCAAGATTTCCGGTCCCCCCCCCCCCAATGACACTGAATCCAGTCGAGATTTAAAATACTCCTTCGTAAGTTCTGATTTTTTAAATCAACCCCCCCCCCAAATTCCCACAAGAAGAGCAGATCCGTTCTCGTTATGTCAATCACGTATCTAGGACTTCTGTTTATTTTCCCCACCAAGTTTCATCCCGATCCCTCCACTCTAAGCGTTTTCCAAGATTTTAGGTTTCCCCCCAACAACTCCTTCCAATGTCACCGTATCCGGCCAGGATTTAAAATATGAGATCTGAGACACGATATCTTTCCACCCTTCAAATTTCATTAAAATCCTAACACCCATTCGTAATTTAAAGATACTTAATTTTTTTATTTTTTCCGAATTTTCCGAAGAAAAGACTTGTTACTATTAAGAAAAAACAATTATTTGTTTTATTACGTTTTATTATTCGTATTATTACGAAAACTATGTTGCTATTAAGAAAAATTTTTACTATTATGAAAAAAGTTGTTAGTTTTAACAAAAAAAAATGTTAAAAATTAAGAAAAAACTAGCTAATATTATGAAAAAAACTTGCTATTGTTATAAAAAACTTTTTTGTATTATGAAAACATGTTACTACTAAAAGAAAAACTTGCTACTATTAAGAAAAAACTTACTACTATTATGAAAAAAAACTTCTCAGCATTAATAAAAGAACTTACTGCTATTAAGAAAAATACTTTTATGAAGAACAATATGTTATCATTACTCGTTACTATTAGAAAAAAATTGTTAGTGTTAAGAAAAACAGCTTACTATTAAGAAACAAACACAATTTTGTTTTTTTCTATTGAAAAAACGTATTAGTATTAATACAAAAAGAACAAGTTGCTATTAAGAAAAATGATTTTGCCCAGAACAAAATTCAAAAATGATTTTGTCAAAATACGAGCATTATTACTCGTTACTACTAGAAAAAATTTGTTAGTATTAAGAAAAACATGTTACTATTCAGAGACAAACTTATTACTATCAAGAAAAAAACTTTTTCCTATTATGAACTAAAAACTTATTAGTATTAATTAAAAAAAAACTTGTATGTATTAAGAAAATGCTTTTTCAAGAACAAAATGCTATTATTGCTCCTTACTATTAGAAAAAATTTGTTAGCATTATGAAAAACTTGTTACTGTTAAGAAAAAACTTTTACTATTATATAAAAACCTTGCTGTTGTTATAAATAACCTGTTACCATTAAAAAAAGGTTTTACTACTATCAAAAAAATTGTTGCTATTAAGAGAAACCTTGTTACTATTACGAAAAACTTTATTACTAAGAAGAAATATGATACTATTAAGAAAATGAACATGCTACAATTCAGAAAAAGTATTAAGAAAAGAGTTTTTACTATTAAGAAAAAAAAATTAGTATTGCGAAAAACTGTGTTGCTATTAAGAAAAATTTTACTATGAAGAAGAAACGTATTTCAATTAACAGACAACTTGTTAGTATTAAATAGAAATTATTAGTAATATTAAAAGAGAAACTTTGTAGTATTCAGAAAAAAACTTGTTACTATTTGGAAAAAACCTGTTAGTATCAATAAAACCCGTTAATATCAAGAAAAATTTTGTTAATATAAAAAAAAATTGTTAAGTCTTAGGAAAAACTTACTATTATTGAAAAACTTTAGTATTATCAAAACAATTTATTAATAAAAAATTCTTACTATTAAGAAAAAAACCTATTACAGTGGCAATTTTACAGTAAACTCCGCCTGTAATCATACAGCCAGTCCCAAGCCTGGATAAAGGAGGAGGGTTTGGCGGCAGACTAGCAGCCTGCCCCTAAAAAAAGATTTGCCATAGAACCGTCTAATTGAGAGCCAACATGATACCGACTATGCAACCTGCCGACGACTATGGACCGCCCCCGGACTCCTTGACGACGAATTCGGACCGCCCCCGGACACGATTTTTGAAAACGAATTGCGAAATTAAACTTGGTTTTTGGAACGTAAGGACCATGGTTCAACTTTCTAAAACTGAACAGGTTGTGAATGAGATGGACAATTATGGCCTTGACATCCTAGCTCTGTCGGAAGTCCGTTGGACTGGTGCAGGTAGTCAAACCCTCAAGAAGGGATCCACAATCCTGCACAGTGGCACAGAAAAAAAGAAAGAAGCAGGCGTCGCCATAATGCTGTCGAAATCTGCGTCCAGAGCCCTAACGAAATGGACGCCTATAAATGAGAGGATCATCGTGGCACGGTTCACAGGTCGCCAAGCTAAGTTAACAGTAGTCGCATGTTACGCACCAACTAATGAGGCAGACGATACCACAAAAGATAACTTCTACAACACCCTACAAGCTGTCGCCAAGGATATCCCCAGCCACGATCTCGTCTGCTTTGTTGGTGACTTCAACGCCAAGGTGGGGAGCGACAAGTCCTATTGTCCTGAGGTTCTTGGGAGCCAAGGCCTCGGCGAAATAAATGAGAATGGGATACTGTTAGTTGACTTCGCACTAACAAATGATCTTATCATCGGAGGAACCCAGTTTCAGCATAAAACTATCCACAAATACTCATGGAACTCGCCTGATGGTCGAACCCACAACCAGATTGACCATATCTTGATCAACAAAAAGTGGAAGTCAAGCCTTCAAGATGTAAGAGCCCACAGAGGAGCCGACGTCGCCTCAGACCACGCCTTGATGATTGCAAAGCTGTCCCTCAAACTGAAAGCCACAAAAAAATCCCAAACCAAAGAGAAACCTGCCTACGACTCTGAAAAGCTCTCAAACGCAGCAGTTCGTCATAGGTTCAACATACAGCTTACAAACAGGTTTGAGAGCTTGGCCCTAGATTTGGATAGAGAAGCCACTGTGGAGACAACCTGGGCCACCCTAAAAGAAGCCTACAACCAGACAGCAATAGAAACAATTGGGCACAAAAAAAGACCCAAAGACGAGTAGTTATCCGATAAGACATGGACCCTTATCGAAGAGCGTCGGAAACTAAAACAACGTCTTCTAAATGAAGGAGATAACAGCGACACAGTCTTGAGTAACCAGCTGTATCGATACCAAGACAAGCTGGTGAAAAAGAGCGCAAGGGGAGATAAACGGAACTTTCTAGAACAAAAGGCAGCTATGGCAGAAGAAGCGGCCAAGCGCGGCGATTCCAGAGCCGTCTATAAAATCACCAATGAAATCATCGGGAAACGTCGCAACCTAAATGGACCAGTAAAAGACGGAAACGGGAAGACAGTCACAGCCCCCGATGAAATCTCTGAAGTTTGGGCCCAACACTTCGAGAAAGTTCTCAACCGACCTAGTCCTCCGAACACAGCAGATATCCCCACAACCCCTTTCCTGGAACTTCAAATCAATACGGAAGAACCGTCAACCGAAGAACTGGTACAAGCCGCTCGCAAACTGAAGAACGGCAGGGCACCAGGAAGCGACAAGATATCAGCAGAAATGATTAAAGCCTCTTTAGGCGCTTGCATAACTGTGTGGATCACATTCTTTGCATGTATATGGAAATCAGAGAAAGTCCCCGAAGAATGGAGAAAAAGCACACTCATCAAGCTTTTTAAGAAAGGAGATGCAGCAAAATGCGATAACTGGAGGGGCATCAGTCTCCTTTCTATCCCGGGGAAACTATTCTCACAGATAATCCTTCGTCGCATCCAGACAGCCTTAGATAAGCACTTGCGAGACGAGCAACATGGCTTCCGCCCATCCCGCTCCTGCTCCGACCTTATATATGTCCTACGCATGATGATCGAGGAATGCAATGAATGGAGGCAAAAGATGTACCTTGTCTTTGTGGATTTCGAAAAAGCCTTCGATTCAATACACCGAGATTCGCTGTGGAATATCCTCCGATATTACGGCATTCCAGAAAAACTTGTATCCTTGATCATTGCCCTATATGAAAACACCGAGTGCTGCGTTCGGACCCACGAAGGAAATACAAGGTATTTCCATATCATGTCCGGTGTCAAACAGGGGTGTGTCCTCTCCCCCTTGCTTTTTATCCTTGTAATCGATTATGTGCTCCGAGACTGCACGGGGTTTGGTATCCAAATCTGCGACAACAAACGACTAGCAGATCTTGATTTCGCCGACGACATCACCCTGATGGAAGCAAACAAGGAAAGGCTCCAGGATCTTCTCGAAGTAATCCGAGAGAAAGCGAGTCTATTGGGACTAAAGATCAACTCGGACAAAACAAAAAGCATGGCAACGAGCGACTCACCACTGGGCTTAAAGTGCGGGGACAATACAGTAGAGCAGGTAGTGGATTTTAGATACCTTGGAAGTACAGTCGAACGAACTGGATCCAGCGAAAAGGAGGTGCAGTCTAGGATTGGACAAGCCAGTGGAGCTTTTAATCGACTAAAGCCAGTGTGGCGATCGAAAAAGTACTCCCTGAAACTGAAAATGAGGCTGTTCAACAGTAACGTCATCTCCGCCCTCCTTTATAGCTGTGAATGTTGGAAACTAAACCAACACCAAGAAAAGAGGATTCTTGCCTTCGAGAACAACTGTCTTCGCAGAATACTGAACATTAACTGGAGAGACCACACAACCAACCAGACTGTTCGGTCTATCTCGCGCCAGCCCCTGGTAACAGATGTCATACGCCAACGAAGATGACGCTAACTGGGGCATGTTATCCGTATGGCGGGAGATAGACTCCCCAGAACTGTACTGGAGTGGCAACCAGAGGGAACCCGAAGAAGAGGGAAGCCGAAGAATACACTTCGTCGTACGTACCAGCGGGACCTAAAACACATCAATGCGATAGTCCAACCCCAGTGGGAAGACGTCTGGGCAGCAGCACATATGAGGGACGACTGGCGGCTCTTTTTGGATGCCCTGGGTGCCTCTGGCGGCACAGGAGGAACTAAGGTCTAAGGTAAGGTAATTGAAAAATTAACGGCTAGTGGAAATAATATTAAACTGCTCGTTCCACATACAATCAGAAATCAACGACCTATTGCTACGGATACTCGTACCTACACCGATTCGACAACCTTTCCTTCGTTGTTAAAACCACTTTCTATGGTTTAGAATAAAGCTAGAATCCTCATTACGGAAAGCAATCGTTCAAGAGTTATCCCAGTACTTCATCTCGAGTCATTGTATATTCTTTCGTGTGCATATTTTACTTTTTCTCAGCTTAATGGTGACCTCCCCCATCCCTAAGTGTTCCGCCATCTTTTACCTCTGATCAGAATAACTATAATCTTCGTAATACCAAAAATCATATTCAAGTTCCTTTTACTCTTTGTGTAAGGTCAGATTTTAATCATTTAATTGCGAGTCATAGTGTTTGGAATAAGTTGCCCGAATCAGCTCAAAGGTGCCTCTCATTCGGTTTGTTCAAATAAACTGTTAAAAATTCTTTGGCTTATTAGAAGTTGTTTTATCTAATTTTTTTTCATATATATATATATATATATATATATATATATATATATATATATATATATATATATATATATATATATATATATATATATATATATATATATATATATATATATATATATATATATATATATATATACATATATATATATATTATTAAATTGTAGTTTATTTAATCTACTTAATTAATTTAGTCTATTCAATCTATTTAGTTTTTCTATAGTTTTTATTTGATTTGTTATTTTCTTTCCTTTTCCTTTTTGCTCTTCTCTCTGTAAGTGATCCGTTTGTCATCCCCTTCTTAACAGACCAAAGACCCTTTGGGGAATAATAAATGGAATATTGTATCTGTATTTCATGATGAATAAATCTTATTTTATCAATGGCGCAATTTCTTCAAAACTTCCTTTGGTTTTTTAAAAAAGCGCTAGTGCCATTGGATCATGGACAAATTCCCCACATAAAAATTTGAAATGTTTGGACTTCTACTAGAATGGAATTCCACTCTAAAATTTATCCTTTGATAAATCCTATAGGACCCTATACGAATTGACAATGCAATCCCTCGATAGAGATCCACAACTATTTGAAAATAGAATAACCGAAGAAATGTTTACAAAAACCCATGATATCATTGTATTGGATTTGTGTGGTATTCAAGATATTACTATGGTCCGAACACACAGAGTACATTTAGAGTGTACCTTTGCCAAACCATTGGAGGAGAGAATAGCATTAATCTCCCTAAATCAATTTGAAATCTATTGGAAAATTACCCCAAATGGCAGTGTTCTACTAGCCTCGGCACCATGAACACAAATCAAATAATCAATGTATTCAGTTTAGATCCCTACATGTCCAAATAAAAATCCTATTGCATATCCTCGGATTTCTTCGACCATATTCAAAGTGTTAGCAATAACCTTATCAGTGCTAACAGTAGCCGATCAGCTTTAAAGATGGAGCATTATCTCCATCTTTAAATCTTCGAAAAATCAAATAATATTGAATTTTTCGATCCTCTTTGCCTACCGTATGCTATTTACACGCCTCCCATTAAAAACTTTCTTCAGGAAAGTGGAAACTCTATTATTAAAAATCGGATACGAGTACAAAATTAATCAACCAAAAGCTGTGGTTTTCATGCATTATTAAATTTTATTCTTCGATGTCGTGGATATATTTACAATGAATTTCTCAGCACTTATGGTGACAATCCTTGATTGAAAGACATTCTACTTGAAAATACTCTTTTATATCTGTATAACATAAATTTTAGTGCCCTAAGAGTAAAACGCTTTAAAAATGTATGTGAATTTGTTTATTAATAAAACGTCTATGTACAAAAGTCTGTTTCCTTTAGATTTCTTCTTCCACATATAGGTAACAATCGTTAATCATAAGTAGCGGCAGCTCGTCAGGATTCAACTTGTTTCATCTTGCCATGCAAAGTCAGGGTCACACTTTATACAATATAATGTAACTTCATTTTTATTTTATCTCTTCGTGAAGTTAATAATACTATTTTGATTCATGTTATAAAATTCACGTGTTTCAAATTGCTTATTTAAATCAATTTCACACACGAAATTTAGAAGAATCACTTTGTGTAACAACCAAATAAAAATCATTAGGTTGATAATCATATCAACCGGTACCTTCACAGCGATGTCAAGAAAACCAGACTCTCTTACTATTCCAGCAATTGAAGCGTAAACTTGGTTCTTCCTCCCAAAACAATTTAAAAACACGACGATGCCAGTCTCTTAAAAATAAACTGAAATCACGTTTAAGGTTTTTTGCAGCCTAGTATACCTCTAGTATGAGTCACAAACATTTTCAGGACAGGAATTAGAATCTTTAATTTACACTACGTATCCTCTAGCCAATTTACATGGATTGCATAATATAGCCTTTTCATTAAAGTCATCAACAATAGTACAGTTCTCTCGGGATGACCAGGTGCTCAATGTATACAAACATAATAAACACGTGTAAAAACAATTCTATGTTGACTGTTTCGCTTCCAAAAAGAAAACGGCTCACAATAAAATGAATGTCTTCTAGGAGAAGGAAGGATCGAGTGCCGTCACAAAACATATTTGGACAGGATTTTTTTAAATATCGACTTATTTCTTGTTGTCTTGCAAAATGGCCGTCTAAAACGAATACCTAGGAAGTGGTTAAAAGGAAAACCACAATATCATTTTGTTTTGCTTGAATTAATAAGTCAATAAATTGAGTAAATATATCTGGACCACGACACATAAGTCTTGGACAATAACTCCAAAGACAGAAACTCATTTTTTATTATAAGGTCAATCATTCTCTTAGTAAGGATTCTCTTCTGCACTGATAATCTTTGAAAATTATCATCTATAATTAACTGTCAGTAGAATCCGTATGATTTTTTGCTTCTCAAATCCAGTCATTTTTAATCTTGACAATCTCACTACCGACTAGACTAACAAGGATGCTCTCTCGATAGTAACAAACTTACTCCTTTTTATTCACTGATTCAGACCGTTTCCTTCAATATATTTTACTAATGCATTTAATCCGTCTTGTAAACTTTGTATATGCATTATATTCACTTCTGCTACAAAGCATAACTGTTCTTCCGACTTGAAGTTACTTAATGGTATTACATATCGTGCGAACATATCCCATTCTAGAGCTAGCCGGCAACCCCTTGTAACTTCTACAACTACGTTAGGCACTCTGGGTTTCCTTTCACCATTGCTAGCGGCTTCAATGTCCAATAGAGTAAACGCATCCATTACTAAAGAATAATATCCTTGATGTTGACAAACTGGACTCTTTTGAATACTGAAGCAAATCTACTAGCTCACGCATCGCTGACCTTCAAAACCAGTTTTTACCAGATTACAAAAGGTCCACCGGAACCAAAACCAGCCACGTAGGATTGCGTCATCTTCAAATGTAAATATTGGACCATGATAATTTTTTAACCGAGACTTCTCTGCTTGACTAGTGGACTCTAACATTTCCTTTTACGTAACATACACCTGCATCTCTTAGAAAACATTCCCCATTACGTAAGATACAGGTGTACTATACCGTTACACATGCGCTATAGTATTGCGTAAAATCCAGGTGTGCGCATTAGCGTCCCGAGGGGCTAGAAGCTTTAAAGTAGACCCTCCAATGCTGTTGCTGCTTTAGGGTAAGAGGGCCGAGAGAAGTGAGAGACATTATAGTCAAGGCTATGCAGGGTCCTAGGCAGGTGTAGTATTCTGTTGTCTACAGGTGACAGACAACAGGCAAGAAAAGGTTGTTGAATAACATTCTTCCAAGAACTAGGTGGAATTCTGAGTAAAGATAAGCGTAGGTCACTCTTAAACCTACATAAAACTTCAAGCCAAAATTAGATTTTTAGAACTTTCTTTTTCTTTGAGAAGGAGGATTCTTTTAACCAGTGACTTAGCGATAAAAACATTAACTGAATTTGGCAAAGAAAGCTTTATGACTTGGAAAAACATTGAAATTTTATGATGAAGTACGAGTTGATTAAACTGTCACATTTAACAGAACGTTGATATCAGTTAACCGGTTAGCTGCACGATACTTGATTTAAAATGAGGTTTTACTACGTGAGATGTAATTAATATTGAATGAGATGAATTTGGTTTGAATAGAACTTGATTAAGCTAAATGAGGCCTGAGTTGAGGATGGTGATGTTACATGGTTATCTTTGATATCAAACCTTGGTTTTTTTAAAAGTTGAATTCAATTAATGACAGTCAATGTCATGTTCGAACTTAGTACACATGCCTCATGAAAATATCGAAGAGCTATCTTCCTGCTTAGGCAATAAAAAGTGATTAAAAACATATTTGGTTTCAACTGAGAATGTGTATTTAATCTCTGAAAAATTCCTAGCAGATTCACGGTCAGAACCCAGACAAGGAATTACATTAGCTGTTCTTTTGAAACTACAAAACAGAAAAGTGACAATTTCATATGATCAGAAACACTTTCAAAGACCTACTTTCAAAGAAAAGACTAATGCCGTTTTCACTTTACAGAAAGACCATTACAACAAATACTAACAAATGATGTTAATACGAACTTGTTTCTCAATTAATCCTCATGCCGGGGTGGCTTTGAGTGTAGTAAGCCTTCTCAACCTGGGGCGAACAACAGCAAGGGCCCATGCAACAGACATAAAAGTCCGGCTTGGTCTAAGAATTTCCCGAGATTGTCATTTCACCAGAAGTTAAGCTTTGTGACAGTGTAGTGGATAAAACCGCGCTTAGAAACTACCAGGACGGAGGTTCAATACCGCCTGTTGCAAGGAAAATTTTTATTTTGTTCCGATTTTGTAAGTTTTTTTCACAGGAGGCTATGGACATCATCACAATCAAAAAGCAGACGAAACTGCGGAGGGATATGAAGACCTATCGACATCTCTTCGGCACCAACATTAAAATTATACATAGAGGTCTCAAGTCGTTTGTTGACGGCAAAGCAGATGAGCTATAAAAAGCTGCCACGAGGAAGATCGTTGGAACAGTGTAAACACTAGCGCGACTTCACTGTCCCGTGTGCTCAACCAATAAGAAACGTATTATCTGCGGACAGGGTGATCCTTGAAGACATAGTATCCAACATTTCAAGGTGAAATGAACACTTCTCATCTCCGCTGAACGCAACGCCTCTCTCTCTCTCTCTCCATCTGTAACAACTCCTGGCATCTCCCAGCCTGTGATCCATAACAACCTCGTTAATGTTGACACTGAACCTTTTTCAGTGATAGAAATTCAAAATGTTGTGGAGAAACTGAAAAACTGCTAAGGTCCCGGCATCTAAGGAATCTCTGCGGAGCTTCTCAAGAGTGGTGGCGGCACTATGCTGCCATGGCTCCAAATCCTATTTATTTTCAATTTCTTTGTAATTTTGTTCAGCTTTATTATTCTATTCATTTTAATGAATTAGATTAAAGAAGAAAACCTAAATAAAAAAACACTTCATTTTCACTCAATTATCAACGTACAATTTTCTCTGTTTAGGTTTTATTTTCTTAAAGTATAGCAATCTCTATCCTATTAAAATAGATTTAATATTAAAGTAAATTTTACTCGCCTAAAACTTTAATTTTACATAATTTGCTAGTTTTTGTTAAATCTTATATAAAAATTATTTACATTTCATCATATATAGCAATTCCTATAATTATTAGAAGGATTACATCATACGTCAAATTTGACCGTCTTATATTTTAATCTTTAAGTTCACATTAATAGAAATAACTTGCAATCAATTTTAAAGTTATTGCGGCAATCCAAGTTCAATGATGCTCATGTGAAAACTGTCTACAGAAAGAATAGTTATTGGAACGTCTTCAATAGTAATTGAGACAGTAATTGAAAGTCTGCCTTGGAGTAAGAAGGGTATTCACATGCAAAAACTTAACAGTTTATCTCATGCAAGTCTTCATATCAAACAAGGCATAATCTAGTAATATTATGAAAGCAAGTTTTCTCTGAGGACTAGCGGCATCCAAAGAGATCGAGAGTAAATTAACCTTTTTAATTTTTACTGCATTTAAAATAATTAAAAGAAAGTGCAGCTCAAATAGTTCTTCTGTTGTTCGAAAACACTAACACAAAACAAACAGCTTCTGACTGTCTGATGCCAAGGCTAAGAATGACTCTAGGCACGTGCAGTATGCAGAACTAAATTGCTCTTTAACCCCGAGCTAAATCTTTAGCTCACATTAGGCCAACTATATTTTTCTATCAGCTACTTTTGTGTATTGAGGATCTCTTGACAAATGAAATTAGCAATATAGGCTCCAAGCCACTAGGAAACAGAAAAATAATTATTGTTATTTTGGGAGCCCTGTCAAAATAAACTCTCCTTTAAAATCCCAGTTTTAGATTTAGATGAATGTTTTATTATCACATATGAGGAGATCAAACAATCAAAATTTAACAAAATGTAGAAGAGAGTAGAATGAGGTTAACAGCATGAGATTCAGTTAAATGGGTTTTGTTTTATATGGTCACCATTGATAATATACCTTTGTCTTTGACAGCAGCAAGAGCCAAGTCAGGACTGTTTGAATCAGGTTCGAACTCTGTATATTTATGGTGCGAATTCATCAAAGAATCGTCTTCCTGCTTCGGTGATAAAACCAGATTTGTACTACCGAAAACCGGGTCGTTTTCAATTGGGAATGTGTCTTCAACTTCTGAAAAAAACATCTAGCATAAATTCACATTTAGAACCCACACAAGAAAGTGAATCTCTAACCATTATAAAAAAAATAATGAAAACACAAAAAACAGACAAAAAAATAAATAAAATGCCTTTAATGACTTACTTTCAAGAAAATAATACTACCACTACTACTACCAATTCTTTAATCTTCGGCAATCCGTCATGCTTCATCCGCAGAACGTGCACTAGCCATCTCAACCTTTCTGTCACTTTTTACCCTTGAAAGCAGGATTGAACCACACTTTTCGTACAGCCTACTGTTTAACATTTAGTCAGTCAGCGGGATACCCAGAATAATTAGTAGGCATTTTGTCTGTAAAATATCTAGAAAAACTTCATCCGCTTTTCGAAGCGCCCATTCTTTAGAGCCATATTTCACCACTGTCATCACTGTAGCTTCCAATATTCTAATCTTGGTTTGCAGGCTTATCTTCCTATTCTTCCCGACCTTTATCAACTATGAAAAAAGACCCTGGGCCATGGCTATTCTACTTTTAACATCTTCACTGCAACCACAGTCTTTACTAAGAATACTACCTAGATAGGGGAAGCTGTCCACTTGATCGATCTTGTCGTTACCCAACATCACTTTTCAACTTCACATAGCGACTTAAGTCTTCTTAAAATAATTTTCAAACCTATTTTTGCACCCTGAACTGGCGAAACCTCTAAAAATTCATTCATTTTGCTAAGAATTTCATCAAGGATTCTTAAATCATGAGAATCGTCAAAGTCAAGGAAAGTTTTACTTCCTCACCTGATTCCATGTTCTCCCAATGCAGTTTCCGTGCTTCTTAGGACAAAATCCATCAAAATGATCCATATAAATGGGGATTGAACGCAGCCCTGCTTAACTCCTTCTTTAACATGAAACCAACAATTAACATCATTGCCAAATGTAACCACGGCAAGGTTATGCTCGTACATAGCACTAGTCAGTTGGATGTATTTGTCTGGTATACCATACAAAGCTAGTACCTTTGTTAATGCTCTTCTATCAGCTGAATCAAACACTTATTCAAAATCTATCAAACTGAGAATTTTTGGCGTTTGATAATTCAGGCACCTTTCAATTATTAATCTAAGAGTGAAAATTTGGTCAAAGCATCCTCTACCCCTCCTAAAACCACACTGCTCTTCTCTTAAAGCTTTATCTAAAGCATATCTAAGTCTAATTAATATAATCATACTAAGTAATTTGCTTCCTATGGAAACCAGGCTAGTGCCTCTATAATTACCACACGCACTCTTATCAACTTTCTTACAGAGGAATGTAATTACAGATCTCCTAAAATTGTTAGGTATTTCCCCTCTTTCAAAATTATATTAATAGTCTTTCTTCAGTAGCTACGTGGCATCTCTAACCACGTAAATGCCATATTAAGGAAACTCATTTACCACACTATCAGCACCTGGGGCAGTATTATCTTTCAAACCTTTTAGTGCTGCCATTAATTCTTCCTCAAAAAATAAAGCTTCCCTCACATCCAAAGTGTCACAAACTTTTTCGTTCTTCTCTCTATCTTTCCTGTAAATTTATCACGGTTTAGTGCATTCTAAAAAATGTTTGCTCATTCTTTACTTTTTCTTTATCGCTGATTATAGTCCCATTTAAATCTTTAACTGAGAAAGTCCTGATTTACTATTCCCTCTAAACTTATTAATAGATCAGTAAAATAGTTTACTATTATACCGTCTGGCTGCCTCTTGCGTATCTTCGACAATTTTATCCATGGCCTCCCCTTCATACTTCCATTATTCATGTTTTGATACTCCCTCCACTTTCTTTACAAATATTCTGGTGCATAGCACAATCACTTTAGTATACTTATCTGGTATACAATACAAGTATGCTACCTCTAAAGCTTTTCTATCAGCTGAACCAAATGCCTGTTCATTGTTTATAAACAGAAGACAGAAAGAGCTTAACAATTCTAAAATTTGTCGATAATCAACTTGAAAATGAAAATTTTGTGAAAATGAAAATTTAGACACAACATCTCACTTTTCTAAAACCTAACTGTCCATCCCTTAAAGCTTATCAACGCCATCTCTTAATCTAATAAATATCATCAAGATGTGTAGTTTCCTTCCTACTGATGAGTCTAATACCTCTATAAGTACAACACTCAATATTTATCACCTTCCTTACAAAGACATTTAATCATTGATTCTCAGGTACTACCCAATTTTCTAAATTCATATTCATAATATTTAGTAATTTATCTTAGCTTCGTAATTATACATTCCAAAGCTCATGTACCAAACTATCTGCACCTAAGGCCTAATCCTTTTTTATCTGTTAGTGTTGTCTCTAACTCCTGACAAGACAAACTCCCTTCAAATCCAAAATTTTGAAACTTTTTCATTCTTTTTTATTTCATTTCCTAGAACTTACCACCATTTAGCAGATTCCATTGCCTCTTTAACTTTCTTCATTACTAATTGTAGGCCCCATTCCTACTACATCCTTTCAACTCCTTACATTTATAACATCTTCATTATACCACCTGGCTGTATTTTCCTGACCCTCATAAATTTGATTTATGGCCTAAATTTTACATATCCTTAATTCTCGTTTTAATAGATTTCCTACTTCCCTTCATTCCCTGTTATTCAATGATCTGTAACTCAAAAAACTTATTGTACAAATCCATACTCTTTTCTACTAAGTTTAGGACATTTTAAAAAATATTCCTTGTTGGATGTCTAACTTTCCTTCCTATGCCACTTTCAATTACTACACAAACCATTTTCCTAAAAGAACTTTGTCGATCTTTTTCAGTTTCATTTTTTGAACTCTCCAGTTCCATATTCAACTCTCCTTGGAGAGTTCTTATCAAATTCAAATCATATAGCAGTGGCAACTGCAATAAGAGAGGACAGAGAAAGAATTTTAAAAAATACAGTCCCTCTCCCCCAACATGTTCAAATATTGCTGCGCCACTGTCCTGGAGTCTATCAAAGCCATAACTTCACAGACATTTGTAGCTTAGCCTAACCTTTAAATTTAGATTATCTTTAAAAACTACTGGATGGTAATCCTTACTTTTAGTATTACCAACAGCCCTCCTATATACAATAATCTATTACTTCAGTCCTGCTGGCATTTGCTTAACAATAACATGATTAATAAGTTTGACTGTCTTACCATCGTGTGACTACCACTTTTATGATCATTTCATGACTTAAAGATTATGCTGGTTATAACTACATTAATATGCATACAAAATCGCAACAGTTTATGGCCATAGCTAATTTCCTTCCCTAGATCCAATTTACGGCATTAAAATCCTCTAATATATATATATATATATATATATATATATATATATATATATATATATATATATATATATATATATATATATATATATATATATATATATATATATATATCTTTTTATTTTATATATCTTTATTATATATCTTTTTATTTGTTCTTGTAACTAATTGTATGTAAAGTTCTTTCAAGTCAATACTATCTCTATAAGTCAGTTTTTCAGAGGAATATACTAAAATCACTAATACTTTCCGCTTTTTGGTCATAAATTAAATCACGAAAATTCTAATATTAACAGCTTCCAAGCCTAGGAAAAGAATTACAAACTATCTTATTCATCATGAGCACTACACCCTCCTTACCTACCCGAGCTGTCCTAACTGAATAAATAAATTCTTTGTCACCTAACTTCATGTTTCCAGCCTAATTCAAAACATCTGAATGTTAACATGAAAGGTTTTTTTTTTAACACTTGGACATTCTACATAACAGCTTACAAATAATACAAATCATTCAAATTATTGTCGTCTCAAGAAAAACAGTAGCTTCCACCAGCTAACCTGACAGACTAATACTTCGTTTCAAGTCTATACTCTCCTCTACAAAAATTTCGACATAATTCTGAATTTAAAAAGGCATAACATTATCAAGACGAGAAAGTTATATAATCAATAGATTATTTATTCAAATCAATGAATGAAATAACCTACAAATGCAAAATCAGGACAGGACTCATTGAAAAAAAAGCAGCTAATTCATGTAGGAATTCACTATATTCTCTTGAAGTACCAAGGGCATCCAAATGCAAAACGGTTTTTACTTACTAGGTCCATATTAGGTGCATTCATTCCCGAAAACTAGGATTTTCTACAATGTTAATTTTGGTTGTTATATAGCAATTAACAGCTTTCTCATAGCATAAATTGCCACACTGAATCATGAAGAAAAATAAGTTAAAACTTTTTCTTTTTACCCAAAGACCAACAATTTCAACAATCAATTGGATTGTACAAAGCTTAGCTTTTAAAAATATAGGCTAGTTAGAATATTTCAAAATCTAGTAGGATAAGTGATTTTTTTCGAATCAGAAAAAATTCTATTGATTTATTAGGAGTTAGCTAAAGGGATATTTTTAACGAAAAATAATAGCATAATTGGTCTTGCTAAAAATATTCTCCTTTGGTTCAGTCAATTAACAGATAATTTTAAGTGTTTAATCTTCAAAGACATTAAAAACAAAGAAATTAATGCATAGCTTCAATTTTTAAATTCTCAATGATAAATACAATTATGTTTGATTCCTTTTTGGAAACGTGATGTTAAAATTATATTCTTGCACTGTTTAATCATTCTGTCACTATTTTTGTTGTTGTTTTTTCCACACAATTTGCTGCCAATTAATGACAATGTCTGTTTTTTGCTATATCAATAAAGAAAGTTGCACAATCTAGACCTGCAAGATGATATATTTTTGTTCGCTCATTTCCTGCTGATTTCTCAACCACGTTCTTTACTTTTCAACTTGGCACCAGCTAAGTGTTAAAACTGGATATCTGCAGCTAACATCCTTTGCATTAAAAACTGATATTCCAAGTTTTCTCGATTTTTTTAGACGTAGCCTATGGGAGTGCAAGTTTCCACTCAACCTATTTAAAGACTAATACTTCATTTTTAGTGTGTTGAGTGCTTAATATATTGAGCCAAGAATTAGTTCAAAATGGAAACTATCATTTCTAATCTATATAATTAGATATACCAATTACCTTGTTTAATAGTGGCGTGCAGCGGAAGTTCAATTGTATCCATTATTTCCACAATCCAATTTATGATGAAATTACTCTTTTTGGTGGTTTGATGGATTTTTGCCTCCTGGTGACTCCTGGTCTTGAAAATCTGAAAAATTTGCGAATTTGAACATACTTTGTCTCAAAGAAGAAAAAAGCCTAAAAATAACCTATAGATTACCCCGCCACCAAATTTTGGAAATTAGATAAGGTGCAACAAAGATCAGTTGATAAAAAAACTAGCTTTTAAGTACGTTAATAAAATGCAAATTATTTAGAGAGAGGATCCTCTAAGTTTGCATTTTAAAGTTGCTTCTAAAAGGGAAAATTTGAATACAGTCATCAATACAGAATCTAACTAGAAAACAGTTGCAAGAGCTACGCGTATCACTGCTATCTTTCTCACATTGAACTTTGTTAAAAGTTAAATGTTTGATCTCTGTTTTGGCAAATATGAAGAGGAATACTTTTATAAGAACATCAAAAGCTGAATAGAAATAAGAATTAGCTTAACTAAAAACCAAATAGCTGCATTGCTTTCCTAATGGAAATGCATATTATGTTAAAAAAACTAGCCAGTCTCAAGAAAATAAATAACAATTGCAAAGAAGCATTTCTTCCCTGCCCCACTTATATTCTACAACGCTTACCCCTCCTTTATGATCTTCCCCCTATATAATGCATGTCAGTAATTTTCTGAAAGCCTATTTCCAGGACAATTTATGAACTGAATTTAAAAAACCTCATTTAGTTGAATCAGCTCAAGAAAAGTTGTCCTCGAGAGGCCTGCTTTCTAACTTTAGAAACCTTTTATAACAAAACTGATAAGTTGCAAGTTTTCCCATACGACTATTCCAATAATGTTCGTTCTAATTGTGAAGCCTACTATACAACAGAGTAATAGACTACTTCTATACGAGAGCTACTGGCGTATCCCCGCATTGGGGGCTGACATCCTAGAACATTGTAAGGATTGGCAGAAGCTATTAGGAATTTGATAATAAGTACAAGCATATTGGTCTTCAATGCAACGGGAGTAAGAATGATATTTGGCCTGCTGTCTTGGCCAATTTTCAAATATGCACCTATATGAACGCGATTCAAGCAAAAGACACATAGACTTATCTTGGCATCCTAATTGGGAAAACCTCTACACTGACTTTTAAAGCAACATTCTTGCTTATAAATCTAGAAAATTACAAGTCAATTATTGACACAAATATTATCACCAAGTTGAAACAGAAGTTTCAACCTGATGATAATATTCTGGCTAGGGTATGCATTGATGACATTTGAAATTGCTTGTATGAGAAGTATTTCCTTTGGCTGCCTCTTTGTGCAGTACTTTTAAAATAGTTTACACTTGAAAGTAATATATTGAAGATAATTTTGCCAGCCTGAGAAAATTTGCCTGATTTTCAAAAAAAGGGGGACATCCTATAAAAGTTAAGAAGTCTTATTGAAAACCACAGTATTATATTTAGTGTATCAGATAATCGTACCGTAGAGGTTTCAGTTTCCCATCTCCAAAAATGTAAAATTTGTATTTTTGCCACAAGAAAGATCATGGATGAGTGTTTATTTGTTCTTTCCAGGGATGATTGTATCAAACCTACAGTCCTAGAAGATTAGGAGATGGCTCATTTGAATGGAAACTAAATGTTCTAGTGCTGTTTTTAAGTGACAAAAAGATTGGATGGGGACAAGCTTTCCGACCCCCCCCCCAATTTTTCCCAAAGTCGTCTATTAAAATTTTGAGACATTCATTTTCTTTAGCATAGTTGAAAATTTCAATAAATATGCCTTTACGGATGACAAGAGCCCCCCCCCCACAGCCCATGGAAAAAGTGCTACAAGTTATGAAATTCGTTCATTGTTTACTTATAGTGGCCTATTTGTTACTTGGCAATGTAAAGACACTTTCTGCACGGGGAGGGTTTCTCTGGGAAGGGGAAATCTTCTATCGGAGAAAATTTATTTTTGAGGGGGATACAGGGTTTCCGAGGGTGAGTTTTCCAGGGTAAATTTTAAACAGGGTGCATTTCCTAGAATTCATAAACAACAAGAGCTATGAGCTCATATGGCACTTGTGACGAGGCAAGAAGAGCTAAGAGCCAAGAGCTCATATGGTATGGGCTCTAACAAAATTCTAGGAATCAATAGATTGATTTAAAAGGAAAATCAGAGGCTTAATGCCGATCAGAATTTAAAATAAGAGCTCTGAATCACGATGTCCTTCTAAATATCAAAATTCATTAAGATCCGATTACCCACTCGTAAGTTATGAATACCTATCTTTTTTCTAATTTTGCCTCTCCTTTTAGCCCCCCAGATGGTCGAATCTCGAAAAACGACTTTATCAAGTCAATTTGTGCAGCTCCCTGACACACCTACCAATTTTCATCGTCCTAGCACGTCAAAAAGCACCAAACTCGCCAAATCACTGAACCCCTTCCCCCAACTCCCCCAAAGAGAGCGAATCCAGTACTGTTAGATCAATCAAGTATTAAGGATATTTGCTTATTCTATCCACCAAGCTTCATCCCGATTCCTCCATCCCAAGTGTTTTCCAAGATTTCCCCCTCCAACTCCCCCCAATGTCAAAAGATCTGGTCGGGATTTGAAATAAGAGCTCTGAGACATGAATTCCTTTTAAATATCAAATTTCATTAAGATCCGATTACCTATTCGTACGATAAAAATACCTCAATCTTCACGTTTTCCAAGAATTCCGGTTTCCCCCTCCAACTCCCCCCAATGCCACAGGATCTGGTTGGAATTTAAAATTAGAGCTTTAAAGCATAAAATCCTTCTAAATATCAAATTTCATTAAGATCTGGTCACCCTTTCGTAAGTTACAAATACCTAAATTTTCAGAATTCCCCCCCCCCCCAACTCCACCAAAGAGAGCAGATCCGGTCCGGTTATGTCAGTCACGTATTTTATACAGGTTTTTATTCTTCCCATCCAGTTTCATCCTGATCTCTCCGCTTAAGTATTTTCTAAGATTTCTGGTCCACCCAACTGCCCCCCCCCCATGACACTGGATCCAGTTGAGATATAAATAAGAGATCTGAGTTACGAGATCCTTCTAAATATGAAGTTTCATGAAGATCTGATCACTCCTTCGTAAGTTAGAAATACGTCATTTATCTAATTTTTCAGAATTACCCCCCCCCCCAATAGAGTGGATCCGTTCCAATTATGTAAATCACGTATCTAAGACTTCTGCTTATTTTTCCCACCAAGTTTCATCCCGATCCCTCCAATTTAAGCGCTTTCCATGATTTTAAGTTCCCTCACCCCAAACTCCCCCCAATGTCACCAGATCCGGTCGGTTAAAATAAGAGCTTTGAGACACGATATCCTTCTAAATATCAAATTTCATTGAGATTCGATCACCCGTTCGTAATTTAAAAATACCTCATTTTTTCTAATTGTTCAGAATTAACCTATCTAGGAATTGTGTTCAATTTTCCCACCGAGTTTTATCCTGATCCCTCCACTCTAAGTGTTTTCCAAGATTTTAGATTTCCCCCTCCCGAATCCCCCCATGTCATCAGATCCGGTCGGAATTTAAAATAACAGCTCTGAGACACGATATCCTTCCAAACATCAAATTTCATTAAAATCTGATCAACCGTTCGTAAGTTAGAAATACTTCAAATTTTCTATTTTTTCCAAATCAACGGCCCCCCACTCCCCCCCCCCCCAGATGGTCAAATCGGGAAATGAAAGTAAGAGGCAACATTAAAACTTAGAACGAACAGAAATTACTCCGTATGTGAAAGGGGCTTTTCCTCCTCAACACCCCGCTCTTTACGCCAAAGTTTGACGTATGAAAACAAAGAAAGGAAATAAAAAAATGAAAAGAGAAAAAACAAATAGGTGAAAAACGAGGATTTTATCAGCCAGTAGTAAAATATGAAAAACAAGCAAATATTTCGACAAGGAAACAACAGCAAAATCTAACCTTTATAAGTGAACTACACAAGAAGAAGAAAGACACTGACTCAAACAACAAAAAACCAACTTGAAATCAACGAAAGAGAAGTTACCAATTAGATTGAATAATTATCCTTTGCCTTGCAACAGATTTCGCCTGTCTACAATTTCGGTTTTCATTAGATATGCGGACAGGTTGTCTTAAATTAGACTGGGCAAAAATATTCATAGAGTCTTTTACTATTAAATTATTATAAATTGGGCTTAAGGAAATATCTCCCGTGTCTCTATTTATAGCCAAATTTATAATTATATGTTTTTTTTTATCTCAATTGCCTCTTTAAAAGATTGCGGTAGGCCATTTACGGTAGATATTAAAGTTGCCTCTTCAAAAAGAACTAAATGGTCAGGATTTTCTTATATATGATGGGCCAGAGCTGAATCAAATTTGTCATTTTTATTTTCCAATCTCAGGTACTTATCTATTGAAATTTTGTGTTCTTGCGGTAGGCTACTTACGGTAGATATTAAAGTTGCCCCTTCAAAAAGAACTAAATGGTCAGGATTTTCGTATATATGATGGGCCAGAGCTGAATCAAAGTTGTCATTTTTATTTTCCAATCTCAGGGACTTATCTATTGAAATTTTGTGTTCTTGCAATCGTTCCCCTAGTTGTTGATGGGTCCTTCCAAGGGTCCGTTTTATCCTTTCCCGAGTTGTAAGAATGTTCGACTTTTTGTTTAGTTTTGAAAGAAACAGAGAGATTATGTTTTTTTTTATTTTTCCAAGTTTGTCGCTGAGTTTCGAGACGTATGGTAATGTAGTGAAAGTTTTTTTCTCAATTGCCATTGTAACTGAATCAAGGGGTACGGGCTCCCTATTTTCCTGTTTTATCTTTTTTAATCGTCTATCTATTATATTTTCAATGAGGTTGATTGGTAGCCATTGCAGAATAGAATATCTTTAACATAATCATACCATAAAAGAGGGGTAGTAATTTCTTTAGTCGACAGGGTTCTAAAAATATGTTCACGTAATCATGTAAAATCGGAGTTAGATTATGTTTATATATATATTTGAGCACTTTTTTTTAGCACTGAGGACGACTTGGCGGAGGTTCTTGTCGAAATATTTGCTTGTTTTTCATATTTTGCTACCGGCTGATACAATCCTCGTTTTTCACCTATCTGTTTTTTCTCTTTTCATTTATTATTTCCTTTCTTTGTTTTCATACGTCATGCATAGCCAATATGGTCTCAGAACGTATTTATCCCATCACCCGTTCGTAAATTAAAAATACTTCATTTTTAACGAATTGACGGGTGCCGAATTGACGGTTAATATCAAGTGCCATAAAAATTGGTGTTCTGGGGTAAGATGTTGCATTTGAGCACCACTGTCAAGGCCTAATGAAACTTAAAAAAAAGAACCAAGTTGTAGCTTGCATAAATAATATTCTTTCTCAAGACTCTCTTCCTTAACTATGCACAAAAAATAATCTAATTGAAGCACTTGTGCTAGCACACCAATGCTGAACTTATTGTGCTTCTAGCCTAGTCATTATATTCCTAAGAAAATATCCTCACTTTCTGTGGGGTCTTGACCATTATACCATATGTAATAGAAACCACTTTCATCCAGTTGGGTTTTTTTTCATCTGGAATGCACCAAAGATCTCACGTTCAGCTCTAAAAAATTGGTCATGCACGGTTGCTTCCATTGTGGATGATACAACATATTTAGCCGAAGTTTACCATCTGTGTCGAAATTTTGTTCACAAGCTGAAAAGTCTCCATTTGTTTAGTGGGGGGTATCCCCCAAGCATGGTAATAAAGGACTGACATTATCGTTAATTTAAACACCTGTTTTAGTATTTTCAGACCATTGGCTTCTTTTAAGTTGCTATTTTTATATGGTGTAAACATGGCTGCTTTGCTCCTTAAAAAAGTGGCTATAATGTTTTTGTTTTCTAGAAAATATCGCATGAAAAATCAAAACACAAGGAACTTATATCTAGAATAGAATAAAATTTATTTTAAAATGTCTATACTAGCATGGTTGCCGAATTTGAATTTTACATCCAAAAACCACTCGTATACATATATATATATATATATATATATATATATATATATATATATATATATATATATATATATATCATATCGAAAGAACTTGACCTTTACGTCAATCATAACACATTGTACAAAATACATAAATGTACAAATACATAAAAAAAGATGAAGAGTCAACACTTAGGTAATATGTCAAAAATATAAAATAAATAAATAACAGTAAGCATAATGACTAGTTTTCCTGGTTATTATACAGCTCAACAAAACTTGGAACAACACTTTTGCGATATCTTTCATGTTAAGCGGGGAAGGGAGTCAGTTTGGGAACTTTTTGGGATTTTATAAGGGGCGGTCTGTTAGGGGCGGGAAGGCAGGGTTCAGGGATTATGGAACGTAATCTGGGAACAGACAGAGTCTTGGTACTGAAACGAAGCATAGGAGGTTTCTTTTCTATTAGGTAACTTGAACTTACCTATTAGGTAATGATATGGAACCTTCCCTTCACCATTTATGATTCTACGTGCTCCTTTTTGGACATTTTCAATCATATAGATATGCTCTGAAGAAAGACCGAAATACCAAACTGGACAAGCATACTCAAGTATTGACCGAATAAAAGAACAATAAAGTTGGAGACGATCCTAAGGGAAGCAAGAAATTTTTATGAAAAATTTTAGAAGGGAAACCAAAGAGGAAGCTTGTTTCAGGATGTTTTTGAACATGGGCATCTCACTTCAAGTCAGCAGTAATTGTCACTCCAAGTAGTTTAATGCGTGTGACAGAGATTTTGGGACTCATTGGAGTTTCATGGCCGTCCACATACTTCCATCGCTCTGTGTGGTCAGTCATGAGGCAAATAACCAATATAAACAGAGAGATCGGAACCATAGGAGTTCCCAGGGGACCCCACAAAACACAGGAAGGGGATCGGAATAAACATTTGTATATTTAATCACTTGAGAACAATTTATTAAAAAGGAGGCAACAATGTTAACTAGAAAGGGGCTCACTTGAAACTCCGTCAGCAGTTTATTTACAAGAGTATTGTGGTCAATTAGGTCGAACGCTTTCTAAAGATCAATTAATAAAAGATCCAACGAAGTATCAGGATTTTCAGGGTTTTTAAGAACAGTGCCAAGAAGAGTAACAAGGTAGTCTGAAGTAGATGTCTCCTTCAGGTTACCAAATTGTTGTAAGTCAATAACTTCAAGAATCTCTACCTTTAACCAATTATCTAAGAACCCTTGAACATTTTTGAAAAAGCTGGGGTTAAGGAGATTGGTCTTACTCCAATAAAATCGTTCAGGCCTCCCTTCTTTTGGATTGGAGTAATATAGCCCAGCTTCCAGCATGACGAGTAACAACCGAAATTACTAGTATCATTAAAAATAATAACAAGAGGTGTTAATAGTTTATCAGGAAATGCTTTTATTAGATCAATTGGGATATCAATGGGACAAACACTGGTATTTTTCAGTTTCTGTATTTTTTCTATTGTTTGCTTTGCTGAAATTTCAGGGATTTTTTCTTTTGGAGTTTCAGGGATTAGCTGGTTTTCTGAGAGAGGGAAGAATGTTTACACAGCGCTTGCTCGGTGTTTATTAAGCTTACTGGCTGCCTTCTCAGGTGGTTCATCCAGAAGAAAATAGAGGTTCTTGCACAAGGAAGTTCTTGCACTTTCTTAAACCATTGCAGAGGTTTGCTCTATTTAAGTAATTAAATTTATTCTTACCATAACGAGAAGCAGTATGACGTATTTCTTTTTTTTCCGGAGGTTTAAGGCATCCTCTTTCTTTCCGAGTCGAAAAGGTTTTAGTTTCAAATGGATTAGTCCTTTTATTTTTTTTTCATTAATGTAAAGTTTATCTGAGGAATTTTACAAATGACAAAACATGATCCCAACTCTCAGACGTAATCCAAGATCCAAAGTCAAAGAAACTTTGACTTGTTATTGGCCAGTACGAAAATTCAGAATCTGAGTTATTTTGTTTTAAAAATCAGCAGTGGTTTCAAATGTAGCATGAAATTATATCTACCATCAAGGAGGGGGGGGGGGGGTAGTTAGAATATTGTAAAAGGTTTTATGGTGGGTGCAAATAGCATCCAAACTGGTTCCGCCTTTTGTAGTAGGGAAATCAACAATTCGCTTAAGCTTCTGATCTTTGCACATATAACTAAGACTTAGTTCGTTTGCGTTTCCTGCTATAAAAATGCCGGCATTTGGATACTTTGTCGTCACAAAGTCAAGACTTGCTTGTAGCCTGTCATGAATATTACGACGAGAACAAGCATTCTGTCCGAGTGAATAATAAAATAGGCAAATTATTAACTTAGTGTAAGGCTGCAGTAGGCATTTGGGCTTAGTAGATATCCAAATGGTTTCAATGCAATTACCTAGACCTGGCACGTGGATAAGGATAGGAGATAGGTAATCCTTTGCGAAATTCATTACTCCTCCTCCTTTTTTCCCCAGTCAACCGGTCAACTTTCCTGAAAATTAGTTATTTTAAGGAGGTCTGAATTTTGTGCCTGGACTTCAGTAACTGCAATTATATAAATATGGGTCAATTTTCCTGCTGCACAGATAACACAGAACTCAACTAACTTATGAAAATTCAACTTTTCGCCGTTTGTAAAGAGGAAACGAGAAAATGATAACGTTTTTATCGAACTCTTTAACAACAGATTTCTTCAAAAAAGCTTTATTCTGAAGCAACTTTGACAAGGTGTGAGTATCAAAATTAATGCTGGGGGTGGGGAGGACAACCCTTAGAAGTGAAATGTTATCATTCGGGGTATTGTAGGAAGGTTTGTCGTAAGGCTCAAACTCACCACCCGGGAACCAAGGGACTACTATACCGGTTTTGAAGTGGGAGGGAAAGAGGTCTTCCCTCCCATTTCAAAACCGTATTCATCTAGATGTTGACCTGTCAAGACGTCTTGCTTTTAAATAAATGACGCTTGTGATTTTTAAGTGAAGACGCGTGATCATCCTTGTGAACTTTTCTCTAGCAAGTACCAGTGCTAATCCTGGCCTAGACAACCAGGTTTTAGTTGAAGATATAGCTTCCAATTCAAGGTCTGTGTCTCCGTAATAAAGTAATATAAAATAAAGTAAGTGAACTCTTTAAAGTACGGCCAAAGTCAAGAAAATCATTGGTAAAACAGTCAAAAAATGTTGACTTTAATCTTGTTGTTCCCCCTGAAACTGCAGCTAACTCATTAAATAAACACCTTGCCGCTATTGTACTGGCTCAACCTCCTTTCAATTGACCTCCGAAAGGCTTCTGATCTAGTTAGTCATGATGTTTTAGTTGAAAAATTGCTGAATGAATTCAATGTCCCCCATTTTCTAGTCAATGTTATTGCATCTTTTCTGTCAAATAGGAGTCAAGTTGTTAAGTATAAAAACGTTTATTCTGATTCACTCCCTATTTCTTGCGGAGTTCTGCAGGGTACGCTTTTAAGATCCCTTACTATTTTTGGTAATGATTAACAATCTTGCTAATGATTCAGCCAGTAAATGGAAGTTTGTGGATGACATGTCATTGCTCAAAAAAAGCAGAAGAAATATTAAGAGCAGTGCAATGGAAATTCTCGAAGACGATGCAAGTGAAGCAGCCCAGTCAAAAATGAAAGTGAACTCCCATAACGCTCATATTATGAACTTTAGTTTTCTTAAATGAAAGCCATCATTTATAGCCTTACTAGTGAATAATTATAACAAAAACCAAATTCTTAGGAGTCACACTGACTAGCGATTTGAAATGGGAAGCCCATATTTGCTCTATTGTTAAACAGGCTAGTACATCTCAGTCTCTCCTTAAGCTATTTGCTAACTTGTCGTGCCCAAAAGCACATATCCTCTGCCTTTATATATCTTTTATCCATCAACAGCTTGAGTATGCTTGCCCGGTTTTGCATTTTGTCTTACGGTAGATCAGTCTGAAAGACTAGCAATTATCCAGTAGAGAGCCCTGAGAATTATTAAGGTTAGGGCAAAGTGCCTTATATTCTTCTCAAGGAATTCCACCCCTCTACCTTGGCAGCCCGACGTGTTACTCTTTGTACCAATTTCGGAAATAACCTGCGTTGCAACCCATACTTTCAATAAATACTCCCAGCCCATTATTGCCCACCAAAGCCCGTTTACCCCGATCAAAAGCACAAAAAAATCCCAGTTTTAAATCCTATTAATGCAAGAACTGATCACTACAGAAAGAGCTTTGTGCCAGCGTTTGTTGGAATCACGAACAAATGAAATTTGTAATGCATCACGTTAATGTGTCAGTTTGATTGTACTTATGTTTTTGCTTATGTCCCCATTTTTTTTTTTTTTTTTTTTTATTCATTGTACTCACTATATTTGACAAGCCTGTTTGATTGACAGGCCATTGCTGTAGGCAATGTTTTAATGTTTTACTTATGTGTTTATGTAAGCTAGCTGACTGAAGGCAACAAGTTCAGCAGTTTTATGTTGTGAGAGTTTGCTTGGTAATAAAGTACCTCTATTCAGGTTCACTTCTAAAAGTTGTGGGTAAATTGAGAGGGCCATGGGTAAAATTTTGCTCTTTTGCAAGATTTTCTTCTATTAAAGAGGGGAAACTATATCTTTTATGTGGATAATTTATGGGTTATCAGTGAAGCCTTAACTGGTCTATAGTTGGAGTTGGAGTGAAGCTTTAACTGGGCGATAGGATGGAGTGGATAATTTTCGGGGGGCGGACTATTTATTATAGGATAATTTTCGCATGTAGGAACTCTCAAACCAGAGTCACACTGGTAGGGTAGCCAGGGGGGATAAAGTGCAAGGAATGGGGGGAAGGTTTCCCGGTGATTCGGGAATAAGTCAAATTGGGAGTGTTCTTTATATGGGGTAATGAGAAGGCAAGATGATGATGGGAGAGGAAAGTACAGTGGAGGGTGTCTGAGAGGGGAGGGGATACCTGGGGTATACAGCTCTGCATCAGGTATGCAGGGGGATAAGGCTGAAAGTCGAATGGAACATGATCTAGGGGAGGAGGGAGTCGTGAATACTTTCAGTGCTGCCCTAAAAAAAGGTTGGGTGTAAAACCAACCCTCCAACACTGATGATGCATGAGCAAAATTAAACAACTAATTAATACAAGATAGAGCAGAACACAGGTCAATATGATCAAAAATACACTTATCAGACACACATATTCCAGAAATAAAAAGACGACAAATATGTAGAAACTTACATTGTTTGCAAAACTTAAAGAAACCACCATTAAAATGATTATAGATCACATTTTTTTTTCTGCTTCTTTTTAAATTTCTTTTTTTTATCCTTCTCTTTCCCAAATTTTTCAAAAATAATAACTATATCATCTTCTGGTAATGACTCCTCAATAACCTTGTTATTCCTTTCCTTTGTTCCATTAGACCTGATACTTTTTATAGCAAACCTGAAGTCACTAAACCATTCACGAACTCCAGAGCTTCATCGGCAGTCATTCTACAACTAGGTATTTGTATGCTCTCTTGAGATATCTTGCAGTTAATGCTGGAGTTACTGAGCTTTGACAGTTGATTCCCTAGCGTAATAATTGCTAGTGTGTAATTGCTTTGTTGTTTATCAAGTCCTCTTGTAACTTAATGATTTTTGATTTTATGGTCACTTGATTGTTTTGTAGAATTAAAAGTTCATCTTCCATAAGAAGGTGATGGGAGTTGATATCTTCACTTAGTTTTTTAATTTCCAGATCACGTTCATGGAGTATATCATTACCCTTTTTTGGTCATTAAGAAATATGTCAACTTGTTTTTTTTTTTGTTTTTTTTTACATCTTCCATGGCTACTTCATGGTCTAAATTCTTCTCAAGCAGTGAATTTTGTTGAACTCAGAGATTAGCAAGCTGTTAGATATATTTATTACAGTCAACACAAGGGGGGACTTGGGAAGCTTGATTTTTTTAAATGGATTTTGGGGTTGTTGATTTTATGACAGACTTGGGTGTACAGCATGGTTTAGAGCCAGGGGGCTCTAAACCACAATTTTTTTTAAAGTGGTTTTAAACATGGTTCAGGGTCCTCATTCAGATAATGGGGGACTGGCAGTTTAAACATAACAACTCATCATATTGTTTTCTCTCCTCAATAGAAATGGTTGCACACTTTGGATGAAACCACTGCTGACACAAACTGCACTGCAATGTTCCACTAGTGGCATGATGTCTGTACTCTGGGCATGTGAATAATCCAGATTATAAAGCTCGGAACTGGTCAGTGACTGAATTTGGGATTATAATAACTTTCAAAACATGTTACAAAATTTACCCAGGATAGATGTTTACAGGTTTAATGCCAGAAAGAGACTTGTCCCATAAGGACTCTAATCCCTCCTGTCTGCCAAGATCCCAGAAGCTGACTTTAACCCACAGGAAGATCTTTGGTGTGATCTTTGATGTATTCAATGGTTAATAGTCCCTCCCAAACTTAGTTAAAGCAGCTTCTAAATATGTCATCTTTCGAGCAATGTCAAGTCCAAGAGTCACTACATAGTATTTATGTTTTTGAAGCATATATTTGTAAAATCCATTCAAAAAATGGAACATTGATTAATTTTTGCAGTAATAAACATTGGCTTACTATAGTAAAATCAGCAAAATTGTTGATTATTGCTTTTTAGTTAGGAAAAAAACATAATTTCCACTTAATCACCATGTAAATGCAATCTTTTGAAATATTGGCAATCTAAGAAAAGATTTAGAATTTTTTCATCTGCAGATTTTGCCACCAATACAATTTCATCTACAAACAAAAGCAATGAAAAAGCCATATTCCTCAGTTTTACTGTTTAGGCCTATCCAAACAAAAAAAAACCTACTATACATTTAATAAATAAATAGAATACCCTACCACCCTAAATGACAGTAAGCTTGCCTTTACTATGTTACTATAGATAGGGTAAAGACACCAATGATTCAACAGTTTTTATATAAAAAAAAAACTTTCTCTACTCCAATAGGCTTAATTAAAAGACTTTTGGTTTGAAAAGGGCTTCAGTATTTAGGAAAACATCTAGGAATATAACTGATTAGAAGTTTGAAGTTTTATCATAAAAGGGTACAAAACTCCGATTTTCTGAAATTGGAGTATTTTCACCAACAAATTTGACAGAAAAAAGATATTACCTATTTTTGATGCAAGTCAAAACCCAATTCAACATGTGTCAAAATACTTGGGCAATACTTGTGGGTGGATCCTGGTACATTCAACATACCTATTCTTTTTTATTTCTTTGTTTCTCCTCAACTTTGTTTAATGTGTAAAAGCATAAAACATTATTCAGATAGTGGAAGCATAAAACTGACACAATTGTCTCAAGTACAGGAAGAAAACTGGATAATAATACAGAGTGTAATTGTGTGACCTAGGTCAAAGGTTGGCAAAGTGCAGCTCCAGAGCTGCATGTGACTCTTTGGTTCCTTAAATGTAGCTCTGGCACAAATATCCACAGAAGGCACGATAATATTTTCAAAAAAAAGACTTGGTAAGAAAAAAATTGCATCTTATTTTGATAAATTAAATTTCTTCTATAAATCAAGAACAGGTTTAATTTCTTGTTTAAGTTAAAGGATTTTAAGATCAAATCAGATATTCTGAAAAGAATTTCCTTCAAAAACCATTAAAGTTAAAACAATAAAAATTTGTTTGAATATAAACACGCAGCACATGGAAGATCTGAAATTGGTTTCAGCTTTACCAACAGCAGTTGACAAGTCTTGTTACATAAATTATGCAGTACAAGTTTAACTTTTTGTAAGATTTTTTTTTGCATTCAGATCCTAAAGAAGAACTGTTAGGATTTATTACCAGATTTACCACTCAACGGTCAGACACGTGAGAAGATATTACAAGTGCTGCAATTGAGTGTATGGATAAATATCATATTCTCTTGACAAAATTGCATTGATTACAACAAATAGGGCCAAAAGTATGATTGACATAAGAAAAAGGGTTTGTTGTTATTTGAAAGAAAATATTAATCACAAGATACTTGTTTACCATTGTGTCATCCATCAAGAAACGCTTTGTGTGCCAACATTCACAGAAGAAATTTATAAACTTATGGAATTAGTGATTAGAATCATCAACTCCATTTTAGCTAAAGGTAGTAATCATTGCTAATTCAAAGATTTTTCATTTGAAATGGAGAGTGAGTATGCTGATCTTCTACTTCATAACCAAGTACATTGGTTATCAAGAGGGAATGTTTCAAAAAATGTTGTGTCCCTTTTCCAAAAATGAATGCATTTCTCCTTGAGAATGGCATTCAATATCCAGAGCTAACTGACAATCAGTGGCTCCAAAACTTTTATGTCATAGTAGATGTTATGTCTCATCTGAATCAGCTTCATTGTGAACTACAAGGGAAATGATTTGTTTATGTTAGAAGAAGCAATAACATTTGAAAAAAATATCCATTTTTGGTAAGGATATTGAGAGAGAAACATTGTTCTCCTTTTTCTGAGCCTGTTGAAGCATTGCCAAGAAAATAATTCATCTATAGATAAATACCATAGTAAAACAATAATTTCAAATATAAAAAAAGCATTTCTCAGCAGGTTTCAGGAATCCAAAAACAGCAAAGCTGCTTAGCATTTGTCAAAAATCCTCTTATTGCTATGATAACCGAACTGAATTTATTTTCTTTTTGAAATTGACATTGGTAACTTCGAAATACAGTTGCTGGATTTAAAAAAAAAAAAAAAAAAAAAAAAAAAAAAAAAAAAAAAAAAAGATATGGCACTCTAAATTCTTTGTATTGAATTGGGAATAGTGGAAAAGAAAAAAAATGATGAGTTCTTAGTTCAAAATACAAGTGGTCTCCTTTGAATAATCATGAGAAGGAAGACATGAGCAGTTTCAATGCTTGGAACATTATTCTTGACTCTTATAAATAGGAATTTCATGCTAAGTAGAGGGGTTGAGAGAAAACATTTTGGATTTTACAACTTGGATTTTGCTGTCTGTCAAAATTGCATTAAGATTACTACAAGGATTCTCAACAGAAAGAAATCCCATGATAGAACCCAATATCTACATTTGAATTTAGCTGAAGGAACATTTTTGATTGGTCTTGTATTCTACCATATCAGACAAGAATTTTTGACACTTTGGAACATACATTTGTCAATATAATATTCACTGCTATTTCAATTTAGTTTTATCAATCTTTTCTTATCTGGGTGTATTTGAAATAGTGTCCACATTTTGCATAGTCAAAATATAACAATGGCTTCAAGAGATGGCACTCCCAGTCATGACTAAGCAGAGTTATCCTGTTTTGTAGGAAAATTTTTACAGTGGTTCCAAAATTGCTCTGTTGAATCATTGGTACCTCTACCCTAATCATGAATATTATTTCCATGTAAATTAACAGTTTTCAATGTAATCTACCTATGCTGAAAGTGAATATACCACATTATGTCTTTTCTTATGTTATTTAACAGTTCAATAATCATTTCTGGGGGAAATTCCATTCCAAGCTCTTAACAAGGCCCCAAGGTAGACCAGACCCAGAAACCACAAGATAAAAAACATTTCTAAGAAAGACTGCCACTTGCAGCTGATTCAGGAATTGCAATTATTATTTTCCTTAGTCTAATAGTAAAATGTTATTTTAAAGACAAGGAACTTTTAAAGAGCCTAAAATCTCTTGAATAAGACAAGCAAAGCTGACAGCATTTTTGAGGAGTCAAGGTCTTGTTAATAATTCCTGTAAATTTGTTTTCAAAATAACATTTTACTATTAAGAAAATAATAATTACCCTTGCTGAATCAACTACAAGTGGCAAATTTTTCTCACTAGCTAGTTTCTTTTTAAACATGGGCTATCTTTAAACTTTTGGTTACTATGGGCTGTTTTGAGCCATTTTAAGGCTCATACTATCTTTGATGTATTCAATGGTTAATAGTCCCTCCCAAACTTAGTTAAAGCAGCTTCTAAATATGTCATCTTTCGAGCAATGTCAAGTCCAAGAGTCACTACATAGTATTTATGTTTTTGAAGCATATATTTGTAAAATCCATTCAAAAAATGGAACATTGATTAATTTTTGCAGAAATAAACATTGGCTTATTATAGTAAAATCAGCAAAATTGTTGATTATTGCTTTTTAGTTAGGAAAAAAACATAATTTCCACTTAATCACCATGTAAATGCAATCTTTTGAAATATTGGCAATCTAAGAAAAGATTAAGAATTTTTTTCATCTGCAGATTTTGCCACCAATACAATTTCATCTACAAACAAAAGCAATGAAAAAGCCATATTCCTCAGTTTTACTGTTTAGGCCTATCCAAACAAAAAAAAAACCTACTATACATTTAATAAATAAATAGAATACCCTACCACCCTAAATGACAGTAAGCTTGCCTTTACTATGTTACTATAGATAGGGTAAAGGCACCAATGATTCAACAGTTTTTATATAAAAAAAAAAACTTTCTCTACTCCAATAGGCTTAATTAAAAGACTTTTGGTTTGAGAAGGGTTTCAGTATTTAGGAAAACATCTAGGAATATAACTGATCAGAAGTTTGAAGTTTTATCATAAAAGGGTACAAAACTCTGATTTTCTGAAATTGGAGCATTTTCACCAACAAATTTGACAGAAAAAAGATATTACCTATTTTTGATGCAAGTCAAAACCCAATTCAACATGTGTCAAAATACTTGGGCAATACTTGTGGGTGGATCCTGGTACATTCAACATACCTATTCTTTTTTATTTCTTTGTTTCTCCTCAACTTTGTTTAATGTGTAAAAGCATAAAACATTATTCAGATAGTGGAAGCAAAAAACTGACACAATTGTCTCAAGTACAGGAAGAAAACTGGATAATAATACAGAGTGTAATTGTGTGACCTAGGTCAAAGGTTGGCAAAGTGCAGCTCCAGAGCTGCATGTGACTCTTTGGTTCCTTAAATGCAGCTCTAGCACAAATATCCACAGAAGGCACGATAATATTTTCAAAAAAAAAAGACTTGGTAAGAAAAAAATTGCATCTTATTTTGATAAATTAAATTTCTTCTATAAATCAAGAACAGGTTTAATTTCTTGTTTAAGTTAAAGGATTTTAAGATCAAATCAGATATTCTGAAAAGAATTTCCTTCAAAAACCATTAAAGTTAAAACAATAAAAATTTGGTTGAATATAAACACGCAGCACATGGAAGATCTGAAATTGGTTTCAGCTTTACCAACAGCAGTTGACAAGTCTTGTTACATAAATTATGCAGTACAAGTTTAACTTTTTGTAAGATTTTTTTTTGCATTCAGATCTTAAAGAAGAACTGTTAGGATTTATTACCAGATTTACCACTCAACGGTCAGACACGTGAGAAGATATTACAAGTGCTGTAATTGAGTGTATGGATAAATATCATATTCTCTTGACAAAATTGCATTGATTACAACAAATAGGGCCAAAAGTATGATTGACATAAGAAAAAGGGTTTGTTGTTATTTGAAAGAAAATATTAATCACAAGATACTTGTTTACCATTGTGTCATCCATCAAGAAACGCTTTGTGTGCCAACATTCACAGAAGAAATTTATAAACTTATGGAATTAGTGATTAGAATCATCAACTCCATTTTAGCTAAAGGTAGTAATCATTGCTAATTCAAAGATTTTTCATTTGAAATGGAGAGTGAGTATGCTGATCTTCTACTTCATAACCAAGTACATTGGTTATCAAGAGGGAATGTTTCAAAAAATGTTGTGTCCCTTTTCCAAAAATGAATGCATTTCTCCTTGAGAATGGCATTCAATATCCAGAGCTAACTGACAATCAGTGGCTCCAAAACTTTTATGTCATAGTAGATGTTATGTCTCATCTGAATCAGCTTCATTGTGAACTACAAGGGAAATGATTTGTTTATGTTAGAAGAAGCAATAACATTTGAAAAAAATATCCATTTTTGGTAAGGATATTGAGAGAGAAACATTGTTCTCCTTTTTCTGAGCCTGTTGAAGCATTGCCAAGAAAATAATTCATCTATAGATAAATACCATAGTAAAACAATAATTTCAAATATAAAAAAAGCATTTCTCAGCAGGTTTCAGGAATCCAAAAACAGCAAAGCTGCTTAGCATTTGTCAAAAATCCTCTTATTGCTATGATAACCGAACTGATATTTTTTTTTTTTTTTGAAATTGACATTGGTAACTTCGAAATACAGTTGCTGGATTTAAAAAAAAAAGAAAAAAAAAAGAGAGATATGGCACTCTAAATCTTTGTATTGAATTGGGAATAGTGGAAAAGAAAAAAAAATGATGAGTTCTTAGTTCAAAATACAAGTGGTCTCCTTTGAATAGTCATGAGAAGGAAGACATGAGCAGTTTCAATGCTTGGAACATTATTCTTGACTCTTATAAATAGGAATTTCATGCTAAGTAGAGGGGTTGAGAGAAAACATTTTGTATTTTACAACTTGGATTTATTTGAAAGAAAACATATACAAAATTTACTAATAGAGGGTATATTTCTAAATTATTTAGGAATACATTGGTTAGGATATTGTATACAACTAAGTCAAATGCTTAAAAATATGAACATGAAGCTAAGTGACAGTTCCTTAGATGATGGAAAAATCTAGCACCTGAATAAAACTACAATAAAAAAAATTTATGTTTTTTCATCTGAATTATTATTAGAAATAATATCCATCAAAATCCCTCATTGTTGAGAAAGCACCTGTAAATATGACAACTATGTTCTTATCTGATGACCCTTGAATTTCAAAACCAATTGTTTTTCATCTGTTTTACATATTCAGCAAAGTATCAATAGTCACCTATATTTCAACAGGGCATGTTGCTGTCTGTCAAAATTGCATTAAGATTACTACAAGGATTCACAACAGAAAGAAATCCCATGATAGAACCCAATATCTACATTCGAATTTAGCTGAAGGAACATTTTTGATTGGTCTGGTATTCTACCATATCAGACAAGAATTTTTGACACTTTGGAACATACATTTGTCAATATAATATTCACTGCTATTTCAGTTTAGTTTTATCAATCTTTTCTTATCTGGATGTATTTGAAATAGTGTCCACATTTTGCATAGTCAAAATATAACAATGGCTTCAAGAGATGGCACTCCCAGTCATGACTAAGCAGAGTTATCCTGTTTTGTAGGAAAATTTTGACAGTGGTTCCAAAATTGCTCTGTTGAATCATTGGTGCCTCTACCCTAATCATGAATATTATTTCCATGTAAATTAACAGTTTTCAATGTAATCTACCTTTGCTGAAAGTGAATATACCACATTATGCCTTTTCTTGTTATTTAACAGTTCAATAATCATTTCTGGGGGAAATTCCATTCCAAGCTCTTAACAAGGCCCCAAGGTAAACCAGACCCAGTAACCACAAGATAAAAAACATTTCTAAGAAAGACTGCCACTTGCAGCTGATTCAGGAATGGCAATTATTATTTTCCTTAGTCTAATAGTAAAATGTTATTTTAAAGACAAGGAACTTTTAAAGAGCCTAAAATCTCTTGAATAAGACAAGCAAAGCTGACATCATTTTTGAGGAGTCAAGGTCTTGTTAATAATTCCTGTAAATTTGTTCTCAAAATAACATTTTACTATTAAGAAAATAATAATTACCCTTGCTGAATCAACTACAAGTGGCAAATTTTTCTCACTAGCTAGTTTCTTTTTAAACATAGGCTATCTTTAAACTTTTGGTTACTATGGGCTGTTTTGAGCCATTTTAAGGCTCATACTATAATTTACCCCAGAAGTGATTACTAAATTATGAAAGAGAATAAAAAAAAGAACATCAAATGACATATTCACCTTCATCCTAGCTAAATTATTTAGTAGATTCCAAATTTACCTACACCCTACATGGATCTAACTATTTTAGCATGCAATTTTAATTTTAATCAAAACAAGTATCCTAGCATAGCATTAGGGATCTGTAAACTACCTTAACTCCTTTGGATGAATCTAGAAATCCTAGAGTATGAGGCAAACTTATCATGGTTTATATTATTACCTTACTAATGAAATGAATATACCAATTGATGCCTTTTTTTTATGCTCTTCACAAATATGATAATTGCTTCTATTGCAAATTCAAATTTAGGCTGTTTTTTACCTAACCCAACCTAACCTAAATATTAATAATTTTGGCACTGAGAAAATGTAGTATTATTTTGTCAAAAACAACCAAGAATATAGCACTGAGAAAATATGGTATTATTTTGTTGAAAACAACCAATAACTGATACTTTAATTGAAAATTTGCCATTTTTAAGAGCTCAAAAAGTGCTTAAATTTGAATCTGGGATAGAAGCAATTATTATATTTGTAAAAAGCATAAAAAAGGCACCAAGTGGTATGTTCACTTTATTGGTAAGTCAGTAATATGAACTGTGATACATTTACCAAGTACCCTATGATACCCAGTAGCCTGGTTGGCTAGCTAATCAAATCTTAACAGCTAAACCATTGTAAATCTCTATCATATCACCTAGAAAGTAGGTGATGTTTCAAATCTTGAATTGAAATGGTAGTCAATTTATTTCTTAAATTGAAACAGTAGAAAAATTTTTTATATTTGAAGATATTTCAGTTGCCTGATAGATAAGGCTTGAATCTGTATAAATAAGGATTTTTTAATATATTACTCCTGAACAGCTTATTTATAAACTAGTGATATGTTTTTAGCCACTTTTCAATAGCTTAACTAGTGTTGATAATGGTAAAATTCTAGTTTATTGACTTTTGGCTATCTTGGAAAGGAGTTAAATTAGGAAAATGAAACTTTCAGGGATGGGTCTAAAGGCTAAAGTATGTCTCAGGAAGGTATTTTGAAATACCTACCTCTACTCCCTCTCCCTATAGAGGGTCCTGACCTTTGATGAGCTTTAAAATATGTGTGTTTTGAAAGTAAAACCTTGCAAAATAGATCTTCTGCTTGAATGAAGTACAACAAAATTGTTTTCAGCTTCACAACTTTGCTCAGTCCCAATTTATAAGGTTTTAAAGAGGTGCAAATTCATTTCCTAAATTTTGGAAAAAAAAACATGGATATGGCTCAGAATTCTACTTTAATATCAGAAATTGCATTTTCAGAACTAAAGTTAAAGAAAAAGCACCTGGTAAATGAAAATTAAGGTAAAATGTTGTTTTGTCAATAGGTATACCTAAACCTGTCATGTAGGTGGATTTCAGGGCCCTCAAGAGGGAGAAGGAGTGGAGGTGGGTACTTCAAAATACCTTCCCAGGACATACTTTAGCCTGTAGACCCATCCCTGAAAGTTTCATTTTCCTAACCTAACCCCTTTCTGAGATAGCCAAAAGTCAATAAACAAGAATTTTACCTTGATAACTTCTTTTTATGGCTACAGAAATGAATTAGGCTACCTTTGGGGCCCCTTTAAGGGCTCAAAACTTTCTTAGCCCCAGAAGCAGTTATTGAATTATGAAAGAAAATAAAAAAGGCATCAAATGACGTTTTCACTTTTACCTTAACTAAATTATATCACCTACAGCAAATTTACCAAGGTTTTAAAGGTAATCAAAGATCAGGGCCCTCTAGAGTGAGAAGTGGAGGTAGATATTTCAATATACCTTCCCAGGCCATACTTTAGTCGGTAAACCCATCCTTGAAAGAATCAATTTTCTAATCTAACCCCTTTCCAAGATAGCAATAGCCCAAGTGGCTAAACTAGAATTTTACTGATGAATTTTTAAATAATCATTCTGTTATAAAGCAGCATGAGTAAAGTCTTACATATGACTCTTTGGATCTGATCCTCATATATATGTAATGCACTAAAATGTCATACAGTAGATATTAGGCTATACTGCCTCACTAATTTAGGAATTTAGGCTGCCAGAGAAATTTGACTGACTAAACGACAGAGTTGCCGGTTTTTAAAAACGATCTTGGGTGCGTTTGTTTACTTGTCCGATTACTAATCTGATTAATCCAAGCGTTTTTTGAGACACATATGACGTCATAGATTAGTCGGATTAACCCCACAAACGCTCAGGATTACTTGTCCGTGGGCTGGCACTTTATAACCCCCAAATAAAAAGATTATTTGAGGATTGTGACGTCAATGCTATATATTTTTTTAAATGGATAAACATGTGAAATCGTTAAGTCTAGAGAAAAGACAAGGAAACTTTAAATAATAGAAATAATCTTAGCTTTTCAGTAACCTGTAAGTAATATTATGCATATTCCCTAGTATCTAAAGGGTTTTTGGTGTTCTAGGCCTGTCTTGAATAGGCTAAGCTTCATAAGGAGTCAGAAGAAAAGTTTTTTTGTTATTAAAAAGGTTGATTCTTAGGGAGGCAGCTATCACATTGGTGAGTTAGTCAAATGTTATATCAAACAGGCCTAGTTTCTAAACCATCCTATAATTATTAGTTGGAAAAAATTTAGAATGATTAGGCCAATACCTATAGCCTTTTATATAGTCTATATTTGTTGAGATTGCTATTTAAACTCGATTTTTAAGATACAGTAGGGGTAAAATTTTACTTTAGCTACTTTTGGCTATCTTTGAAAGAGGTTAGGCTAGGAAAATGAAACTTTCAGGGATGTGTCTACAGGCTAAAGTATGTCCCAGGAAGGTATTTTGAAGTACCTACTTCTACTTCTTTTCCCTCTAAAGGGTCCTGAAATTTTTGGGTGCCTTATTGTTTGGTTATCAGTTTCTTTTTCTCTGGCCTTAGTTCTTAATTATTCTGGCCTTAGACAACTCCTGTTGATTGAGCAGAACTTTAAGCCATAACACTGTTTTTTTCTAATTCTAGAAATAATCTTTTATGCCACCTCATTATAGGTTAAATATATGGCTTATATTATTTATTCTCCATGAATTTTTGTTTTATTTGATTTCATTGATGTCAGTTGCTTTCTGTTAAAAATACATTTATTTTTTTACATCAAGCTTCTTCTTTCGTGAAAAAATTTGAACTGTTTTTCTTTTTATATATTGTATAAAATGTAAAGGAATACCTGGCCCTTCATTTCACAGATTCAACTGAAAGTATTTGAGGCATCTTACATCAAAATTCATTTGACACATTTTAATGTTTTTTTTTTTAGATGACATAGGACACCATTAAAGTTTTGCATTTGCTTTGCTAAAAATTGTCTTAAAAAGTGCCAAGTTTAGAGAGTTATGTTAATATTTTTCTTGCTGATGAGTATAATTGTTTTTAAAATTCCTTCTGTTTAAAGCATTTTAGAGAGATTCTGAGCCAACCATGGGTATATTGTTGTCACAAATGATTTTTCTCAAATGGGCTTGTGGAAAACAAGTAGAACATATAATTTCTCTTTTTTTATTATTTCAAAACCAGAATATCACAAAACTAAGCATTAATATTGCTGATTGTACCTTAAGTAAATACAATCCCTGATGGAGTTTTGTTGATACCTGTTTAAAAATTTATTTGTCTTAATGAAATACATATTGTTTGTGGGACAGCAATGAGCAACTATGACTTGAGTTTTTTTTTTCAATATTTTCTTTTTTCCAAATAATTTTTGTTCTCTGGTGACATTTGTGTTCCTTCCTAAGTGGCTGGCACTCTAGGTTGAGAATCCTTTATCCAAAGGGCACAGGTTTAATTTCTGGCATTAGCAGTTTATTTGGTTTGGGACAAAGGTCAGTGATGTAACTCTGTAAGTTCAGCCAGAATTGGCCCAAACTTAACAGGTTACCTAGAGAAATCTGGGGTCAGTAAGCAGGAAGGACATGCAAAAGCATAGGATGACTGGCCCCTAGCTTCCTATTGCACTTCCTGTCTAAAGGATTACCTGGTCCTTTACTAGGCTTCTGAATTAGCCATAGGAGCTTTCTTTTAAACCCATTAAATATAAGTACAAAGGAAGAAATGTCAGTAAGGTGGTCCTTCCTTTTCAATGAATTTTTGATGTACAGACAATAGTGTAGGTCATAAGAATTGGCTGGTGAATGTTTTGCAAGGTTTAAAAATTTAGGGCAATTGCTCAGGTTGGCAACTGAGCACAAAAGTAAAATTTTGTGAATGGTTTTTCTTTGTGAATGTTATATTTATGTCATGTCCAGAATTTTAAAGTTAATCTTCATTGTTTTTTTTTAATTTCCATGGCCCTAGGATTTTAGTGTATTAAAACCTACCTATGTCCATCCATTTTCTTTTAAACAGAGAGGAGTTGTATGTTTCCTAGCTTCAATAAATTTATATGCAATTTTGAGACCAGGGTTACAAAGTAGGTCAAAACTTGCAAGTGGAACTATGATATGACTAATTAATTTGTAAGAAATGTATATCAATTTAAAGATTAAGAAATTATGTAGAAAACAAACAAGACAAATAAATAAAAGTATCCCTAAGATTGAAATGAACAAAGCTTCAATTATGAATCTGTTTTCTTTAAACAGACTGAAGGGAAAAACCTCCAAGCTATGACAAATTCAATCTCACTTTTGATCTCTTTCCTTTTCAATAGGAACTTTCTTTGGATTTTTTTTCAACCAAGTAAAAACAGTAGGGACATGATCAGGTATAAGTGACCTTCCACTAAGCCTACATACCCAGGGGAAAATTGTGCAGCTATACTAATAATTGGTAAATATTTTGTTGTTCATATGTTTGATTTACAAATAAAGTGAACATACTCCTTGATGCCCTTTTTTATTTTTTACAAACATAATAAGTGCTTCAAGTACAAGTTTTTGAGCTCTTGAAAATGACCAAAGTATACTCAAATAGTTTTTGGGTATAAGAAAGCTTAAAACATTGGTCTCAAACTTACTGTTTCATTATTAATCCATTTTTTACATGCTGTATAATCTATGAGCACTGATTTTCCACAATTAAGTTGGATTAATAAATTTTACAATATTATGCTGTATTTCTTCTTCTTTGATGCCAAATTTTCAATTAAGGTACATGTTTTTGGTCATTTTTGACAAAATAATGTATGTTTTTCACTGCCAAAATTTGTTAGGTTAAGTAAGGTCAAAAAGTGCTTAAACTTGAACTAGCAAAATAAGCAATTATTATATTTGTAAAGAACATACAAAAAGGCATCAAGTGGTATATTCACTTTATTTGTAAATCAAAATATGAACAACAAGAAATTCACCTCTAACATGCTTAATTTGCAAACATATAGCCCAAATTATATATTTCCAATGTTTTCTGCCACCTTTTACTTGTTTTTCCAGTTCTTGTTTTGCCACAGTTGCCTCAACTAACAGGTACAAAGGTTGAGGGATAGATTGGCAGAATCAATAGAAAATATGTAATTTCAGCTATAGATTTCCATATTAGGAGGGTTGGGGCTAAAGTAGAGCAGGGCTGCATGTAGAAAGCTATAATTATTATGTAAATTACAAAGAATCATCTTTTTTTAACAGGTTTTCTTCTATAGGTCTACAGGTCCTTCTCTTGGCTTATACCACATCAAGCATTATATAACCAAAGAAGAATAAGTAGCAAAAAGCTATATATACATAAGCACATGTTATTTAACAATGACTTCTCTAGTGCTTAACTATGACCCCTTAGTAATATTAACAAGAAACAAGGGTAAAACTGGTGCAAACAGTATTACTGGCTTTCATATAAAGTGAATATACCACTTGATGCCTTCTTATATGCTCTTTACAAATATAATAATTTCTTCTACTGCAAATTCAGATTTAAGCACTTTTTCACCTCTTGACCTCTTAAAAATGACCTATAAATTGAGTCATTACAAATCTGTAATAGTTTAGAAACAAATTTGGGCTATATATTTGCACATCAGGGGGGTGGGGGTAAAGCATAGCATATATTATATATGTAAACTAACCATTGCTGTTTTTTTTTTTTTTAACGTGTTTGTGCACATCAAATTTTAACAAAAAGAGAAATCACCAGTGCAACAGCATACACATAAAAAAATTCAAGCAATGGTTAGTTTACATATTTAATATATGCTACACTTTACCCTCACCCCCTGATGTGCAAATATATAGCCCAAATTTGTTTCTAAACTATTACAGATTTGTAATGACCCCATATATAGGTCATTTTTAAGAGGTCAAAAAGTGCTTAAATCTGAACTTGCGGTAGAAGCGATTATTATATTTGTAAACAGCATTACAAAAGGCATCAAGTGGTATATTCACTTTATATGAAAGCCAGTAATACTGTTTGTACCAGTTTTACCCAATGGTAAAACTGGTGCAAACATAAATAGGTAACAGAAAAAGTGAAATTTAGTGTAAATGACAATCAGGAACTGGATCAAGGGGGCCAAAAACAGGGCTATATAATTGGAGTTCAAAGAACGTGGTGATTTTTTAGTGAAAAAAAAAACACTTCCCTGGCTAATTTAGGACTTTGAATTAATTAGCCTACCAAAATTTTCCTATCCTATGCAATTGAAATAATTTTCCCCTTTTCAGAGCATTAAGACAATTTATCACAATAAAAAATATCCAAAGCATCTTGAATGGAATGACTTAAAAAGGCAAATGACAACCACAATTTGAAATCTTACAATTAAGGTTCTGGCCACACAAATTGTATTAGGCTACCCAGCTCTGAAATAATTGCTGAAGCTGTATTTGCCTATAAAATTTGAAACAGGAAAAAAGTCCTAGCCTCTCCCTTGTCAAAACTTCACATAGCATTAAAACAATAATTACACGTGACCAATGTTGTCATTATTCGCAATTAATCTTGCCGTTTTAAGTGACAAGTGGCCAGACAAGTATTTGTTGCTATCTTTTAAGGGTTAAACCTCGATTAGTAAAAATCCCATTGGACAAGTAAACAAACGCACCCTTAATGCAAATGAGCCTAAATGCCAATGGGTGCGTTTCATTACTTGTCCGATTATTAATCTGATTAATCCAAGCGTTTCTTTAGACACATATGACGTCAGAGGTTAGTCGGATTATCCCCACAAACGCTCAGGATTACTTGTCCGAGGGCTGGCACTTTATAACCCCCAAATAAAAAGATTATTTGAGGACTGTGACGTCAATGCTATATATTTTTTTAAATGGATAAACATGTGAAATCGTTAAGTCTAGAGAAAAGACAAGGAAACTGTAAATAATAGAAATAATCTTAGCTTTTCAGTGACCTGTAAGTAATATTATGCATATTCCTTAGTATCTAAAGGGTTTTTGGTGTTCTAGGCCTGTCTTGCATAGGCTAAGCTTCATAAGGAGTCAGAAGAAAAGTTTTTTTGTTATTAAAAAGGTTGATTCTTAGGGAGGCAGCTATCACATTGGTGAGTTAGTCAAATGTTATTATATCAAACAGGCCTAGTTTCTAAACCATCCTATAATTATTAGTTGGAAAAAATTTAGAATGATTAGGCCAATACCTATAGCCTTTTATATAGTCTATATTTGTTGAGACTGCTATTTAAACTGGATTTTTAAGATACAGTAGGGGTAAAATTTTACTTTAGCTACTTTTGGCTATCTTTGAAAGAGGTTAGGCTAGGAAAATGAAACTTTCAGGGATGTGTCTACAGGCTAAAGTATTTCCCAGGAAGGTATTTTGAAGTACCTACTTCTACTATTTTCCCTCTAAAGGGTCCTGAAATTTTTGGGTGCCTTATTTTTTTGGTTATCAGTTTCTTTTTCTCTGGCCTTAGTTCTTAATTATTCTGGCCTTAGACAACTCCTGTTGATTGAGCAGAACTTTAAGCCATAACACTGTTTTTTTCTAATTCTAAAAATAATCTTTTATGCCACCTCATTATAGGTTAAATATATGGCTTATATTATTTATTCTCCATGAATTTTTGTTTTATTTGATTTCATTGATGTCAGTTGCTTTCTGTTAAAAATATATTTATTTTTTTACATCAAGCTTCTTCTTTTGTGAAAAAATTTGAACTGTTTTTCTTTTATATATTGTATAAAATGTAAAGGAATACCTGGCCCTTCATTTCACAGATTCAACTGAAAGTATTAGAGGCATCTTACATCAAAATTCATTTGACACATTTTAATGTTTTTTTTTTTTTAGATGACATAGGACACCATTAAAGTTTTGCATTTGCTTTGCTAAAAATTGTCTTAAAAAGTGCCAAGTTTAGAGAGTTATGTTAATATTTTTCTTGCTGATGAGTATAATTTTTTTTTAAATTCCTTCTGTTTAAAGAATTTTAGAGAGATTCTGAGCCAACCATGGGTATATTGTTGTTACAAATGATTTTTCTCAAATGGGGTTGTGGAAAACAAGTAGAACATATAATTTCTCTTTTTTTATTATTTCAAAACCAGAATATCACAAAACTAAGCATTAATATTGCTGATTGTACCTTAAGTAAATACAATCCCTGATGGAGTTTTGTTGATACCTGTTTAAAAATTTATTTGTCTTAATGAAATACATATTGTTTGTGGGACAGCAATGAGCAACTATGACTTGAGTTTTTTTTTTTTTTTTCAATATTTTCTTTTTTCCGAATAATTTTTGTTCTCTGGTGACATTTGTATTCCTTCCTAAGTGGCTGGCACTCTAGGTTGAGAATCCTTTATCCAAAGGGCACAGGTTTAATTTCTGGCATTAGCAGTTTATTTGGTTTGGGACGAAGGTCAGTGATGTAACTCTGTAAGTTCAGCCAGAATTGGCCCAAACTTAACAGGTTACCTAGAGAAATCTGGGGTCAGTAAGCAGGAAGGACATGCAAAAGCATAGGATGACTGGCCCCTAGCTTCCTATTGCACTTCCTGTCTAAAGGATTACCTGGTCCTTTACTAGGCTTCTGACTTAGCCATAGGAGCTTTCTTTTAAACCCATTAAATATAAGTACAAAGGAAGAAATGTCAGTAAGGTGGTCCTTCCTTTTCCATGAATTTTTGATGTACAGACAACAGTGTAGGTCATAAGAATTGGCTGGTGAATGTTTTGCAAGGTTTAAAAATTTAGGGCAATTGCTCAGGTTGGCAACTGAGCACAAAAGTAAAATTTTGTGAATGGTTTTTCTTTGTGAATGTCATATTTATGTCATGTCCAGAATTTTAAAGTTAATCTTCATTGTTTGTTTTTTTTAATTTCCATGGCCCTAGGACTTTAGTGTATTAAAACCTACCTATGTCCATCCATTTTCTTTTAAACAGAGAGAAGTTCTATGTTTCCTAGCTCCAATAAATTTATATGCAATTTTGAGACCAGGGTTACAAAGTAGGTCAAAACTTGCAAGTGGAACTATGATATGACTAATTAATTTGTAAGAAATGTATATCAATTTAAAGATTAAAAAATTATGTAGAAAACAAACAAGACAAATAAATAAAAGTATCCCTTTACAACCATTTAATTAAGTGTAACAAATGTAGATTATCCCTAAGATTGAAATGAACAAAGCTTCAATTATGAATCTGTTTTCTTTAAACAGACTGAAGGGACAAACCTCCAAGCTATGACAAATTCAATCTCACTTTTGATCTCTTTCCTTTTCAATAGGAACTTTCTTTGGATTTTTTTTCAACCAAGTAAAAACATTAGGGACATGATCAGGTATAAGTGACCTTCCACTAAGCCTACATACCCAGGGGAAAATTGTGCAGCTATACTAATAATTGGTAAATTTTTTGTTGTTCATGTGTTTGATTTACAAATAAAGTGAACATACTCCTTGATGCCCTTTTTTATTTTTTACAAACATAATAAGTGCTTCAAGTACAAGTTTTTGAGCTCTTGAAAATGACCAAAGTATACTCAAATAGTTTTTGGGTATAAGAAAGCTTAAAACATTGGTCTCAAACTTACTGTTTCATTATTAATCCATTTTTTACATGTTGTATAATCTATGAGCACTGATTTTCCACAATTAAGTTGGATTAATAAATTTTACAATATTATGCTGTATTTCTTCTTCTTTGATGCCAAATTTTCAATTAAGGTATGTGTTTTTGGTCATTTTTGACAAAATAATGTATGTTTTTCACTGCCAAAATTTGTTAGGTTAAGTAAGGTCAAAAAGTGCTTAAACTTGAACTAGCAAAATAAGCAATTATTATATTTGTAAAGAACATACAAAAAGGCATCAAGTGGTATATTCATTTTATTTTTAAATCAAAATATGAACAACAAGAAATTCACCTCTATCATGCCTAATTTGCAAACATATAGCCCAAATTATATATTTCCAATGTTTTCTGCCACCTGTTACTTGTTTTTCCAGTTCTTGTTTTGCCACGGTTGCCTCAATTAACAGGTACAAGGGTTGAGGGATAGATTGGCAGAATCAATAGAAAATATGTAATTTCAGCTATAGATTTCCATATTAGCAGGGTTGGGGCTAAAGTAGAGCAGGGCTGCATGTAGAAAGCTATAATTATTATGTAAATTACAAAGAATCATCTTTGTTTAACAGGTTTTCTTCTATAGGTCTACAGGTCCTTCTCTTGGCTTATACCACATCAAGCATTATATAACCAAAGAAGAACAAGTAGCAAAAAGCTATATATACATAAGCACATGTTATTTAACAATGACTTCTCTAGTGCTTAACTATGACCCCTTAGTAATATTAACACGAAACAAGGGTAAAACTGGTGCAAACAGTATTACTGGCTTTCATATAAAGTGAATATACCACTTGATGCCTTCTTATATGCTCTTTACAAATATAATAATTTCTTCTACTGCAAATTCAGATTTAAGCACTTTTTCACCTCTTGACCTCTTAAAAATGACCTATTAATGGAGTCATTACAAATCTGTAATAGTTTAGAAACAAATTTGGGCTATATATTTGCACATCAGGGGGGTGGGGGTAAAGCATAGCATATATTATATATGTAGACTAACCATTGCTGTTTTTTTTTAATTTGTTTGTGCACATCAAATTTTAATGAAAAGAGAAATCACCAGTGCAACAGCACAGACAAAAAAATTCAAGCAATGGTTAGTTTACATATTTAATATATGCTACACTTTACCCCCACCCCCTGATGTGCAAATATATAGCCCAAATTTGTTTCTAAACTATTACAGATTTGTAATGACCCCATATATAGGTCATTTTTAAGAGGTCAAAAAGTGCTTAAATATGAACTTGCGGTAGAAGCAATTATTATATTTGTAAACAGCATTACAAAAGGCATCAAGTGGTATATTCAAATTATATGAAAGCCAGTAATACTGTTTGTACCAGTTTTACCCAATGGTAAAACTGGTGCAAACATAAATAGGTAACAGAAAAAGTGAAATTTAGTGTAAATGACAATCAGGAACTGGATCAAGGGGGCCAAAAACAGGGCTATATAATTGGAGTTCAAAGAACGTGGTGATTTTTTAGTGAAAAAAAAAAGCACTTCCCTGGCTAATTTAGGACTTTGAATTAATTAGCCTACCAAAATTTTCCTATCCTATGCAATTGAAATAATTTTCCCTTTTCAGAGCATTAAGACAATTTATCACAATAAAAAATATCCAAAGCATCTTGAATGGAATGACTTAAAAAGGCAAATGACAACCACAATTTGAAATCTTACAGTTAAACTTCTGGCCACACAAATTGTATTAGGCTACCCAGCTCTGAAATAATTGCTGAAGCTGTATTTGCCTGTAAAATTTGAGACAGGCCCAAAGTCCTAGCCTCTTCCTTGTAAAAACTTCACATAGCATTAAAATAATAATTACACGTGACCAATGTTGTTATTATTCGCAATTAATCTTGCCGTTTTCAGTAACACGTGGCCAGACAAGTATTTGTTGCTATCTTTTAGGGGTTAAACCTCGATTAGTAAAAATCCCATTGGACAAGTAAAGAAACGCACCCAATGAGCAACTACACCGTTGCCGCTTTTTATAGACGATCTAACGGCAATGCCAAGAATCTCTCTTTCCCTTAGGGGTTGTCATAGACCGTGTCCGAAATCTTATTTCATAAAGAATGCTGCATCCGGATGCAGGGTTTATTCTGAATACTCAGTCCGAAAGCTGTTTTCATCATTTGTTCTTTGAACCTGAAATCCCTACTCAACAGCAACTCAGTAGCAGGGGAAGAAACAGAAATCAACCATCAGATGGAAAACAGCTTCCATCGCGTAACTCCTGATCACTTTGCTACTACTGCAAATTAAAGTACTGGACATTCTTTTGCTCTTTCTGATGGAGGAGCAATTTTTTCTCTTACAAATAATGCATGCACAATTGTCAAGACTTTGATTTTGGATAGCTCAGGTCAGACACTGGGTATATATAACATTCACTATAGTCTTTGGTAGGCCTATGCCTAACAATAAGTAAGGCCCATGACTTTCTTATGATGGCAATCAAGATGGTCATCATTAGATTCAAGGATCGAATTTTCTTTGGCCCTTGAAATCTAGTGGTCATGCAAATTGGGTGATCATTAGATTTATAACATAGTGCATATCCACTTATGCACTAAATATATCTCTAGAGAAAATAAAATGTAAATGTCTCCAGAACCATCTAGACCATATCTAGTAGGCTAATAGAACTGAGATTTTCCATTACCAAGCTGCTGCTAAGAATCAGAAACACAAAGAATTGAGATTAGAAGGCAGTTGTGTTTTACGGCCTTGAATATTTAGACCAATTAGGTTTGTCATATGTTTTACCACCTTTTAGCTGAACTCTTTTGTTTTGCATTTGCTTTGATAAAATGTTGTCTTGAAAAGTGCCAAGTCTTGAGAGTTATGTTAATATTTTTCTTGTTGATCAGAACAATTGTCTTTAAAATTCCTTCTGTTTAAAGAATTTTAGAGGGATTATAAGTGCACCATGGGCATATTGCAGTCTCAAATGAGCCTGTAGAAAACAAATAGAACATGTAATTTTTCTTATTTTGTATTATTCCAAGACTAGAATATCACAAAACTAAGCATTCATATTGCTTATTGTACCTTAAATAAATACAATTCCTGATGGAGTTTTGTTGATACCTGTCTTAAATTTAATTTGTCTAAATAAAATGCATATTATTTATGGGCAGCAACTATGACTTGAGTTTTTTTCAATATTTTCTTTTTTCAAACAATTGTTGTTCTGTGGTTTTATTTGTGTTCCTTCCTAAGTGGCTGGCTCTCTAGCTTGAGAATCCTTTGTCCAAAGGGCACAGGTTTAATTCCTGGCATTACCAGTTTATTTGGTTTGGGACAGGGATCAGTGATGTGACTCTATTAGCTCAGCTAGAATTGGCCCAACTTTAAAAGGTTACCTAAGGAAATGTGGGAACAGTAAGCAGGAAGGGCATGCAAAAGCATAGGATGGCTGGCCCCTAGCTTTCTATTGTACTTCCTGACTAAAGGAACACCTGGTCCTTTACTGGCCTACTGACTTAGCCATATAAGCTTTCTTTTAAACTTATTAAACATAAGAACAAATGAAAAAATGCCAGTAGGGAAGTTGTTCCTTTTCAATGAATTAATGATGTATAGACAAGAGTGTGGGTCATGAGAGATGGCTGGTGAATGTAACAGGGGTGAATTTTTTGCAAGGTTTAAAAATTTAGGGCAATTGCTCAGGTTGGCAACTAAGCACAAAAGTAAAATTTTGTGAATGGTTTTTCTTTGTGACTGTTATACTTATGTAATGTCAAGTATTTTATAGTTAATCTTTATTGTTTTGTTTTAATTGCAATGGCCCTAGGACTTTAGTGTAATTAAACCAACTTACATCCACCCATTTTCTTCAAACAGACAGGAGTTCTATGTTCCCTAGCTTCAATGAAATTATATGCAATTTTGAGACCAGAGGTTACAAAGTAGGTCAAAACTTGCAGATGGAACTGTGGTGTGACTAATTAATTTGTAAGGAATGTATATCAATTTAAAGATTAAAAAACAATCATTTAGAATTCAAACAAGACAAATAAATAAATAAAAGTATCCCTTTTCAACCATTTAATGAATTGTTACAAATGTAGGTCTTTCTTAAGATTGAAATGAACAAAGCTTCAATTATGAATCTGTTTTCTTTAAACAGACTGAAGGAGCAAACCTCCAAGCTTTGACAAATTCAATCTCACTTTTGGGCTCTTTTCAATGGGAACTTTCTTTGGATTTTTTTTTTTACCAACTAAAAACAGTAGGGAAAGCATCAGGTATAAGTGACTTAAGAGACTTGACAACATTTAGAAAAAGCTACATGCAACCTGATCTAAATAAGGATGCTATTGTAGAGTATCAAAGAGAAGCCTACAGGTATATCCCAAATATGGTAAAGGCATATTACAAAGAACAAGAACAGGTTAAAAGAATACCACTGAAGTGGTAAAGAAACAAGAAAATTGCAAAAATTGAGATTATAAGATTAACAAGAAACTATGAAAATTGTGTAACATATGGACCAGCAACCCCCTTCCCCCTTACAGAACTCAGAACCAAATCCCTCATTTGTTCACTTTATAAAGTTAAAATAAGAATCTCTTATATGTCTAAAGATTTTAAAGTGTAAATTCATCATAGGATGTGTGCTTTTGGCACAAGTTTTACAGCAAGCAAAAAATGATAATTTTTACTTTTGGCACAAGTTTTACAGCAAGCAAAAATGATACTTTTTAAATTATCAAAATTGGATTCAAAAATGTAACTTTTGATTAAAGCCAATTAGAAACCAGATTTCTATTACTGGTTTGGTCAACGAACTAGAGGTTAAAATCCTCATTGTAATACATCTTTTGCATGGAGGTTAGGCAATATGTTGGATAATTAAAAGAACAGTTGTATTGCAACATTTCTGAGGTCAGTCTACCCAGCGCTCAATTTAGAAATCCGGGTTGATTCTGGATATATAAGGTAGACCTGGAAGCCAGGAGAGTATTCAGTAAAGCTCTGTCTTTGATGCGCAACATATTGCTAACTCATATTGAAGTCATTTTATCTGAAGTTGTGTATGAAGTAAGAAAATAAAGTTATTGTCAATAATTGTGTTAGTCTATGAGTCAAGGTATCAGGTACAGTTCCTATTGTCTATTGGATCGTTCCCAAGGGAATCTGCCCAACTCGGGAGACCTGAACATCACGATAATGATTTTGTCTCCATGGTTATAGAGATTTGTCAATAAAACCCTCTCAGTCTATGCCCCTTAACTACCCTGCTCCCATGTTCAGATCCGAACATCCAATTAACTAAACTTCATAAGAACCCCCCCCCCGTAACAGTGGCACGGCCTTCAATAAAGACATTAAAGGAAGGCAGACAATATGACTGCCTACTACCATAGACAAATATGATTATTTACAAATTATTTTTTGATTTTTAAATGCAGTATAAGTTTACATTATTTTAAGTGCAATATAATTTTATTTCTACTTATGTGTTTTTTTACGTGTGTATCCCATCTAAAAATAATTAGAATCTTTAATAGTTAAAATTAAATACCAATAAAATTGAAAAAACTAAATTTTTATATACCGAATACCTTCGACAATCCTTTAAAGAAAAACTGAACTAAAATAACAAATTTGACTCAGGAACAAGATGAATTATTAAAAGCGCAACAAATTATTGCAACCTCAGTAGAAATTGCCAAATCATTACCTGAGTATGAAGGGGATATGGATGTGGATCAATTCAACATCCATTTAGGACAATTCGTAGAAATGACAAAAATTGACTTGAAAGTATTAAAAAGCATGCTGCTTATAAGACTAAAAGGACAGGCGCTAACGTTTTTAAAACAAATTGAAAACACAATAGGCACAGAAGCCACCTCAACACTTAACTCGATAGAATTATTGCAACAGGCCTTCCAGAAAAGATTTATTGAAAGAAGTTCATTGAATAAACTGAAACATGGCCTAGTTACATTCGAACAGACCCAAAACGTTCGAGAGTAGTTACATAAAATTAGAATTGCAACAGAAGCGCGATACGGTCCAGGAGAAGTAGAATTATATGAAAAAAAATAATACTTAATACATTTAAACAGGGACTCAACCCAAAATTATACCACCTATTGATAGCTAAAAATATCGATAACTTAGAATTAGCAGTTCAGGAAGTGGAGAGAGCCGTAGAAATTGATTCAATAGTCTTACAGCATCAAAAACTATCAATAAATGCAGTAGAAAGCAAAACGGCTATAAAATCAAGAGATCCCTCTCCGCGATTTTTCTCCAGAGAAACATCGCCAAAACCACTTCGAAATCAAATTCGAACCCCGACATCTCCAAGACAAGTGCGCTTTGCCCCCAATAATCAATTGCAATCACAAACCAATAACCAACCAATCAGTTGTTACACCTGCAACCGATTAGGCCACGTAACCAGGAATTGTTTTGTAAGCAATAATTTTCGCCCTAATTTCAGAGGGACAAGTATCCATTTGTGGAGGGGGACAAATTATAGTGGGTACGCCCCTAGAGGCAATCGAGGGAACACCTTTTTAACAAGAGGTAATTACCCAACCCAAAATCAGACTTTTGAACACAATACGTATCAGTATCGCGGAGGATATCGCGGAAGAACATATCAACCTAGTAACAATTGGAATAGAAATACAAGAGGTAGTTATATAAGCCGACGGCAACAATATAACAACTCCACCTCAAATAATAATCAAGGAAACCAAAGTAGAACAAATGAAAGTTCTACACCTGACATCTGGGAACCCCAGGGAAACGATTCAAGCCTCCAAAATTCATAGGACCTAAATTTGGTGGCAAAATAATTTATAGGTCCCTGGGGGGTAGGGTTTTAATTTAATTTTATTATGCTTTGGAGAAGAGGGGTAAGGGAAGGATTTGCTTTGGGGATTTGGATGTGGGGGGACGGGCAAGGATATGGACGAAGCACGAGGACTTATTATATGACAATTATTGGACGGAAAAAGTCTCAGACCTGAGTCACGTTTACAGGGTAGGCACGAGGGATAAAACGAATGGGCTGGGGTTTCGTAAAGTGCTGGGAAAGGGGGGCTGGGTGGGAATAGTGATTCATGTCCGTCAAAAAATTGCTGGTTTGCGGCGGAGTAGGGAGGGTATGGGGCAGCATACTGTAAGGGGGAAGAAAATATGACTTCTGTATACGGAGAGGGAGAGGAGATAACAAGGGGTAAGGGGGGGAGTATGTAATCGGGAAGGGTTTATTAATTGTTGATCTGAGAATGCAGGGGGATAATAATGAAAGTCGACAGGAACCTGACCAAGGGGAGGAGGAGGTCGTGAGTGCCTTCGACGCTGCCCTAAAAAGGTTGGGTTTTAAACCTACCCCCCGCGTCTGATGATACATGAGCAAAATTACACGACTTAAAATGCTTTGTAGATTTAGCAGGATTAAGGTGGCTTCTGGGCAGCCCAGTTTTGTGGAGCCTACTACGACCTTTAATTGGCGATTCAATATGAGCTTTTGTACAGCCAAAGCACCTTCCACTTGAAAACTTTTTACAAATATCAACATGGGGGTATTTACACAGATTATTTGTACAATGGCTAAAAACAAAAAATTTACAAATGTGTAAATATTTACAATTATTAGAAATACATCTACTATCTAAGAAGTTAAAACACACATTAGGTTTATTACGCGTAAAATCATTAAGCTCATTTTTTTGAATATTTGATTGCATTGTGTAAGAATTTCCGCTTGTCAGTTCAACTGCATTGTCACTTTTCAAAGATGTGTCGTTAACACTGCATTTCAACAATAAATTATCTTCGGTTGAAGCGAGGTCAGTATGATTAGGTTGCGTAACCTTTTTAATCCCTTGAGAAAATTCTGACGAAGGAAGTTCACTAGCCCTTGCTTGATGAACCGAAGAATTTTGGTAATGAATATTTGCGGAAGTATCAGCTAAATGAGGAATTCTGGGCTGTGTAGGGGAATTTAAAGTATGTAAAGCTTCAACAATTGCGAGCTGAAAACCGACTTTTAACAATTTGATTTCTTTGTCCTTGAAGAGATTACTATTCTGGCGCTCGTAAAGATCAGACAAGCTATCATAAAGAAATTTGAGATTAATAATCCGTTTCTTGAGATTGACGATTTGTGCATCTTTTTTTAGGCAATCTTCACAGGTATGGGGCTCAAACACACTAGCCTTTTTTGCATTGCACGTGACTTCATCTTTACTGGAGCAAGAAATTTGTGGGGTAATTTGGGGTTGATGGTAGGTGGTAATTTTTGCAGAATCAATCGATCCAGGGGAACTATTTTTATCATTATTCGAAACACGAGGTATGGATGGGGAATTAACAATACCAATTGGAATGATCACTTCCAGTTGATTATCCTTGGAATTAGTTGAATTTTCTTCAATAAAAATAAGGTGAGGCTTTTTAACCTCGGGTGGTTGGATCACTTCAGGTTGGTTATCGTTGGTAATAATCTCGTCATTTACGACCATTGTTGATCGGCACTGTACACATAACCATTTAGGGTTTTTTAGGCGACTACTTTTTGTGATGCCAGCACAAGCTGGGTGCAACCATGCATTGCACTTAGAACACTGGAATGACCCAGTTCCACATTTTCTGTAGCAATCATTACAAGGATGGGACATTCTAGGCTAAGGAACAAAAACGAGACACAGACCTTGAATTGGACACTATATCTTCAACTGAAACCTGGTTGCCTAAGCCAGGATTAGCACTGGTACTTGCTAGAGAAAAGTTCAACAAGGCTGATCTCGTGTCTTCACTTAAAAATCACAGGTTTCATTTATTAAAAAAGAGACGTCTTGACAGGCCAAGATACTCGATTTATAATTTGTAAGAATTTTCCCTACGAAGCCATTATAGGCGCTAATTTTTTAAAAGCCAATAAAATATTATTAGATGTAGCAAATTCAAAGTTTATCTATCCGACGGGAACCAAATCAGTAATAAATAACATACAAGGAAACAAGGTAAAGGAGATCATAGGCAACATTAAAGAGTATAGAAAGAAACAAATTCAAGAAATTTCCTATTTATGGAAAAAACTAGCAAATATAGAAACTCCCAGGAAAAAACCAGCAGATAATATTCTAAACTCAATAAAAGAAAGTCATAACGAAAAATATTATGGATTTGTAGTACGAAAAACTAGGATTCCCCCAAAATCAATGCAGAGAGTGCAAATATGTCAAATGTTAGAACCCATTAATGATAAAAATGAAATTTGGATAGCCTCGCCGTTGGAAGATCTCCCGAAAAATGTAATCTGTGAAGAACAAATTATAAATTACGAAAAGGGTGAAGGTTACATTTGGGTAACAAACACTCACGAAAATGACCTGATTACCCTAAGCAAAGGAACATGCCTAGTAGAGATACAAGTAGTATCGGAAACCGATACTAATAATTGGGAAAATTCAGAAAAAAATCGGAAGTTGACAAAGAATACCCCCTAACAAGACCTCAATTTTCTGAAAAATTCGAGCTAAGTCACATAACCGACATTCCATTGAAACAAAAATTATGTGACTTATTATGGGAATATAAAGATGTTTTTTCGACATCTGAAGACGATATAGGACTTATCCCATTTTATGAACATGCAATCCAAACTACGGGGCTGCCAGTGGCAAAACAACCCTACCGTATTCCTTATAAACATAAAGAATGGCTAATAAATAAAATACAGGAACTCGAAAAGAACCAAATCATAAGACCGAGCATAAGTCCATTTTCTGCACCCGTTATACTCGTGCCAAAGACAAATAATGATCTTAGACTTGTAGTAGATCATAGAGCCCTAAATAAACAGGAAGTTAGTGACAAATTTCCCCTGCATAGAATAGATGAAATTTTAGATTCAATATCAAATGAAAATAAAATATTTACTTCCCTGGATTTGACACAAGGCTATCATCAAGTAAAAATAGCAGAGGGGGATGTTTATAAAACTGCGTTTTCTAAGACAGAATGTGGCTCTTATGAATATTTAAGAGTACCGTTTGGACTAAAAACCAGTTCAAGTGCATTGTGTAGACCCCTACTTCATTTATTAAGAGGTCTAAATAACATAATTCATTTTGTTGACGACATCATAGCCATGGACAAAGATTCAGAAAACCATTTAGTAACCCTAGCAAAAGTATTTGAAAAATTCAGAGAAGGTAATTTAAAATGTAGACCAGAAAAAGTAAATCTTTTTCAAACAAAACTAAAATTTTTAGGAGTAGTTGTAACACAAGGACAAATTTCTCCAGACCCTGAAAATATAAAATCTGTTAAAAAAACAATTACGAGGAATCTTAGGTTTAATGAGTTATTTTCGAAAATTTATAAGAAATTACACACAAGTAGCGAAACCTCTAACGGACCTCACTAGAGGGAACCCACAAAAAATTACTTGGTCTAAATTAGCTCAAGATTCATTAGATCATTTGAAAAAGGCTTTAACTTCAGAACCTGTTTTATCATTACCCGACTTCCAAACAGGACAATTCGTTGTTACAACGGATGCCTCAACCAAGGGGATTGGGGCGATTCTCTCCCAAATAATAAATGGGGAAGAAAGAGTAATAGCGTACGCTTCTCGTACACTCACACCCGAAGAAAGCAATTACTCTGCGACACAACTTGAATTATTTTTGATTATCCATCATTTAGAAAAATTTAAACATTACTTGATAGGAAGAAAATTTAAACTAGATTCCGACCATAAAAGTCTTCAATACATACATACTTTCATAAAGCCACCAGGAATACTCGCAAGATGGATACTAAAAGTCCAGGATTTAGATTATGAATTTGAATATATTAAGGGAAAACAAAACGCCCCATGTGATTATCTAAGTAGATTTCCAGATAATACCCCCGTAGAAAATGAAAACGAAGAAGTCAACACAATAAAAGCAAAATATGCTCCAAAAAATAAAGGTTTAAAAATAAAAAACAATAATTCGGTTAAGAAAGAAAACAAAGACAGCCCGCTTTCCTTAAATAATATAAAAATATATCAAAAGAAAGACAATACTTGCGCTGCTGTAATAGAATATTTCTTATATAATAAAGATCTACCTGATGAAATGAAATCTTTTAAAAAGAAATTGATAATTATTATTATGATTTAGATGAGTAAATATTATGTAGAATCATAACCGATAGCAATAACAGAAATCAAACTTCCATTGTACCAGTTTTACCCCAAATTTTAGAAAAACCCGCTTTTGAATTTTTTCATTCTGAAGTGGGAGGTCCTTTGGGAATAGATAAGATTTTCCATAAACTAAAACAATACTTTTCCGTCACTTCAGCCTTAACAAAGTTGAAGAATTATGTTAATACTTGTGAAACATGTAATTTAAGGAAAAATCCCTAAACCTACCCTAATCCTACAATTGAAAGGACTCCTACGGCCAAATTTCCATTTGATATAGTTTCTTTTGATTTATATGGTACCAGTGGAGGATTACCCACGTCTAATAAAGGACACACCTGCGTACTTTCAGTAATTGATAATTTTTCCGGTTTCACATTTGCTAAACCATTAAAAAATCAAAGCGCTTACACGACGTCAAAAGCTCTTGCTAAAATATTTCTTAATTTCGGTATTCCTAATACAGCATTAAGCGACAATGGTCCTAATTTCGTATCAAAAGTAACCAAGGATCTAATTTATTTTCTTCACATAAATAAATTGGTAACGACCCCCTACCATCCCTAGGCCAATGGAAAAATCGAGAACAGACACAAGCTATTCTCCAATATTTTAATCATTTATACAAAAGAAAATCGGAGGGATTGGCACGAAACCTTACCTTATTTAACAAATGTGATTAATACAGCTCACTCCCCAGTTATACGTGATAACCCATTTTATATATTATTCGGACGAGACTTTAGAATCCCATATAATGAAATTATAGAGTCAAGACAATACTATAATGACTCTGAAGATTATAAGCAAAAATTTATCAATAGAATGAGAAAAACTTATAAACTTGTAAAACAAGAAATAGAAAAATCAAAAAGGAAACAAGAGGCCAAAAATATCCAGAATGTCAAAGGTGAACTCGAGTTTCAAGTGGGAGATTGCGTTTACTTAAAAAATGAAAACAAATCGGACGGCAAAAAGCTCTCTAATAGATACACCGGACCCTATAGAATAATTAAAAAATATTACAATAACGTTACATTTAAACTATTTAAACCAAAAACGGGAAAAATCTATAAAACGCATGTCAGTCGTATAAAAAGGGCAAAATTCACAGAAACATGGACCCCTCAATCTTCCACATCGAACACCTCGGAAGACGAAAATGAACCACCCCGCTCTAGACTAAGCGAGCTTAAACCTTTCAATTTTAAACAAGGATATTTTGAGAATAGTAGTGACGAGGAGAAATTTAATGAATTTTTAACGATGACAAATATGGTTACCCCCCAAAAAAGTACCTCCGTCACGTAGAGACAAAGAAAAACCGACTCATCTTCAAGTGAGGAGTCAGAAGCATTGGACTCTACGATTTCTCCACAAACACAATTTTTCCCATATAGAATTTCAACGCCTTACCCTCCAAAACATTTCCTCGACAATTTGGTAAACCCTGTTCCACCGATCCACAAACCTTTTTCCTTACACGATGAATTAAATAAGGCTATACAGACCCCTGGTGACATAGAGTCAGAAAGGGTCAACCAGCCCCAAAGACGAACATTACGAGAAGCCATGGATCCTATTAATTATCCGATTAAAACTAGACAAAGTACATTTAATGCTAGTCCGGCCAAGGGTGAACAACAGTATCACAACATAACAGTATCGAAAGCAAAACCAAAGGACTGGGTTTCTTGGAAGGAAACCATGATGCAATCATTTCCTCATCCCCCCGAAGATATGGCTTTCAAGCAATTGAGGCACCCCAAGAGAACATTTGAATCCTCCCAAAGCTCCCAAGAATCCTTCAATTCTCCCGAACCAAGAAAATCTACAAGACGAGTCAATTAGTAAACCCTCTACTTCGCGAGGAGAAGAAATTTATGAAGGACAAGCAGGGTCAACACCTAAATCTCAAACTTCTTCTTAAAAAGAACCAGAAACTAATTATTTAAGTACTAGTTCCACAGATACTGAAAATGAATCAGATGTAGATAAGCCCAAGGACTCAGAAGGAACAAGACCACATAGTGCTGCTGCCCAAGCTAAAAGGGCACAACTAAAAGGTCAAAAGTTCCTTAAGAAACAGTATAAAAAATTTGACTTAACATCGCTAGCAAAACCAAAGAAGAAAACTGAGCCTAAAGAAGAACAGGTAACAACAAGATCAGGCCGGGTTGTCAAAAAACCAGATAAATTAGATTTTTAATAAGCAATCTATCAGCCTTGGGTAAAATAAAAAATAGTTATTTATTTAAAAATTCAAGATAATTCAAAAAAAAAATTATTTAAAAATTTTTTTGTCGCCAAGAAACCACCCCGTAATAAAATACCCCTAAAGAAAATACTTTTCAGGAAGTCTGCCAAGACAAAAATTGAAAAGTTGGCCTGCTTTGTCAAAAAGCGATCAGTATTTTAAGTAAGTCACGAATCATCTTTTCTTAACAAGAATAATCATAAAAGTGCAACTGTTTTGTTAACATATTCTACCGCAAAAATAATCCCTTACCGTAAAAGCTTATTAACACCACTATAACTAACACTTGCCCTACAGGAGTCGCTGTCCTCTTATCTAACGTAAGATTGAAATATTGTAAAACATAAAGGCCTATAGAGACAACCATCAAACAAAAGTCAATTAAAGTTCATCATTGGCCTTAAACAAAAAGAAGATAATAATAAGTTACAAATAATCAAGTGACAACGAGCGTCCTCGTGAACTGTGGTCGAAAAACCAAACTTGTTCCAAGTTGCTTATACAATAATTTTTTTTGATTATCATTCCCATATTCCTTTTGGGCATATTCTTAGTTCGTTTTTTGCTATTAAATAAATTTAGTGGCATCGAACAAATTAACTTTTAGCTAAAAACGTCATTAATACAGCTATAACTTGCGATACCTAACAGGCATTTACATTTGGCATCGAATCTACTTTGTTCAATTAAGATTGTAAATAAGACTTGTAATTCTACTCGAATAAAAGACCTTTTGAAATTATTGTCGGATAATTTACCCGACAAAGTAAGAACAACTTATTATTCACATTAAAAATTTCCTAAGGACGCCATCCAATCCTCCCCGCGGTATCAATGTCGCGCCTAAATAGTTTTTAAAATTATTATATTAGTTACTAATTCCACCTCTATTAATTAATAATCTAATTTTCTTCGTAATTATGGCCAAAGCAATTATAGACACAGAATTTATTTCAGTTATTCATGCTAAGGAAAATGTAATTTATTCGGCTGCAATGTTAATTCAAGACGAAAATGGTAAAGAAGTATTCGCAGAAGCCTGGTACCTAAATTATGATTTAACGAAATTTAAACCTCACACGTATAAATTTGGGCTAAAATTAGCGAACACCCCAAAATATCGACCCGCAAGAGGGGAAGTAAAAAATAAATACTCGAACAAAAGCAAAAAAGGTAAAAACTTAACAAGCCTACAATTAACAATAAGAAAATTACAGCAAAAATTTAATATCCGCTACTTGTTTTGCAAAGGCCCGACCCAAACAGATCTTCTTTTAATTGATAAATGTAAAAACCCGAAAATTTGCTATAAAATCGAAGAAAATAAAAATTGTGCCAAATATGAAGGGGTACATCATCCATTAGAGGAAATCCGGTATTACGCAAAGTTTTTATATGATCCGAGAGCACAAGAGTATGCCTTAAAGGGGGATAAAATTTTCTTAAGACGTAAAAAATCTAAACAGTCAAAAAAAGACGCATATAAAAACGAGTTATCTTCAAAAATTTTAAATTCTAAATACGAAATATTATTTTTAGATCCACAACCAGAAGGAACCCAAATCAGGTAATAATCCAATCAACTAATCGCTTATACTAACCGGGGAAAATGTCGTATAAAAGAACCTTATACAATACAGATCCTAATGTTCTAAGACCTTTGGAATTCGTCCAAAACCAAATACCCACAAGACGAGACTTTTGGCTTCCAAATAAAAACCCAGAGCTTACCAGATCTTTCAAAAACAAATCATGAGATAAACGAAAAAATTTTAGAATCAGCTATGAAAAATGTAGTAAGAAATTTGCGTTACGATATCCTTCGATCCTTGCTGCGCGTTCCGATTATCCCTAGCGACAATTTGATAATTGAAATAATGATCATATTTCTAATAGGTACCTTTTCGCCAGAGGTAATGAGAAAAGACTATGGATACAAGCATAGATTCGCTCTATACAATTTTGCAGTACTTCTTTGTTCAATCCCCCCAAAGAAATATCCGTTAATTGCGTCCCTAATATGTGACCATTTTTGGTTAACACCACTTGCAGAGGAAAATTTTGAGTTGCCTTGGCCTTTAAAATTCTTAGCAATGCTAATGGAAGTGGATTATAGGATATTTGACGAAAATCTTCTCTTTAAAATCTACGAAAACCACAATATATACAATTCTGACTGGATCAATAACTCAATTCATTACTTATATCTAGAACAATACGAAGGATTAAAACGTTTAATAAGTAAGTTTTATAAAATAGATGAAAACATTGGGTCAAGATTAGTAAAAGAGAAAGATATTCTAATATATGAAAAAATAATAAACTGCATAAGTCCGCTATGTTTCCATAAACAATTGATTTTCAAAAGAGTTCGTATTACCCCAAATAATCCAAGTTTAAAGGAGTTGTGTAGAAAAAACATACATTTAGTGATGGGAAAAACAGACATTCACTACACTTTGGCTAATCTAACACTCCCCGAAACTCTAAACGGTATTTACTATGCATCGAAGATATTCATGAAAACAGCAGCCAAGAATATCTATTGACATTTATGATTCCACACCTATTAAAATCTGAAATAAACCAGACTTCAAGCCATGGCCAATATTAAGTATTCCAAATGACCGTGAATTAGACTGTTCAAATCTAATCTAACTACTATTCCTTATAAACAGTAGGTTAATACTAAAATAATTTCTTTTACGGTAAAAATAGATCTTTCATAATAAAAAAATGAAAATCGACACGTCACTAGCTCTATGAAAAATTTCGTCAAAAAATATATAAGTCAACCTAAAAATCATTAAGTTAATATAACTTATTTATTTTTTTGAAATTGGGTGACACCTGTCAAGGAAATTCAAGGAAAATGAGTAACCCTCCACCAAATTATTTTTTCGCCATTCAAGTAAAAAGCGCGCAAATAAAGAGAAAGGCCTCAGAGATACAAAACCACTTGATTGAAATCGATCCTAGTCTATCACAGGCTCTAATTCAACACAGCACTTTCCATGTTACATTAAAAGTTATCCACCTAAAAAATAATAGTGAAGTTGAACTAATGAAAAATGCTTTCACAAGAGCCATGACAGCTTTTCAGCAAGAATTTAGCGAAAATCAAATACTACTCGACTTTCAGGGTGTCGGAGAATTTTCTGAACAAATTTTTTATGCCAAGTTAAATAATGAGACAGAATTAAGCTCGCTTAGGTCCTGTTTTAGAAAAAAAATACTGAAGAAGTCAGTAAAAGCGGGATACAACTCGCAAACCAGGAATACTGGAAGCCTCACTTGACTTTAGTAAACATAAGAAAAGTCTCCAGGCTAAGAAGGATGGCGAAAAAACTTCACCCCTCCCTAACATATAATTTTAAAAATACGAAATTCGGAGTCGAATCGGCAACAGGCATCCAATTTTGTTCGATATTTGGTCCGAAAAACGAGGAAAATTACTATGAAATATTAACTGAAATTAGATTCGATCAAAAAACCACCTAAAGGGATCTGGAAGAATTTTGAAAAAAAGAAAGAAATAAAATAGATAATACAATTATCAGGTAACTATATTGACGGGGAGTAGTTATAACATATATATATATATATACATATATATCATTCCTATAAGCTTAATATCTCTTAACGTCACTAGTGGCATAGTAATTAACCTATGTGTGTCTTTTAATACAATTAAAATTTTGCTTACAAGTATAAAAATAAGCATTTCGCAAACCAAATACGCCTATAAATAAAACTGACTAACCTAATCGTTATAAAAGCCAGCCTTAAAAACCTTAGATTATCTTTTGAATTGAACTCCTTTTTATGTAAATGCATAAAATTCTTATTTTTTTTAATAGTATATATATATATATATATATATATATATATATATATATATATATATATATATATATATATACATATATTTACGAAGACAATTTGAATTTCAATCCACAGTTTATCACCAAATCAGACGCAAATTTAAAAACAAAAATAAAGGGGAGAAACATGGAATAAATAAAATCGCAAAAATTTTAACCTTACCAAATTTTAGCTTCGTCGTACCATAAAAAATGCCAATTCTGTAATAAATATACATCTTAAAAATTTTAAAAATGAACGCTTAAATCCGTGCGTATGAACAATGAGAAAAAAAAATCATACCTGGCAAAACAACAGAACTCTGAAGGGCAAAATTGCTAGCCGTGACGTTCGAAAGTGAAAATCACGAATATGCATTCTATCAAAGAGACTTGTGACAAAAAAATTACAAGGTAATACATTGTATAATAAATAACCCTTGAGGAAACTTCTGTTAATGGAAGAATGACTTTTACGATCAATTAAAACACCCAACAAATGCCTTTCGCATAACAAGAGTGTAAAGAAATAATTACCCTTGACAGATATATGCTCGCTTAAAAAAAAGGTATAAATAAAAGTAAAAATTATATTCGAAAACATTACAAATAAAAAACCTGAAGCGATTTTGAAAGTGTTAATTTATAGCCGAAGACCGCCATGTCGGATTTCAGACTCATGAAAAGTTACCACCCATTTTTGAATTAACCGATTACAATGCAGGATCTCCGCCAGGCATTTAAAAAAATAACCAATCATAGTGCTAGATCTCAGTGATAGATATATATAAATTTGAAGCCCAATTATTTTGTCAAATAAATTCTGTTTATTTATGTAATCATCGCAAGCTAAATAATTATGTCAAATCTTAATGAAAACTAAAACGCTATAATTTTAACTTTCTTTCCTTTTCAAAATAATAATAGAAAATTATTAAAGACAAAAAAGTTACAAATTGACTTACCAACCAATTTTGTTTATATTCAAGGAAAAGAATGCAATCATTTTTATATTCATTAAGTTGAAACTATCACGTTTACCTATTTATTTTTCTTTCCTAAAATTACAACGTAATCTAGTTTACACATAAAAATGTTAACTAGCTGTTTATAAACAAATTCGTTATATGTAACGAATATTTCGCTGAATGGTTACGGTGCGTGAGTCGGAAAACATTCACTGCGCTGTTCCGCACGCCGTATTGTACGCCGCATAATAAAAAACTTATTGCGTTGCACAAAAAAATACTTAATTTGTTGCAAAAAATATATAATGCGACAAATGAAAAACACTTAACAAGCCGCATAAAAACAATTTTTCTTCTCTTACCGTACATTGATAAAAAAGAATTGCATATAGAAATAAAATAACTTAAATCCTTCTGACCTAAAGAAATTAATACCGTAATATTTCCAGCTCATCCTCAACCAAATACCAAGCCAAACAGGTAACCTTAAACTTATATCCTGCTTAGTAGTAACACCAATTAACAATATGCCCTTATAGAGAACACTAAGCGATCCAAAAAAAAGAAAAATAATAATAATAATAATAAAATAACTCAAAAACAAAATTCAATATTGATAATCAGCGTTGCAAGGAGCGATTTGATCGTGCCGGGCAATACTGAACATTAATACTATCCTTTTGTTGTTCAAACCATTGTCTGATCAATCCAGTTTCACAGCTGGAGAAGTGAGTCAGAAGACAAATTGGTAGAAACACTTCAAAATTCAAAAGAGGTAAAAATGAATCTAACAGACATCAGAAAGTGGGAATATGCAAGAAATTTTCAAAGGCCAAAAGAAAACCAAGAAAGTCAATCTTTAGATTTTACGATTATGTCATATAATGTGCTAGCGCAAAAATATCTTGAAACAATGCCTTATTTGTACTATAAGTGTATCGAAGAAAACTTGAAATGACCAATTAGAAAACAAAGACGTTTAAACCAATTCAAAGTGTCAAACGCAGATATTGTGTGCTTACAGGGAGTGGAAGCTGACTATTATTATAATACCTGCTTATCTTATTTTCAATCTCAGGGGTATGATGGTGTCTTTAAACAAAAAACCCAAGGAAAGGTTGATCGTTGTGCTACTTTTTTTACGAAATGTAAATTTAGCCTAAAAGAAGATCATTCCTTAGAAATGGAAAAAAAGGAATAAATATCCTTAATCAAGATAACATTGCACTTATTTCTATTCTCACCCCATTACGACAAATATATCAGTAATAATTCAGAAAATGACATTTTAGAAGGATGTCCCATTTTACATAAAGAAGATTACGATGCACTAAAGAAAATAAAATTAAACTTATACAAAAGTAAACAAATGTTTTGGTCAGAGATTTTTCCGGAAACAGACATCATCGTATCTGAAACTATTGCAGAATGTGTCAATCCTTCATATGGTTATAAGTTATTAAAATATAAAATAATTCGCACTAAAACTAATCAATCGAGTTTAAAAGGACTATGTAGGGACAAAATAGGGACGATCATGCAAAGAATGAATATAAACTATACATTAGAAAGTTTTAAAATACCAAAATGTCTTGTAGATTATCTAATGTATATTAACATCAAAAACAGCGACCAAATATTAGAGATGAACTTTAGAACTTGTGATTCTTTAAAATCAGAATTTAAAAAAATTAATGAAAAAGGACCTATCTTTAATATTACAAATAAAAAATCTGTAGAAAAACTTATACTTTAAATTCTAACTAGAAAAAGTTGCATAATTCTTTGGAGAGTAGAAAATTAATTTACTTTATACCAGTTTGTGTTATATACTAATGCTATTAACACCTAATCTTGGTGGAAGTGGTGGAGAAACAAAAAAAAATATTATGGTGGTATAGCTCCAATACAGTTTAACCCCCCCCCCAAAAAAAAAGAAGAAAAATCTTATTTATACTAATCACTGAAATAACTTTTCTAGAAATAATGAAGTGGATAACAATATTGATGACCCTGTGTACCCATTCCAACACACAAGATATCATAAAACATGGAGTGATTTTCGAACATGAAAATTCACTTCTAACCAGTAACAACACGTGGAAAATATTTATGAAACTAGACCGTAAACCATTCGAAACTTTATTCCAAGAAGTAATAAGGCTAGAGAAAAATTCATATGACTTAAAGGAGTCAATTTTTCAATTCCTAAAATCGGACAAGGGACTACAAGCAAGCAAAAGTACCCATAAGGAGAAAAAAGAGTCGCCAACCCCTACTTACCCAAAGCTCAAGACAAAGAAATTAATAGAAGATTTCGATGTAAAAATGGCCGAAATTGATAAGGCCATAGGACTTGGGAAAGCCATAGAAAAGAGGAGAAAAAGATCGATAAGCGAAAACCAAAACCCAGATACAAACGATATAGAAAACCCAAGCATAAACAAACCTATTAAAACCAAATTAAGAGAAAGAAAATTTTATGATGGACAATATGCACTTTTAAATGAGTTACCCACGGTATGGAATTTCGTTAAAGAGTTGTGGAACAGACCAAAGTCATGTAATTTAACGATGAAGGCGTTACTTCAGTGTCCTATGATATCCAAGCACAGATAAAAAAAAATGCAGCTTACTTTAGAGAAGCTGCTTTTGGGGTTTCTTCGGGGCCAATTATCATGACATGCGCTTCCGATTGGGTTTCGGCAAAAAAAAAACTTAAATAAAACACTGTGTAGTACATAATTATAAAAGCATTGTTATAAAATATTTGTGAGTCACATGATCATCGATTAACATTAATTAATGTGACATTTAATTGCACTTGTTTCAAGAATGATTAAGTATATGATAAACGTCGCAACGTATTAATATTCTGTTATGTTAATAAGAAACACTGTTCAAAAGCGAGTGTTAAGCACATGATTAATTTGGAGGTTTTTATTTTCATACATTTCTAATTCTTTATATTCCCAACGCATGACTTTGTAGAAAAGAAACGTCATATTATAGCGTCATAGCCTTTCCACTGTCATGTACTAGGAATATTTCGTCCTAGGAACATAATATCGAAAATTACAAGAGATAACCTCTATTCTCTTGTTTATATTAAAGAATGGACAAGTGATTTGTACTTGTCAGAGGTCTGGATTTTACATAAAATTTGTCCAACATTCTCTCCAGTGATTTTCATCTTGGCATTTTTTGTCTCCATCCATACATTGTGTTCTACCATAGTCGACGTCAACAAAAGGAATTTGCCATCTAACTTGTATTCTTCCTTTCTTCGTAGAAGTCCATACCCAACTATTGGACCTGTATGGTTGTCTCACAATTATCAAGATTTTGTCGTTGTTATCTGGTATTAATATTTTAGGAATATTTTCCGTAGTAATATCTGTTATTAAGGGGTTTAATTCCATTGGTTGCGGGTCAATAGTTGTGGTTATAGTTGTGGGGAATGTTTTTCCAATTTCTGTTCCTGTGGTATATTCGGTTTCGGATGTAGTTTCTTCGTTCTGGGTATTGGATTCCCAAAAGGTAGTAGTTTCATATTTTTTAGATGTACATTTTGAGGTTTCTGCTACTTTGTTAGTGGTCGTCTCTATATTATTAACGTTTGTAATATTTGGAAGGCGGGAGGTTTCGTTGTTCTTTTTAGTTTCTGTTGTAACATTTATTATCCTGCAGAAGTACTGGCATTTAAATTTATATTTTGGTTTAGTTTTATTGTTCGTGGTATTAGACGATACTTCGATGTCTTCTTTACCCTTTATTGTCTCTGGTATATTTTTGTTTCGTATTACAAGGCTGGACTCAATTACATCTGTTTGGACCTCAGTTGGAACGATTTTTCGTGTAATTTGTGGAATTTTTGCAATGGGTTCGGTTTGGACCTTAGTTGGTTTTATCTCAGATAAATTTATTTCCTTTTTTATTGGTTGCTTGTCGATCGTACTAGATGACTTTGGTCTGTTCCACAACTCTTTAAAGAAATTCCATACCATGGGTAACTCATTGAAAAGTGCATATTGTCCATCATAAAATTTTCTTTCTCTTAATTTGGTTTTAATAGGTTTGTTTATGCTTGGGTTTTCTATATCGTTTGTATCTGGGTTTTGGTTTTCGCTTATCGATCTTTTTCTCCTCTTTTCTATGGCTTTCCCAAGTCCTATGGCTTTATCAATTTCGGCCATTTTTACATCGAAATCTTCTATTAATTTCTTTGTCTTGAGCTTTGGGTAAGTAGGGGTTGGCGACTCTTTTTTCTCCTTATGGGTACTTTTGCTTGCTTGTAGTCCCTTGTCCGATTTTAGGAATTGAAAAATTGACTCGTTTAAGTCATATGAATTTTTCTCTAGCCTTATTACTTGTTGGAATAAAGTTTCGAATGGTTTACGGTCTAGTTTCATAAATATTTTCCACGCGTTGTTACTGGTTAGAAGTGAATTTTCATGTTCGAAAATCACTCCATGTTTTATGATATCTTGTGTGTTGGAATGGGTACACAGGGTCATCAATTTTGTTATCCACTTCATTATTTCTAGAAAAGTTATTTCAGTGATTAGTATAAATAAGATTTTTCTTCTTTTTTTTTGGGGGGGGGGGGGTTTAAACTGTATTGGAGCTATACCACCATAATATTTTTTTTTGTTTCTCCACCACTTCCACCAAGATTAGGTGTTAATAGCATTAGTATATAACACAAACTGGTATAAAGTAAATTAATTTTCTATTCTCCAAAGAATTATGCTACTTTTTCTAGTTAGAATTTAAAGTATAAGTTTTTCTACAGATTTTTTATTTGTAATATTAAAGATAGGTCCTTTTTCATTAATTTTTTTAAATTCTGATTTTAAAGAATCACAAGTTCTAAAGTTCATCTCTAATATTTGGTCGCTGTTTTTGATGTTAATATACATTAGATAATCTACAAGACATTTTGGTATTTTAAAAACTTTCTAATGTATAGTTTATATTCATTCTTTGCATGATTGTCCCTATTTTGTCCCTACATAGTCCTTTTAAACTCGATTGATTAGTTTTAGTGCGAATTATTTTATATTTTAATAACTTATAACCATATGAAGGATTGACACATTCTACAATAGTTTCAGATACGATGATGTCTGTTTCCGGAAAAATCTCTGACCAAAACATTTGTTTACTTTTGTATAAGTTTACTGTTATTTTCTTTAGTGCATCGTAATCTTCTTTATGTAAAATGGGACATCCTTCTAAAATGTCATTTTCTGAATTATTACTAATATATTTGTCGTAAAGTGAAAGAATTAAGTTTGAGTTTATTGACAATTTGAAGTCTTTTTCTACTAGTATTAATATAAGATGTAGAGGCCAGATAATTGTGAAACCATCTACGTCACACATAATATCTAGACTTTTGCTAATTAGGTCTGCTATTAGGGGGTAATTCCTTTTGGTGACTTTGCTAAGTATTGCTTCAAAAGTAATTGATGAAAGTTTTCTTATGTACTCAAAACCCTCCCTGATTACTTCTTGTGAAAATCGGCAATATAATATTATATTCATTATTTGTCTTATTAAGTTGCTTTTAATACGATGGGCATTCTCAAAAATTTGCAATCTAGATCCATTACTGCTCTTCTGATCAAGCTGTTCCAAGTTATTTCATTAAATTCATAATTATATTTGTACAAATTGGGTAAACTACAGTAGTCTTCATAAGAACCCGGTGTTATGCGGTCTAGGAGGTTATATTCTGGTTCATCGTTTTTAAGATTTGGGTTACTGACTGTTTTCCTTATATGCATTTTGTTAGTTTTTTTATTCAAAGCAGGATATAATCTATATTTACCTGTTATTGTGGGCTTAGCTTGAGGACTATCTAGAAATATTATTATATTAATTCTTTTAGGTTAAAAGAAGGTTTAGGTTAATTCTTTTAGGTTTATTATTTTTTTTTCGCAATTCCAACGAAATTTTGCTTCAAGGTGATAGTGGTCTGATCCATTTTGACTATTAGGCAATGAACCTATTTTTAAGCAGTCCTTATTTGTTGGGAGACGAAGCCTTTCTAATAGTATTAGTTCTCGTTTTTCTTGTTTATTTAAGTTTTCGTCAATATTACTGTAGAGAATATAGTCAAATAAGTTGTGATAAGTCGAATTCAAACGAGCTTTTGGAAATTTATCTGAATTATAAACACTTGAAGGCAAATTTATGTGTTAACGTACCGGATGAAAAGATTGCTTCTTCAATGCAATTCCCTTGTTCTAATTCTTGTAAGTGTTGACAAGAATCAGAAATATATAACTCCTTTGGAAGAAAGGTCTTCCCTATTTTCTTTGAACCACAGTTAGTTAGTTTTTTTATATCTAGATGTGCATACATAAGCCTTCCTTGGCTTAAAAAGGAGTACAAATTGCTTGAAGGGGTTAAATTTAAATCACCACAAAGAATAACTGGAAAGTAGTTAGTATTTTTGCAAGCAACACGATTAATTTCTTCAAGAAGTATTTGGAGTTGGGCTAAACGAATATCCTCTATTTTACGATTGTATAACAAATGCGTGTTTACAATACATATCTGTTTGTCAGGGTTCTTAAATGGGGTGAGAATAGAAATAAGTGCAATGTTATCTTGATTAAGGATAATTATTCCTTTTTTTTGCATTTCTAAGGAATGATCTTCTTTTAGGCTAAATTTACGTTTCGTAAAAAAAGTAGCACATCCATCAAGCTTTCCTTGGGTTTTTTGTTTAAAGACACTATCATACCCCTGAGATTGAAAATAAGATAAGTAAGTATTATAATAATAGTCAGCTTCCACTCCCTGTAAGCACACAATATCTGCGTTTGACACTGAATTGGTTTAAACGTCTTTGTTTTCTAATTGGTCATTTCAAGTTTTCTTCGATACACTTATAGTACAAATAAGGCATTGTTTCAAGATATTTTTGCGCTAGCACATTATATGACATAATCGTAAAATCTAAAGATTGACTTTCTTGGTTTTCTTTTGGCCTTTGAAAATTTCTTGCATATTCCCACTTTCTGATGTCTGTCAGGTTCATTTTTACCTCTTTTGAATTTTGAAGTGTTTCTACCAATTTGTCTTCTGACTCACTTCTCCAGCTGTGAAACTGGATTGATCAGACAATGGTTTGAACAACAAAAGGATAGTATTAATGTTCAGTATTGCCCGGCACGATCAAATCGCTCCTTGCAACGCTGATTATCAATATTGAATTTTGTTTTTGAGTTATTTTATTTTATTATTATTATTTTTCTCTTTTTGGATCGCTTAGTGTTCTCTATAAGGGCATATTGTTAATTGGTGTTACTACTAAGCAGGATATAAGTTTAAGGTTACCTGTTTGGCTTGGTATTTGGTTGAGGATGATCTGGAAATATTACGGTATTAATTTCTTTAGGTCAGAAGGATTTAAGTTATTTTATTTCTATATGCAATTCTTTTTTTATCCAAGTACGGTAAGAGAAGAAAAATTGTTTTTATGCAGCTTGTATGGATTTATACACAACGTATGGATGGAGACAAAAAATGCCAAGATGAAAATCACTGGAGAGAATGTTGAACTATAGACGGTAAAAAAAACTTGTGCACGACTGGCAATGGCTGATGAGCCAACAGCAAATGAGTTGGAACTCCTCCCAGAATTAACTATAGAAAATGCTTATAAAATGCCCACTCACCAAGCCTTCCTGATATTATACAGACAAAGGTTTGAAGCATTATTTGAACTTTTTAAGGCAGAAATACAGAAACTTAAACAAAGTACGACACGAATATTTGAAGTATTTTTCCGTAAAACTAAATATAAAAGATCAACTAGCCTAATCCCAATAATTGGGGAACTTGCTTCTCGTTTATTCGGTTTGTCTACTGAAGAAGATTTAAATATATTAAGAGATAATGTTAAAAGATTAAATTCTGCCATGAATACGACGCTACATGTACAAAAAATACAAGCGAGTATAGCCAACTATCAAAAAGATAAAATTGAGACCATATCAAAAAAAATCTCAAGAACAGTCAACACAATGAATTATTTAAAAAATGAGGTCGACAGAGTAATTTCTGATTCTAGTTTAGCAACAGTTTCACTTGACATTATTATAATGTCATTATTGAATTTAGCCACAGATGTCAGTAAATTTGAGTTCGCGTTATTTGAATTAACAGGAGGATCCCTTTCCTACGACTTAGTAGACCCCTCAGACCTAAAATCCATCCTAAACGAAATAAAAACACACTTAACATTTAGCCTCCATTTACCAGTACAACCAGAAGTTGCTAACCTATTCTTATATTATACTAAGCTAAAAGTACATATTACCGAAATTAATGAACAACTTTTTGGAGTAGTTACAATCCCACTAATTAATCAACAGTCCATATATGATCTATACAAAATATGTACTTTTCCCATTAATATTAAAGAAACCAACTCCTTCATGAGCATTATGCCTGAAGCAGAATATATGCTGATTGATCAAGACAGAAGAAAATATGCACTAGCTAATGCCCAGGATTTAAAAGAATGCGTCTCATTTAAAAATTTAGTCTGCCAACAAACGCTACCTATATATAATGTAAAAATAGGATCATGCATGCTAGATCTCTTCCTAAAGGAATCACAACAACAAGATATTCCTAACTCATGTGATGCTTTAGTAGGAAGCACAAAAAGAGAAATCTTCATTAATTTACGAAATGACTTATGGCTATTTACAGTACCTAAAAAGACAGTAGGAACTCTATCCTGCTACAACAATACAGAAAAGATTGACCCCAGTTATCGAACTGAAATACTGTTAGAGGACGCTGGAACGATAACAATAAAACAAGGTTGCAGACTCGTGACAAAGGAAACAACTGTACAAACACCTTTGATCACAACTAGAACAAATGTTATGAGCCCAAAGATAATAAACTTCCAAGGAATAAACTTGTCTTATACAATACCGAACATGAACAACGAAGAATCAAAAATATCAATATGGCCCAAGATAGAGAAGATTAAGGGTACTATGCAATTAGCAAAAATAAAAGAGGCATTAGATCTACAAATACCGTTGTTCACGACCGAAGACCAAAGATTAAAGTACGTGGAAAGTCAATACGGATTATTCTTACCAAATTTGTGGTACAATATCATAATCACCATATTTATGGTATTTCTTATATCTCTAACAATAAGAGCGCTACTCACAGTAAACTATGGAAAACTCTTGAGACGAACAAGGACAAAAAACGATGCAATTGAGGCACAGGAAATGCATCAATTAAACCCTACGGCTCCTGATGATATTTAAGCCATTACGATGGGAGGATATAACAGTACAGGAAAATCGAGGTCTTTTCCCGTATATTCATATATCCCGTCCCTACCTTAATAAATATTGTTGGTGTATGACAGCTAAAAGGCTAAGATGCAATTTCATTGTATTTCTTTTTGGCGGAACTACATCAAAAATATAAATATTTGGCAGAAAAATTTTATGTAAAATCCAGACCTCTGACAAGTACAAATCACTTGACCATTCTTTAATATAAACAAGAGAATAGAGGTTATCTCTTGTAATTTTCGATATTATGTTCCTAGGACAAAATATTCCTAGTACATGACAGTGGAAAGGCTATGACGCTATAAAATGACGTTTCTTTTCTACAAAGTCATGCGTTGGGAATATAAAGAATTAGAAATGTATGAAAATAAAACCTCCAAATTAATCATGTGCTTAACCCTCGCTTTTGAACAGTGTTTCTTATTAACATAACAGAATATTAATACGTTGCGACATTTATCATATACTTAATCATCCTTGAAACAAGTGCAATTAAAGGTCACAATAATTAATGTTAATCGATGATCATGTGACTCACAAATATTTTATAACAATGCTTTTATAATTATGTACTACACAGTGTTTTATTTAAGTTTTTTTTTTGCCGAAACCCAATCGGAAGCGCATGTCATGATAATTGGCCCCGAAGAAACCCCAAAAGCAGCTTCTCTAACGTGAGCTGCATTTTTTTTTATCTGTGCTTGGATATCATAGGACACTGAAGTAACGCCTTCATCGTTAAATTTCTTACTATACATGATAAAAAAAGGAACATTAAAATAGAGTTTTAGTTTCAGTAAAATAAGGTTTAGTTTTCCTAATTAAATCTATAGATTTATCAAGGAAATTCATATTTTTCGGAGAACTTTAATTTTTATTTTTTCATGTAAATTTAAATCCATGACAGCATACCGACCATGGTAATTGAACTGCAACATTCCAGACACCGCTTTTTTGTGTTTACTGTTCTGTGTTGGCTAATGTTTAGTTGTTGTTTTTTTTACTGGTTTTTACTTAGTATCTACTTTGTGATTACTAGCCCATATATTGTAAAATTGTGACTATAAAATTATTAATTTTGTCAATATCTGACTGCTTTTGCTTTGAAAATGGCTTTTTCGGGATGTTTTTATAACACAAACTGAAGACATTACATCCCTCACTCCCCTTTAGATTCGAAAAAACTATTACACTTATAATTTACTATGAATTGACACCACTGATTATCACCTGCTTTTGTTTATTTCTGTTTAAATAACTTACAATAAACAACAACTCCGCCTTTTGTTCCAAGTTCTATTACCCTAGCCCTATTACCTTTTCTATCCAGCTTTGTGACTAACCTCTTTTCTAGTTTTTTTTTTTTATTTTTTTTTTTTACACCTTCAACAAACGACTACATTCTCGTTTTTAATATAATTAAAAATAATTTCCGTAAAAGAAATTTTTAAAAAAAATTTAAAAGGCCATGTTAAACTTAAGATCAGCAAAAATAAAAATCTATTATAATTAAACCCAAAACGACCTGAAATTACTATTGAAGAATTCCAAAACGAACAAAATTAAATAGCAATATCCTTATATATTTTTTCTATACTCCTCTAATTGCATTTTTATATGTATAGAGGGTTCAAATAAATAAATATTACAAAATTTTATTGTGTACAACGAGGTATTAAGGAGGGGGAATCCCACCTTATATACAGAATAGTGTTTATTTGTTTTAAACTTTAACGCTGCTCCTTATTTTCAGTTGAAAAAACTTTTTTTTCAATTAGATAGAAATATAAGATATATTTTTTGAGATAGCCATTTTGCGCCTGCAGCTGTTCCCTCCTGAACGCCCCGATCTTTACACTAAAGTTTGAATCTTTCTCTCAACTCTACTTTTTAAAACAGTAAAAACCTTTAGCGTAAAGAGCGGCGTGTTGAGGAGGGAGTAGCCGCTTTAATGTACGAAGTAATTTCTGTTCGTTTTAATTTTTAACGTTGTTTCTTACTTTCAGGTAAAAACTTGTCTTTTTGTTTAACCTCTGAACGTATTTGAATTATTGTATCTTTTGATTTTAGCTCTCCGCAGATGAATAATTAAAATGAAATTTGCAGATTTTTGTTTTGGCTAAATGGCTATCTCATAGTTTTGATCGAGGTATTTTGAGAAAAAAGGAATGGTGGAGGAGGTCTAGCTGCCCTCCGATGTTTCGTTCGTACCAATAGTAAAGAGCTTCCAATTTAGATAGAGCAATCCAATTTAGGATGATATTTCCACTTTGGTTCCACGGGTTCATACTATTCCAATGTGACTAGAGACTTCTTACAAGTTTCAACCTGTCCTTTGGTAAGCGTCTCTAATTCGGGCATCAATATGTCCTTCAATCTATCAAATGTTTATCTGTACAATAAAGTACTTCTTTTCGTTGTCTGTCTCTTTACTATATGCATCGTTATATGAGCTGACCAAAAGGGGGTTTGGGAGAGGTTTGATGGGTTTGCACTTTGTTTACAGCAAAGTTATCATGTTTTATGTCATTTGGCAAAAGAAGAGGTGTCAGAGAAGTCAAGAAGACGCGGGGAGGGATTGTAGTTTTGTTTCCAATATTGATGTTATATTATATTTGGCGTGGCTCGTGATATTATTATTCCATACTACCTTAAGGTTACTTCTGCATGCAGGACACGTTCAAAGGGGGGGAGGGATTTGGTCATTCTTTTATGTATGTCATAATTTGCATGGTTCTCCTTCATAATGGTTATCGTAAATATTTCAAATGCAGTCTTTAGTTTGATTCAGGATGTCACTGCTTTTATATGTTGACATTTTGCTTCAAGCTGTAGTATGTGTGGTTGTGAACATTAGTATCAGGTTGTGGCATCTGCAGATACCTTTGATTCACAGAATATCATCAATAACTTGGCTGATATTTAGGCTTCTTGTTTTAATTTTGAGTTTCCTATTCTTCCTAAAATGTGAGGAATACTACGAGAGAGAAATTCTCCTGACTGTTGCTTGTGATGCGGTGTCTAAAACTCATTTTTCAGTTATCAGCCAGAGGCACCATTTGGGGGGTCAAAGGTGGGCAAATGCCCACCCCATATTTTCCAGGGGGCCCAAGCTTTCACCACAAAGGACCCTTTACCGGCCATAATAATCCATTATGTCCGACATAAACCATTCTGCCCAATTGACTTGAAATTAATGCACGCCTATTAACCAAAGAGCATAATTACCTGACGACCCTTGGGGTAATTATACTATTTGCTATTAGCCATTGTAAACTTTGAAAGTAGGCTAGATACATAATTAAATTCTCAAGTTCTGTCAAAAGCCCATTTCGTAGATGATTATATTAATATCATAAATTCTGAATATTTGCAGTAATTCTTCTAAGTTGACAGATTAAAATAGGTCAGTTCCTGGCAAATGTTTTAATGTTTATTTCCTTGTTTTAGTGAATATAAGCCACCGTTTTAGATTACTCGAGTCAGTTCTTATTCTGTTTCTGTCCTTGTCTTATGTACATTCACTGTGTCATATGTGTAAATAAACACTTTCATGCTCGACACATAAACCTTATGAAAGTTAGAGACGCTTGACATCCTCTACAGGTCGAACCCCAGATTGTAGGCCAACGCTACCATTATACTCTAAAGACGAGAGCATAGAGAGAAGTAGAAGACTTTACATCATTAAGCCTATTAGCTTTTTAGTTAGGTAAATATAAAGGTATTAATAGCCATTAGCATTAGAACTCAAAAGATCACCAAGCATCTGAAACAATTTGTGACAACTTCGATGCTAGGAAAGAGCTTCATCCAATCTGGAAATCGGACTACTACTTTGGCGGATGAAATGAAGCAAGAGTACAGCACGAGTTTCGACCGTCTGCTAGGCGAATTTGACAGAAGGTTCACAGATAACTTGCCAGTGCTGAACACACTCGAAGCCTTGGATCCAAGCTCGACCAAGTTTATGGACACAGAGTTGCTCAAGCGTTTCTCTGCTCTTTAGAGCGAGCTGGATATCAATGACATTCTTCTCGAATCTCAAGCTGGTATTGCCAAGCGTTTCTTGCTCGATGAGGAGAAAAAGCTGGAAAACTTCTTAAACATTGTCGACCATCCTCAGGCATTACCAGCGGATTATTCAGAAATAATTAAAGCACTTTGTATTGCTGCCATACTTCCTGTGACAACAGCAAGCAGTGAGCGTTTGTTTTTTAGCCTAGAAATAGTGGAAAAACTAGCTGCAGTTTACAACAGGAGATGATCGTCTCAGTCACCTCCTTTTGATGTTTGCAGAGAAGGATTTAGTAAAAAGTTGAACTACGACCAGCTTGTTGATGATTTAGCAAAGATGAAACCTCGGCGGTTCCCCTTGTTACCTTGAGTGTTGTAATATTTTTTTTCTCGTATTATGTTTTTCCTTTTTGTAAATATATTTAATCTGAAAGATTTCTGCTGAAGAAAAATCAAGATTTTGTTTACAACCTTCAGCACGTTAATGATGATTACTTTCACCGACGTATTGTTTACTTAAATAAGAAAGTTTCTCACTGAGGAAGGCCAACCTGTAGTTTGGTTGAATTTTCCACTTTCAGTTTAATCACTTAACCTTGTTGATTGTGATCTTCAATGTTATAATTAATCTTTGAGGTCAGTGTGTCTGAGTTCCACATTCGATTACAGGACATTTCCAAGCAACAAACGGGTGCTGAGAATGCGTTTTTACTTGGAATATTCAATTGATGTGCTGCCAAAACCCGCATTTTGTCTTACGCGACATGAAGTGAGTCGGGGGGGGGGGGGTCAAGATGGAGTTCATACCCACCCCAAGATTTGGCCCAAACGGCGCCTCTGTTATCAGCCTTCCTGTCTTGTCGGTGAAATGGCTCAAAAACAAAGGCTTTATTAGTGAGCTATCCAGGGGATTAGATCATCAAGATCAATCAAGAATGTTTGATCAGACTAGTAAGAATAGTTGACATCAAAAGAAATGTTGGGAAGCACATTTGTCTGTGCGAACGCATTGTACCTTGACAGAAGAAAAAAAAAGTACAAGAGAGGCGGTTTAGATTGAAAGGCAATTTTACCAAATGAGAGAAATTTTATACGGCGGAGAGAATTTACCGAGGGATTAACCGTCTAGGGATGGAATTGTCCGGGGAGATTAGCCAGACATGGTAAATGTAAAAAATAAAAAAAAATCATTAAAAATTAAATTAAAAACTTTTTTCGTCAAGGGGAGAAGAATTGGATGGACTTTATAAATATATAAACGAATATTTTCGAAGATTTTGACGAAAGGCCTACAAAGGTTTTAGCCTAACCTGAATAAGAAATTTTCAATGGCAGTTACAGCTAAGAAGCATATATTTATGCATATTACACAGTTGTAACATACAAAAGTATCAGTTCAAATTTTTTTAGAATGTATACAAGGTTTTTATGGAATGGTGGGTCGCAGAAACTTGGAACAGGGCTCATTTAATTAGAAATTGGAAGTTATAGTGCTATTTTCAGGAGTCAGCAAGACCCTTTTCAGAAATGGATTAAGTAAAACCAGCCCCCTCCCACGATCATTGTTTTCCGAACAAAATTTTCACTCAAAATTTTTAGAAGTCAAATTTCTGCAGCATTTTTGAAATATCCTCTGGTCATATATTCGAGGTATTAGGTATTTAATTAGGTATGCAAGAATTTGCTTTAATTGCCCAAATTTTAAAAATAGATATCAAACGTTTAGCCGAAAATTGGTCTTAAGAGGCTTTTCTCCAAATAAAATTAGTTGGCAATTTAGTTTTCTGTATAATGAACTTTTAGGTAAATATACAAAGAATTATCAGGAAATATTGAAGGGTATTTTAAAGTAATTTCTCTTTCATTTTTTCTTTTGGGGTTTTTGTATATATACAGGATTTCCGGGCCAGCTAGGAGGGTTTTAAATTTATAATTGATTCCAGTAGTCAATAAAGCAATTTTATAACCCAACAGAGGCTCGTAAGCTAATATTATTTTGTAGGTATTTCTTGAATAATTTTACTAGTAGGTATGTATTTCATAAATTTTACCTAACATAGGGATACCATAAAAGAGCTTTATGGCAGACGATCTACCTCGCCCACTAAGAAACTTAAAGCGTCGAAACCCATTTAGGCAGGTGGTATTCCTCTGAGGAGCCCTAATGGGAGGTAATCATTTGGAAATATTTCGTTAAATTTCAGGTGCTTTTGATTGTAATTTTACAACGGCTTACATTTATTAATGATTATTTTTCATGGATTTGGACATTTTGATTTGGTTGACGGTTTGGTTATACTGTTTGTTTTGTTTTATAATAATAATAATTTATTTCTTACCCACAAAAACACTATAAAAGTATTAAAATGTGGAGTAAAAATAATTAAATACACACAAAAAAAGCAAAACATACAAAAAATGAAAAGTAATGACAATAGATAAGTAAGGTTCAAGTGCTCGTTTATCTCAATTGCTGGATTAGGAAGACAGTAGTTTTCTTCTTCTTTTTCTCTCTTTTTTTAAACCAAATAATTGCCTCTAACACATTATACTTATTTTCATAATTCTACGTACCGTTTTCATTTCAATCTTTTTCCCTCCTCTGTCTTCATGATTTGCACTGCACTACAAGCCCTTTCGGCAATAAAGTTTGAAAAAAGAGCAAACCAAAATGATGCCGGAGATTTTATATCTATGTAGAGCTCAATTCCAGAGGTGTTTTGGTCGAGAAAAGCAAATACTAGTAAGAAATTAGGTCATTGTTTTCATCATTTTTAGCATTTGTGAGCCTTCCCCTCAACTACTGGTCGATTTGATTTTAATCGCCGGATAATTTTCCATGGTTTAAAGCAAGGAGTTGAACGAAGCCATTGTGACTGAGCTAATACAGAGTCGGTCCCGCCTGAATAGTTGCAAGTATTGTCACCAAAATAAGATCAAGTTTGAAGCCTTAATTTGTAGGTAATTTAGGTTGTTTTCAGCGATAGATTAAGGGCCCAATGCAGTACAGGCAAGCATCTAAACATAAAGTAATTCTGATTAAACTGTCTGCAATACAACAAATTCTAAACAATCTCGATCTGGCAAAAATTTAAAAAAAAAACTAGCGTAGACTTGTGGCAATCATTAGAAACCGAACAAGACCTAAGAAAAGACCCGAGGACATTTAAATTATAGAGGAGGCATGAATTCATGAAGTAGCATAACTGCGTCAGAAACCGTTTTTAGGCGTCAGATTTCAAGAATGTTTTAAGCAAATTCGATAAAAACCATTTCCTTACTTGGGAAGAAGCCGAGTTAAAATACACCCAAAGTAATTGAATAGGCTTAATTTTTTCGTGGAAAAAAGCTTCATATCTCCAGCCCTAAATTAATACCAAAATCGACAGTTGAATTAGCTTTTTAAAGGCATTAAGGTGTTTTTAAAGGAATGTTGCCCTGGGCACATTCCAAAATTTTTCAGATCCAGAAAAATAATCCTCTCCTCCTATCACAAATAGAAAAAAAACTAGTTCGCCCACTTATTAACATAGCGATATTGCAAAAATTATCAATCGATGAGATAACATAAGATCCTGTTATTACCCCTCCTCCATGAGAGATTATAGATATGGCAAAAACGGATAATTTTTAATAATTACAGTGGGAAAAAAGAGAAGAACTGCTGGTGTAGCTCGGCAAAGCTTCGAAAATATTTTCTTATTCAATCCACAGGTCTCTTGGTGCAAATAACCTTCTGAAGTCTTCGTTTCGTCAATCTTTTCAGCTTACTTCCTGCTTCTGATTTCAGAACTTTCATAAATAGAATTTTCCTTCCATATATATCTGGATGCTTCTTCATAAATCTTTGGGCTATGTGTATAAACATATATATGGCTGAATTAATCCCAAATGGGATACAGCCTTTATATCGGAGAAACCCTGAAAAAAAAAGACTGATTACAGAGGAATCAATATAATTCCATAAAAGATGAAAAATAAGCTGGGATTAATTTTATTGATATGCTGGACACAGGCAACTGAGGACTAAGATAAGGTGAATGTATATTAGATTTTCTAGATGAAACTTCGACGATTAGTTAACCAAGGGATTTTTTTTTCACTAGGGGGGGGATTAGTACTGAAAATTGGTTTAACCGTTTATGCAAACAATTTTACAAAATTCTAACTTTAGTTGTCGCTAAGTCCATAACACAACTGATGGCTATCTTACCTTCAGACACTGGATCGAGTCCGAAAGGTCAAGTGCTGAACTTTAAACCAATCCAATTCAAGATTCTTAATCACATTTGACATTCTAACCAATAAAATCAAAGGTTTTGATAAATCAATCTGAATATACTGACCAACGAAACCAAAGATTCTCATTAATCAGATTCAATAACCATTTTATCATGATCTATTCGAGAGGTTGACTGAAATAGCCTTAGTTGTTACTATTAATAGTTTTTTTCCGGAGGTAAACTTAATAGGAAAAGGCAAAATTGTAAGAATTTACCCTTGCTGAATTTTAAGAATGATTTACCGGGGTTAAATCCTTTCTTGGTAAAAGCTTGAAATTTGTTTTTGTTTGGGTGAATTGATTCTTGTTAAAAGGGAAATCTAACAGAAACAAAGTTAACGAGACACAGAAAATATTTTAGAAGGGCAGCTGATTTTGGCATTTCGCCAATATTAGAACTTGGTTTTATTGTACTTGTAGTAAAAGTTATAAATCTCTTTTGAATATCTTTCCAAACCGAAATAATAAAAATTAAAACGATGATTCTTTTAAAAACAAAACCTTTGTTCTTTTCTAACCATTTTTTTGTGTTCATTTTATCTTAGATATCAGCTACAGGTTGTTTCAAGCACTTTTTTTTTATTAACCGGCTGAGTTTGACGTTTCCACGCTACTCTATTTAATTCTCCAGACTCTATTGAAACCAATTACATGCCCACGCTTCAGAACCATATTTGATCATTGTAATTACTTAGCTTCCGATCATCTAATCTTGGTATGAAGACTTATCTTCCTATTCTTCCAAACCATTTTCGCCCGCAAAAAAATAACCCTGGGTCTTGGCTATTCTACTTTTACCATCTTCAGTGCACCTGCCGTGCTTACTAATAATGCTACCTAGGTAAGCAAAGCTGTTCATTTGATCGATCTTCTCGTTACCCGACATCATCTCTTCACCTTGACTTATGGCCAGTCTTAACGACTTAAAAGTTCTTCTTAATTTTCAAAACTAGTCTTGCATTCCAATCCAATCTTGTGAATCCAATTAAGTTTCTCTAAAATTGTCGCTAACCGAGGTAGATACAATAGAAAGTCTCTTGCTAAATTATACTCGGTTTTTACAGATCATTCGGTTTTGTTTCTTTCTGGTATTTACCCTATTTTTCATAAAAAAGATATCAGTTCAATTCGTTCTTATTATTTCCGGTTTTCCCGTTTTCTATTGTATCTGCCTCCATGGTATAGGAATAGGAGCCTCATATCTGTTTATAGTTTTTCGAATATCGGGCCGACGCTCACGGAGCTTGCTGGCAAAGTACTCCAGTCTACTTATAAGTATATGCCCGCCCACAGAGGCCTTACTCGTTTGCTTTAGTTTCTTGTTCTTTCTGTTTTGTGTAGTGTTTGTTTTGTTTCTTTTATTGATACTCCGCTTTGATTTTTGTAGCGGGTCAAGAATAAATAAATTATTATTATTATTGTTATTCTAAACTCTCAAATCCTCCAAAAATGCTTTCAATTTGCTAAGATTCTTATCTAGAAAGCTTAAATCATCAGCATAATCTAAGTCTAGGAGAGTTTTACTTTCCCATTTGATTCTGTGCTCTCCCACAGCCTTTGCTGTACTGCTTAGGGCCAAGTCAATCAAAATGATACATACACCTGGGTACAGTTACATCAAACATAATACATTTTTAATGTTTTCACTTTTTTAGACTTCAATAAATTCAAAATTTTAAAGACTAAGGAATTAATACCAGCATATGTCTATTAAACTGTAAATCCACAATCATTTATTCTTTTCAGTAAGCTTGGTTATAAGGGCATTTTTTCTCTTTTTTTGATATTATAAGAAATAGAAACATTCACCTCGAAACTAAGATTGTTTTCAGTAAAGTGAAAATTATATTCTGGTCTTCAAAAGGCATGGGGGCGCACCTCTATAGCCAATATTCAATAGCCAATTGCATTTACTGAATTGCGTTCAAAAGCACTTGCAAAAGTCTATTGCAATTAATTATTTGCTTATTGTGCTTTAGAGCTCAAATATTGCCCTTTAACAGATAGGAAATTCTCGAAAAACTTATCCATTAGTAAAAGCTAACAATTTTTTTGGTGATTTTGTAAGTTTCTATGTATTTACAAGACTAAAATCAAGCCTTTGAATTAAAATCACGTTTACGAGACTTTGAATTAAAATCAAGTATTTGTAGATATGGCTAATTATAGAAAAGGCCAAGACAGATAGTCCGATTGAGTGAGAGGCAAATCTGGTATTCCCCTTATTAGGATTGTATAAAAATGATGTTAGTTCATTTGTTAATAGATAAGTCTATCTATTATCCGTCCATTGAATTTTTTCTTTTGTAAAAAATATATTATAATGCTGAAACTACATTCCTTAAATTACATTAATTACGCTTATTCAATAATTTATTGCAAGTAATTGCAATAAGCCCTACAGAACGTGGGGCTAAACTAAGCAATTCAACTAAGCCCCAATTTACAAGCATGTTCGATTTCCTTCCAGTTTTTGGCTACATTTTTCGGTCTTATATTTCCGATTTAAATAGTACAATCTCGTATATCAGACTATACTTTATTTCTTTTCTTTGAAAAAAATTCCCCTTACATTTCCTTTCTTTCAAACCCTTCTAAGAGTTTAATTACAAATAAGTTTTGTAAACATGCCAATAAAATTGCCATGTGACTACATTATCACCTTGGCATTTCATCTACCGCTTTTTACCACAGGCAGAATCACCATTTTGCCTAAACAGACGTTTTTTGGTTTTAAATAGAAGTCAAAAAAAATAATACCATTTCATATCTAAAAAAAAGATTGCTCAAAAGTCAACATTTTTATAGATAGATAGATAGATAGGTGTATTTCAAAAACCCATGGGCCATATACACACAAAAATATAAATAAATAACAAACAAGCAAGGAAATTAATAACAGTACGAACACGCACAAAAAACAGAATTCAACGCAAAATTCAACGCATTTTTATATTCAACCTCTAAACTACTTGACTACAGTCAAGTAGTCAAGTATGACCGATTCCTCTCATAAAACACAAAACTACGTAAAAAGGCGGGACGTGGTCTCTCATCCTTTTGTAAGTGAAATTTACAATATGATTTTTTTACAATTCACTCCTTTAAATTTAATGACCCCCCCGAAAAATCTGAGTACGCGTCTGATGGAGAAACTGATAAATGCAATAGAGTCTGATATCACGTCTTTTACTAACTTACTATCGGTTCTATTTTTAATCCCTGCATCAGCAAAATGCTAATCAACCAGTAAAATACCGGTTGACTAGGTTTTTTTTATCTTGCGGTCAAGCCTACCTAGCTTAAGTAATTTGTAAGATGAAACAAAACCCCTCACCTAGATTTTATTATATATATAAGTCTTGGTGCACCTACAATAAACCAAACAAATTAGAATTTATTGACGAGCTTGCATCATAACTAAGCATCACATGCATTACAACTGCTTCACATGCTTACTTGTGGATCAAGGTGACCTAAGATGGAGATTTTCCCAAGGTCAAAAACAGCCTTACGTCAAAACTATCGGCTAGTTATAGGTATAAAAGTTATACATTGTTTAGCCGTTTACATATTATTTTAGGCAAATTACAGACACCTTATAAGAAAAACGCTCAAATAAAGTGAACATCAATGGTGCTAACGAAGCTAGGTTTAGATACAAGCCTTTCTAAAAGGGGTTGGTAGACCTTTTAGGTGTCAGTCAAAAGTGTTTCTCTATTAAACAACAAACAAGTTTTTGCCTTGAAAGCCAAGAGCGACGATAAAACTTAAAATGAATAGAACTAGTCAAATTGGCTATTGGATAGGACGGGAGATGGATGGGGATCCAACTATCGAGATTTTACTGAAGAGTCTATCATATGAAGAAGCATTATTCTTTACTAAAATAAATTAGCCGAATATCAAAGAAGGGGGTGGTGAGATCAAATCCATATTTTTTTCTGAACTTATTCGCCGTGCACAAGAGCCAATCTTCTAGCCTTCTGAAAACTATTCTCCATCACAGCAGGCTTAACTGTTGAGAGCTAGTTTTTTTTCGCTTTTTCAAAGCCATAATAAATCATTTGAAATGTCACAAAGGAGGATTCTAGGAAATTTTGAGAAATAAGTGTAATATAAGAAAACAGTTCAAATAAGTAAACTGCGATTAAATTTCCTGCAAATATAATTGATAAAGCACGAACCTCAATTAAACCAGCAATGTGTAATGGCGTATATTTCTTACACCAGCTGTGGTCATTTATTGAAACTATTGCTTCAATACATCTCCATCAGAATGAAGCAAAAACTACTGTTTTTGTGTGACTCAAGCCACTTGGTCATTGTAGAAGCTCTGTTACCCAGAATTACCAATCAGATCAAAACAACCGTTGCGGTTGAGGTGCGTACTACAAAAAACCTTGATTGACTATAGGCGTCCATAATAATGGCGTGTCAAGGCACGGTGTCTTATAGGTAGTGAAAGTTTAATGATATGCACTTCAAAAGATATGATAAATCGATCGGGATCTTACCAGTAAACTTTGTTACTATGACAGCTTTCAACTCAGTTATTATTCTAAATAGAAAGCCAGCAGATCGAATCTTCCCCAAGACATATTTTACTAGGCAAGTGAAGCGCATCATAGTGAATAGGAACATATCACGAAGGTTTTCTCGTCTTCTGGTAATAGTGTTTATTGTTGGATCGAGGGCGATCCAACCCATTTTGGTTACCAATGTTCGAGTGAGTTTTGGCACTAAAAATCTGAAAATATAAGATATTTGGAATAATTCGAGAAATATTTTATTCTATACAGAAATAACACCCTAAGTTCAACGTTGAATTCTGACGTCCTATTCTGACTGGATCCTGGATTTTGACGTCCCAAGTTCAACGTTGTTTACAATTTTTGTTATCGGACATTTTACGTTCAATAGCAAAACATCAGGTTTTTTTGGAGATACTTTTGTGTTCAAAAAAGGGAAACAACAGAGGATCCAGTTCACAAAAATGTAGTGGAGTAGATATTATGTTTTTTTTTATAGTTTTAATAAAAATACCTAATAAAGAGATTTTACAAATCTCAGGGGGGGTCGCTTCCCCCGAAAAACATTAACTAGCTTTTGGGCGACCCTGAACATGCAATTATTTTTCTGATTACTAATCAACAGATACCAGAACTTCTAAGCCCAGTTTGAGATGCCCCCTATGAAGATAAGTTAGGTTACGGTTAGGTAAGAGGCGTACGATATTTTACAAAAAAAAATTCTGAGTTGAAAGAAAAATTACTCAAACATAAAGAGTAAACATCAAAATATATTTAGTCATTACATATCATTAAATAAATATAATTTTATATAATTAGCTATGGTTATTAAAATTTGGCTATTATAGGTACAGTTATTATTCATTATCATAGATTTTATTTATGAATACAGCTATTACATATTTTTTTGAATAAACATAGATCAAACGCTCGATCCAGACCCATCACTTACGGGGGGAGGGAGGGGGCAGGGGGCATTTGCTCCCTGATGTATTTTTAGCTTCTTATGAATACCTCTAGAATTCGTTAAGCTCCTTGAGTTTTCTAAAAAGCTCTGTAATTCTTTCAAAATACACTATCTTCTCCATTAACCACAAAAAGTAATGACGTTGCTGTATGTATAAGAAGAATAATAGACTGGATAACCGATAAAATTTCACCAGAAATCTTGGCTTTCAAGGGTAGATAAATTTGAACTCATTAGCCAGTAAGACTAATGTAAAGTTATGAAGCAATGATATTTTGGAAATTCAACTGATGGGAAAAAATACAGAATTGACACAGGATCAAAAATTATATAAAATTTATCAAGTTTTTGTCCGCAAATTTTCAATGTACAGGCCAATATTGCAAGGTTTTAGACTCAGTGGATGGGGGTTGGTAGCGACACAGTTGAAAGAACTTCCTTGGACGAGAATCAATGATAGGAGTTGAATCCTTACTCTTTTTTTTACTGATTCGGGTGGGTGCTTAGTTTAGTACGGCGAACACTGAACGATAAAATTCATAATAATGAGTAGCAAGCAGCCAATCGTTTCGAGCTTTTTCTCAAAATCGTTTTCAAAGCAATAAACGGTAAATTAAGATATTCTAATTTGATATCCAGAAGAAGTTAAAAAGTCCAATCTGGAGCTTCCAGAACTCCCGATATTTTGATTACACGGGATCTTGTATGGCACTCCCCACCTTCAGCCAAAGTGCCAAGGGAAAATATGATTCAGAGCACCTGCCGGTGAGCTAGGATAAATCTTGCGCTTGCGTGCACTGATTTCGGTTAAATAAAGGGAGTTTCTGGCTTAGATCAAACTTAAGCAGAGTTACCATCGATACAAATTTGACACCAAATTCAGCAAGTTCAATTGTGGGGTTAAAAAAAAATATCTTACAACTGATTGCAGTGTGATTTTCACGAGATTTTAACTCTTCCTGCTTTCATTTCATTTTATTTTCTATTAAAGGGCGTATATCCAATGCCCCAAAATATAACAACTACTTTTAAACCAGCTGGAATAACTGTTCACACAGAGTCTGCTAGCCCAGCACCCGTCAACAGTCCAGCTTCTATTTCAGTTGTTACACTGGAGCCTCATTCAGTTTTTTTACCTCGTGTATTTATACCGCTACAAGAAACAACCATGAATTTTATCCGTGAATGGAATACTAGGACGCTACTAAAGAAAGATACAACTAGAATTCCGAACCTTGCAGACTTTCCATGAAATAACAGACCAGTGGGTTAAATCTCCTCCCCCCTTTAAGTTTACAATTCTCTCCCCCAACTTGATGGCAGTTACCATTTTACGCTTTCTCTAAATCCAATAAAAGATCATATTTGCCAGTACAAATTTGATGTATTTAAGTATCGACCAATTACTGATAGTTGGCTCCTCAATTTGGGAAAACGGCTTTCATAAGAGCAATGGAAAGATGTATTTGCTGTTGATGAAGCGAAAAAGAAAGCCGAACTTTTCCAAGAAAAATTTATCAATAATTATTTACTTCATTTTCCAGAGGTCATAAAGAAAAGAAGTTTTAATGATAAACCTTATATAAATGACGCAATAAAAAGTTAAATCCGACAAAAATTAAGACTGTTCCGACAAGGAAAGACTGAAGAAGCTAACCTACTAAAGAAATTTATAAAAAAAAGCAGATTCGAAAAGCTTCGGCCAAGTGTTACCGTAATAAAGTAAGAGAACTCTTTAAAGCACGGCCGACGCAGCGGTATACACTCAATATAGTCAAGAAAATCAGTGGTAAAACAGTCAAAAATGTTGACTTTAATCTTGATGTTCCCCCTGAAACTACAACCAAATCATTAAATAAACAACCTGCCGCTATTGTGCAAACCCTCCCTGCTCTCTCATGTCTATTCCCCGCCTCCCAGCACCAGACCAGAATATCCCTACAGGCTGTTGATGTTGATTGAGGCGAAAATACGTAAACTCAAGAAAACATCAATATGCCCCCTTGACATTCCAATTGATTTAGTAAAAGTATTTCTTGATAAGTTAACAAAATCTTAATCAAATATTTTTAATACAATAACTAGAAGTGGTTCATTCCTAAGTGCTGGAAAAAAGGATACATTAGACCCATACAGAAGAAAGGTATTAGATTGGACAATTAGAGTCCGATCAATTTCCTTAACAAAAATATTTTTAAACTGTAAGAGAGTTTTGCAGCGGATTGGCTTAAAAAGACGATCCTTTTACTTACTGATGGATAACAATTCGGAAATATGAACACATTACCTGGTCAGTCTTCTCAATACTATATATAAATTACTTGACGAGCCAGATACCTGGCTCAATCTCCTTTTAATTGATCTCCAAAAGGCTTTTGATCTGGTTAGTCATAATGTTTTAGTTGAAAAATTGCTGAAAGAATTTAGTGTACCCCATTTTCTAGTCAATATTGTGGCATCTTTTTTGTCAAATAGGAGTCAAGTTGTTAAATATAAAAATGTTTATTCTGATTCACTCACTACTTCTTCCGGAGTTTCGCAGGGTACGCTTTTAGTTCCTTTACTATTTTTGGTAATGATTAACAATCTTGCTAATAAATCAGCCAATCGATGGAAGTTTGGTGGATAACATGTCATTGGTCGAAAAGTACAGAAGAAATATTAACAGCAGTGCAATGGAAATTCTCTAAGACGCTGCAAGTGAAGCAGCCCAGTCAAAAATGAAAGTGAGCCCCCCATAAATCTCATATTATGGCCTATAGTTTTCTTAAATCAAAGTCATCATTTGTAACCCCAATACATAATGAAATAATTACAACAAAACTAAACTGCCTAGGGGACACACTGACACTGTCTAGCGATTTGAAAGGGGACGCCCATATTTGCTCTATTGTTAAAACAGGCTAGCATATCTCTATCTCTCCTTAAGCTGTTTGCTAAATTTTCATGCCCAAAAGCACATATCCCCCGCCTTTATATATCTTTTACCCGTCCATAGCTTGAGTATGCTTGCCTGGTGTGGCATTTTGGTCTTATGGTGGACCAGTCTGATACAATACAAATTATCCAGAAGAGAGCCCTGAGAATTATTTACAGTCAGGGCAAAGTGCCTTACATTCAACTCCTCAAGGAATTCTAACTCCCTACTTTGGCAGCCCAACGTGTTACTCTTTGTATCATTCGGAAATAATCTGCGTTGTAATCCACGCTTTCAATGTATACTCCCAGCCCCTTATTGCCCTCTGAAGCCCCGTTTACCCTGATCAAAGCACAAGAATCCTGGTTTTAAATCCTATTAATGTAAGAACTGAGCGCTACAGAAAGAGCTTTGTGCCAGCGTTTGTTAAAATCATAGATAAATTAAAATTGTAATGCATCACATTAATGCGTCATTCGTAATGTCAATGTTTTATTATTTTGTTTTCTGTTTCATTTTTATTTGACAGTCCAGTTAGATTCATCGCTGTATGTTTTTTAGAACGAACGTACTATAATGTTTTTACTTATGCCTTCATTTTTATTTATTTTACTTATATTTACTTACTCTTGCTTCTTTTTGCTCGTATTTCACTTGTGTACTTATGTTTGTGTACGGTAGTTAAGTATTCATATTTATTCATTTTATTCATTATAGTCTGTTTATTTGACATGCCAGTTTGGTTCGTCACTGTGGGCAATGTTTTAAGACTTTACTTATGTACCAATGTTTTATTTTTTGCATACAATGTAGACTAGCTGACTGGAGGCAATAACTTCGGCAGTTTTTATGTTGTGAGAGTTTGCTTGATAATAAGGTACTATTCTTCCTAATGACAAGCCTGGTTCGATCCAACTTTTTAGGGCTATAAAGAAAAATGGTAAGGTGGTTAGGCCACGTTTTACGGAGGAGGAATAACAGATTGCCAAACATTGAGCTGTTTGGCCCTTCCCAACGCTGTTTGCAGTCAATGTTCTGGTGGTGTGGCATGGACAAAAAACGTGAGCAGTTGATATTGCCTGAGGTGATTTGGTGCAATGAGTCGTCAGTAGTGACAACAGCAGAAATGCGTATGTTAATGCATTGTTCTAGCTAAGAGCCTTTGAACATACTTTATTCAGACAAGCAACCGTACTAGGTCGAATCTAAAGCCGTGAAGTTTTGCTTCCTGCTCGAGAAAACGGCCACAGAAACCCCTTAAGGATGATGTTATGGGGAAACACAAATGTTTCAGTGGTTTCCCGTTTCAAACGTGAAAACATGTCAGTTCACGATCAAAATCGCTCTGAACTTTTTCGACACCCCGAACAGACGAAAATGTAAAATAAATCGCGAAATCATCCTGAACAATCGAGGACGGACCATTGATGAAGCTGCAAAAATATCTAGTGACTTGAAGTTTAGTACAGGTAATTATGACAGAAGATTCGGGGTGAGAAGGGTGGTGGTAAGTTTGTTCCACGAATGCCGACTGTACAGAAAAAATCAAGCTGCACGAAATCACGCTTGGCTTTGAAGGCAGAGTTCTTTAATGGCCCTAACTTTTTTCCAGTGTTATCACAGGTGAAGAATCGTGACACTTTGGATAAGATACTAAAACCAAGCAAGAATTGTGTAAATAGGAGACTTCAAATTCTCTTCGTCTTAAAAAAGATCGTCAGGAAAAGTCAAACGTTAAGACAATGCTCATCGGTTTTTCCGATATGAGAGTAGTCGTCCATTCAGATTTTCCTTTATCGGATCATATAGTTAACCAGCCGTTTTACCTGAAAATTTTGAAGATAACGCAACAATTTGCAGCGAAAAAGATCTAATTTGTAGCAGTCGAGGGACCGGTTTTCACTTCACAACAATGCTCCTGCTCACACAGCCCTTTCTGTACGCCAGAATTAACCAAATATGGTATGATCACTGTGTACCACCCACCCTATTAACTCAGTCTTTCCCCTGCAACTTCTTTTTATATTCCCATGAGAGTAAATGAAAAAAAAAAGCGGTTTACGAACGTTGCTAAAGTGAAGTAGCGTCTAGTGAAGTGAAGCGACCGCGTTAAAGTGAAACAACATTTAGTGTTTGAAAACATTTAGTGGTTTCCAGCATATTTGTCAATGGCCGTGCAACCACATTGGATTTCCACCGCAGAAATATTTTGTTAGGTCAAAAGTAAGGTAACAGATAATCACTTCTATATGGAGTACATAAATAGACTGAGTCAATTTGTATGCAAAATATTGGAATTAATTATTGTTCATTTTAATGGCTTAAAATTTCACACAAAAGAGCCAATCATGTTTTGTCTTCCTCTTACAGGTTCAAAGTTTGACAGAGCAGCAACTAGCAAATGCAACAATAGGTAGAAAGCTAGGTATTTGGCTTTCCTTTCTGATATACGGTGGAATGAGACTCGCCTAAGTATAGATGTCATTATGTAATGTAAGTAACAATTGTGCTTTGAAGAATTTTTTGGCAAAAACAGATAAATGTTACTAACTACTGTAAATGAAATATTCAAACAAACGTGAAACATTTTTGGAGAAAACTGCCCATGAACTTTTGATTCTAAAATGAAAAAGAAATCGAAGAATAAAAAACATACAAATTCCTTGAAATACATGTTTTGTCCATACTGTCTTGAGGTTTGAACAGTGTTTTAGATGTTCGATTACATATTAAAGCTCTATTTGTGACTTTTCCTAAAAGTCATTTTTGACTTTTCCTTTCTGTTGCAATTTAGTGGATTTATTTTTATTTAGCAACTACATTTCTGCAAGCTATTTAAAAAATGTTACATATAAATAGGATGATAGAAACGGGTATAGCCTACAAACCTTGATGTATCTCTTGAATTCTGTATCCTTAAAGTACTCAATAGCGCCTTAGAGGTTAAATCCTTAAAAACCAGACGAACTCCTGACAAGTTTGTATCGAAAGCTACACCACAAAAATTTGCCCATTTTCGGTTCTCACTGACAAAACCTCCAGACTCCAGATCTAAGCTAGAAGAGCATTTAGTATTTTTGAAAGAAATTCCAAAGTCAGGATAATCCTTAGAGGTTGCTTGGACCATCCTGAAATAGAACATGAAAGCAATGAGTATGGTCTATGATGATATATCCAAACCGTTCTACATATAGGACTTCAACCCCCTTTCTAAGATCTTAAAGAAGAAGAAAAAGAAAGTTTTAAGCATTTCGCAGTAATACTTTTCAGAGCTTCAAATATGGAAAAAAAAAACATAAAAAAATACAGCGTGTTGAGGAGCAGCTTGGCTTCATTTCGGTGCATCCATGCAGTTAAACACTTCGCTTGTTTGTACGCCTGTCCCTTTACCTTTTCTAAACGAGTGAGCAGATTGGGCTAAAACTTGGCAAGCTTGACTTCTTTAGCGGAAGAAAATTAAGAAAGGGGTGTATGGATTGAAAGAGATGGTAATAAAGCGCCCCTTGTTTAAAGTGTTTTTACTATAAGTGACCCGTGACTCTTTCTGACAGGAAAAGGTCAAGTTGGGGTTGGGGGTAGAGCTTATTTGCAAGAAGTATTAGATTGCATCCAAATATTATAACAATTGACAATCTTTAAATATATTAATCTCCTAAGAAGGTAGAGGGAGGGTATAATTTCCCCTCTTTGATGACATCCAGGTAATCAGTATATTTGAAAGAGAACATTCCGAGTAAATTGTATTTCCATTTAAACAAAAACTGCCCATATTTTAGCTTATGGTGTAAAAAAAATCTAACTCAAACTATCAGAAACTTTGGTAAAGAAAGGATACATTCACTCATATGGAGCAGATATGGTTAATGATTTAGTGGAATCCCAAGATCTTTCCAGGGACGTTCACCGAGCTTAAAATTAGAAATAATATCGACAAAATAGAACATTCTTAGGAGAACAATTGAAAGGCTGTACAGATAATTTTTCTGCTTTGAAGGGGCCTAGGGATTAATATAGAAATTGAAACGGGCGGAAATGTTTACCAACTATGGTCTGAGGCTAACTAGTTTGGCGTCATTATGCTATAGAGTATATTACTTTGTAATGTAGTCTTTGAGTATAAGGTTTTGATAATGGTTAATCTCTCCTAGCCTAATCATCAAACACAATTCTGAAAAATGCAACCACTAGCTTGAAACCCGGTAGAAGATTTTGGACCTCAAATAACGTCCCTTCGGAAAAAAAAAATCAGATCAACAAATTTCTTTCCTGTGACAAAATTAAGAAATAACTTGTAAGGAATGAGGGGGGAAGATTGCCCCCACTGCCCAGGCCTAGAACCACCACTAATACATACCTCTCCAAATGACAACCCAAATGCAAAACTAAATTGGCAAAACATGGAACTTGGGACAAGTCCAGCATCTAATAAGAACAAGCAAGCAAACAAAGTTACCCTAAATACATGCTCGTCATTCCTTCCTTCTATTAAATATCGTAACTGACCACATAACCTACTAGGGAGGAAAGAGGGCTGAGGAGCTACTCCTAGAAACGTGAAGTTTCCAAAGCCTTTTCATACAATTTTCTTCCTTTTTGATATTTTTTCTCAGTTTTTGTATTTCTTTCTATCGAATTTTGCTTCCACCTAGAAATAAACTATTGCTTTCAAGACTGGCTTATCTTTAAGATTATAGACTGACATAAGAGAATATGTTTATGTTACAGAAAGAGACGTTAAAAGACTGCACCCAAAGGTTTGTAACGAATAATAAAAAATGTCTATAAACCAAGACAGGGCCCAGTGACGTATTTTGAGAGGGGGAAAGGTATTTGCATTCATCTCTTCTCAAGATGTCCGGATTTTTATGAGTTTTTCTACCACCTCCTACATTTTCAATGTAACGTGCCTTTTGACGTACCCGTTTATTTCCAAATTTTTCCTTCGCTCAAAAATACTTGCTCACTTTCAAAGTTGTTTCCTATACATATGTTTGGCGTATGCGATGGAACTAGTTAAGATAGTCAATACCCTACATAGCTCATAAGTTTATATCTTTTAATTCCGAAGTAGAAGGCATTAGACAGAGACAATACTGCCGTCTTTTGCATAAAATGGATATCCAAAGGGCATCTTCATTTTGAAAATAAGCATTTTAGTTAAGACAATTATTAGAGCCAGTTCAAATTTTGACAGTAATTTAAGATGTTCTTCAAGAAGTACTTTCGAAGTAAAAGCACAATCTGAAATTTTGACGAAAAGCATTTATGAAGAGGGATACCTCCTATTATGTAAAAATGTCAGTTCGGTACTCGGCATTTTTAAGATAAAAACAAATAAAGACTTTTTGGCATCAAGAAAGCAGCATTATTTACGCTTACTTACTCCAAGTTCCACCTTTTCTTGAGATCATTATCCCAATACAGATTGAATTACCTTCGCACATCGTTTTCATCATTACTTAGGTACAAATAATCATCAACGCCTCTTAGCATTAGCCTATATGAATCCCCTTCAAGTGGCCAATCGATATAGAGTCTATTGAAATATCCCAGATATATATCACACAGAGCACCAGATAAAGCCCAACCTTGAGGTAGACCTTCAGTCATTCTGTAGAAACTAGTCCCTTGATTCAAGATCACATTTTGGATACACGTCTCAACATATTTAAGGGTATCCATTACGTTAATATCTCTTATTTTGATCGCTGAGACAATTACACACGAATTTGGTAACTTTTCAAAGAATCTTTCAACATCATGAACTTGATGTGTGTAATAATGACTTTTCGCTTTCGACTTCTTACCAGGAGTTGCAACAGTTATTTTATATGCAGAACAAAAAGAGCCAAAAAATGGTTCATATTCCTCATCGTAATATCTCCACAAAAGATCAATCATTGGCGTGTGTTTGATAGAACCATAGGCATCTTTTACATCGGAAGAGGCAAAGTGGATTTTCTTGATATTAGATTTCTCTGAAAAAGAAAAAAAAAACAGAGATCAAATCATAAATAAAGCAATATATAAACATAAATAAATACTGTTCTGATTGCCGCAGGTACCAACAAATGAGTCCTTTTGATCCTGCTGTGGTTATGAAAAACAAAAATGTCCTTTTGTTTTTCATAACCTCCCCCTCCTTTTATTTACCCGACCGTTGTGAACTGTCTTATGTCCTGTTGACGCGATAAATTAATTAACTCTGATCCAAACATTGCAACTGGGTAAGAAGTTATTCTCTGAGTCCACAAAGACTTTTCTTCGATAGTATGAGAGAGCAAAAGGTGAAACTGTGGTATATTTGGTTGGAAGGGTGGCCACCTCTCGTCTACGATTAGTCAGAACACTAATTGTTTACTCCCTCCAATGCATACACTTGAAAAAGATTATTTTATTATTTTTGATTCAGTAAATTTTGCGACTTTGTTCAATAAGTAAATTTTGGTCTTTATATTACTGGGTATTCGTTATTACAGGCAAGAGTGGTGAATGCCTGATACATTGCTCTGGGAGTACTAACCTTCCAAGTTGAGCTGGGTATACTTTACAGAAGAGGGTGTCCAGAAGTACAACATTGTAGATTAAAATAGTTTCGCCTAAATGTACCAACATCGTATCTAATAATGGTTCTGATTTTTCCTTCTCAAATAAACTTAAAATGAAGCAAAAACAAAGAAGGATAAATATCACCTTGTTTCCCTTTTTTTCATCATTCAAACCCCAAAATTGAACCACAACCTACCAACCGATAAAAAACAGGAGAAAACTGAGAACCCAACCCTATGGCCCAACAGCCCTTCAAGCTCCCTCAATGAAAAAACTCATAGCTCACTCTCAGACACGCCTGAATATTTCCCCTAACACAATTAAGAACCACCAATGCCCTTCTTTCTCCTACAATAATTATCAAAATATAAACACTTCAAAAAGGAACGAAGTACCAAGACTACTTACCCAAAGACTGGCGAAAGGTCTTCCATCTTTTATGAACAACCACTGAGTCTGGTTTTGTAGGCACTCTACATTGGAAATTTGCAGCCATTGCCTGTAATACAATGAGTGCATCATTCTCCAATACCCTTGCAGCAGCATCACTTGGCTTCTTCACTTTCGTAATCATTCTTGCACAACCATCAGGTTTTGGTATCCATTTAACTACACCAGAGCAATGAAAATCTTCAAGTCTTTTTTCTGCTAATGTTTTATTTATCACTTCAAGTTTTTTATTCTTTAGCATATCTCGAGTGTTTTTTGCTGATTGCTTCAACCATGCAACTTTGTGATAATAGACTAGGTCATATGAGGCCGACTTTTTGCTAATAATAAAACAGGAACTGGTAATGAAAGGCACAAAATACGCTAATAGCCACATAATTAACTTCCCAGCTGCACACTGCCGTACAGAATCAGTATAATCTTTTGTCCACTTGAAATAAGACCATTTAATTCCTTCCATTACTTCTTGTAAATCAAACTCTTGATAATGAGTTCTAAAAACGATCTTTTTTACTTTTTCTTGTAAATTATGAATATTACACCGACCACCAAGAAGAGACTTGGGCAAACAAGTATCAATTATTTTCTTAATAAAGTTAAAAATATGTGCTTTTGATATCTCACTAAAACCTGGGGCTTTGTGGATGCTCTTTTCAAAAAGGAACGGATTAACCCCTTTTAAACTAGTGCAAAATGAGTTAAGAGCAGGTAGTGAATGGTCAAGTGCTTCTCTGCATTCAAGATGCACCGTTTTATCACTCCCAATGTCAAGTCTTTGAATTTGACGAAGAAGAGCAGCTCCGTTACATCCATCAATAAGATTACTGAAATCAAGTTTCGTTTTCCATTTGACACCTTTGACTTTGTTTAATATTAGAATAGACCGAGGATCATAAGGCCGTCTCTTATCAAATGATCTGAAAAGTGAAACAGAAATTTAAATGGAAATTTAGATGAAAAGACTACAGCAACAAGTAAATAAACAACTATACGGCTCTTCTGTGAGGTATATATATATATTTAAAAAAGGAAATAGCCCATCTTAAAACCATACTCCGCAGAAAAATTGCCAAAATTCAATTTGGCTTGTCTCTGGATCTAGCCTTCGTTGATCCAGTGCCATTTCTGTAATTTTAAATAAAGTTCAGATAGTATTTTTAGCCTTTTTTGGCGGCTGCAAAAAGGATAGTAATCATGGCCAGCCCAGCCAAAGTGAGAAATTTTGGTTAAAATGTTAGATTTGATTTTAACTTGATGAAGATCCTATAAGAATTATGCCCATTTGTTCCGTAGTGAGGCAGAGAGCTTGACCTTAGCTTGGTAATACGGGACCCAGAGATCAAACCTTGCCGTAGCAACACACTACAGGGGGGCCGACGTAAGAACTTTTGTAGTCAAGAAGCGCCGTTAATCCGATTACTTTACGTACTTGAAGATTCCGCATTGCATCCTTCAGTCATATAGGCTAACTAAAAACAAGTTTTGTTTATTATTTGATTGACTTGACTTTGTTTGGTATTAAACTGACGCGGGGATCATTAAGCTGTCTTTTATCAAATTATTTCGAAAATGAAAAGGGCTTAGAAAGAATTATGAAAGTTGACATAGTTGATAGATGCATCTTGGAGTATCCAAAGGACAACTTATAGCTATATAAAAACTACTTTCCTCCCTTTCCTTCCAAATTGCAGCATTTCACAGTACTGGAAAAATTTGGATAATACTTCATTGATAAGAGAAAGAAAATCAAACCTTTAAGCCCTTCCCTCCTCCCTTATGGAACAATCTTTAAAATATTGAACTTACAGAGACATGCAGTTCTCCCATTTCTTTGTAAACCGGAATGGTAGCTTCATGTGTTTAACTCTAAAGGACTTTCAGCAATTGGAGCTAATAAATATGAAATTAGCTTAAAAGCAATCACTGAAATCTCAGGTGCCCGGAGAAACAAAATCATGATTGATAAATCAACATAAAGCTGACCTTTTTGTCTATTTCCAGTTCTATGAGCATGAAACAATTTTTTTGACACCAAAAGGGTCTACTCTTACAGGTCATATCTTCTACATTTTAGTCTTTTAATTCTTTTTCTTTTTCTTTTACGTTGTCTACAGAAACATAAAATGAAATCATCAGTTATTGCAATTTTTCACGTTTGTAGAAAAATTAAAAGATGTGTTTCTTGGATTGGATAGTTGAAGGTAGAAGCATCACTTGGAAATGTTTTTGATTTATTATGTTGCGGGAGCAGTGTTTTGGTTTCTATGTCTTTTTATAGTTTTTCTTATGAAAAAGTCAGTACTTCCGTATCACCCAGAACACAATCAAAAAGAATGCTCTGTTTCTTCGGAAGGACAACCGGTACCAAAAAGTCATAAGAGTCAAAGCTCTGAAATTTTTTTTGGTAAGTATTCATGCCATAGGCAAGATTCATAGATATAGCATTCTGAAAAATCCTGTTTTTATTTTATTAATTCAAAAAAAAATCTGAAAAAGAAGTTTTTTAAAAAAAAGCAAAGGCCATATTAAACTTAAGGTCAGAAGAAATGAATACCTACAATAACTGAAAGTCAAAGGACCAGAAATTACTATTAAAGAATAAATGAAACCCAAAACGAATAGAAATTAAATAAATAATCAAACAGTTCGTGGTAACGAATAATAGTAAGGAGCGACCCGGCTCAATAGTAAACGAAACTCTAAAAAACGGAATTCTGATACTAACAGATACATCAAAAGAATCGGGTTTTCATGCTGATTTTAATTATGTAAGTTATCAAATTTAGTCTTTGTCATCAAAAGTTCGATGTGTCGAGCCTGAGAAAATTTGCCATATTTTGGAAAAATATGAATATCATTGAATCTTAACGAAAATCACACCATCGCATTTAGCGTATCACAGAACCCTATTGCAAAAGTTTCAAACTCGTATCTACAAAAATGTGGAACTTCGTGTTTTTTGCCACAAGACCGATCACGGGTGCGTGTTTATTTGTTTTTTGTTTTACTTTCTCTCTTTTCCCAGGGTTCATCGTATCGACCAAGTGGTCCAAGATTGTCGCAAGAGGGCTCATTCTAACGGAAATGAAAAATTCTAGTGCCATTTTTGAGTGACCAAAAAATTGGAGGGCACCTAGGCCCCCTCCCACGCTCATTTTTCCCAAAGTCAACGGATCAAAATTTTGAGATAGGGGGAATTTTGATGTGGGGATGACTTACTCCCCACAGTCCTCGGGGGAGGAGCTGCAAGTTACAAGCTTTGACCAGACTTTACATACAGTAATGGTTATTGGGAAGTGTACAGACGTTTTCAGGTTGTTTTTTTTTTGGTTCGGGGAGGGGGGGAATTGAGGGGAGGGGGCTATGTGGGAGGATCTTTCCTTGGAGGAATATGTCATGGGGGAAGAGAAATTCAATGAAGGGGGCGCAGGATTTTCTAGCATTACCATAAAGAAAAATAATGAAAAAATAAACATGAAAAAGTTTTTTCGATTGAAAGTAAGGAATAGCATTAAAACTTAAAACGAACAGATATTATTACGCATATGAGGGGTTCTTCTCCTCCTAAATACCTCGCTCTTTATGCTAAAGGTATTTTTTAGTAATTTCAACTATTTATTCTACGGCCTTTCTGATTCAGGGGCCATTCTTAAAGAATTGGGACAAAACTTAAGCTTTGATGTAAACAGCGAGGTATTAACGAGGGGACAAACCCCCTCATATACATAATAAAAAATATAAGAATACAGAAGTTTGTTACTTAAGTTAATTCTTAAGTTACGTATATTTTTTACTAATAAAAATGTTCGTTAAAAATTAAAAGTTCTAGTTGCCTTTTTAAGTAACCGAAAAATTGAAGGGCAACTAGGCCTCCTTCCCCACCACTTATTTCTCAAAATTGTCAGATCAAAACTAAGAGAAAGCCATTTAGCCAAAAAAAGAATTAATATGCAAATTTCATTTTAATAATTTATGTGCGGAGAGCCAAAATCAAACATGCATTAATTTAAAAACGTTCAAAAATTAAATAAAAAAAACATATTTTTTTTTACTGAAAGTAAGGAGCGACATTAAAACTTAAAACGAACAGAACTTACTCCGTGTATTAAAGGCGATGTTCCCTTCTCAAAGCCCCACTCTTTACGCTAAAGTTTTTACTGTTTAATAAAGTAGAATTGAAAGAAAGAGTCAAACTTTAGCGTAAAGACCGGGGCATTGAGAAGGGAACATCCCCTTTCATGCACAGAGTAAATTCTGTTGGTTTTAATTTTCAATGTCGCTCCTCAGGAGGCTGCATGCTGCAGTGAGTTGTAAATAGTAGCAATAGTAGAAGTAGTATCACTCAAATTTCACCTTCTTTGTATTGATATACAGGTTAATCGTTTCCCACAATTAACAAGAGCTAAGAGCTCATATGGCACTTGTGACGAGGTCGGAAGAGCCGAGAGCTCATATGGTACGAGGTCGGAAGAGCCAAGAGCTCATTTGGACGAGGTCGGAAGAGCCAAGAGCTCATATGGTACGAGGTCGGAAGAGCCAAGAGCCAAGAGCTCATTTGGCACTTGTGAGAAGGTCAGAACCTAAAGTTAAACTTTATAGCACAAGATCCTTCTAAATATCAAATTTCATTAAGATCTGGTCACCCTTTCGTAAGTTACAAATACCTCAATTTTCAAAATTACCTCCCCCCTCCCAATTCCACCAAAGAGAGCAGATCCGGTCCAGTTATGTCAGTCACGTATCTTAGACAGGTTTCTATTCTTCCCATCCAGTTTCATCCTGATCTCACCGCTTTAAGTATTTTCTAAGATTTCCGGTCCCCCCAACTGCCCCCCCCCCCAATTACGTTTGATCCGGTTGAGATTTAAAATAAGATATCAGAGTTACGAGGTCCTTCTAAATATGAAGTTTCATGAAGATCCGATCACTCCTTCGTAAGTTAAAAATACGTTATTTTTCTTATTTTTCAGAATTACCCCCCCCCCCCCGCAATTGAGCGGATCCGTTCCAATTATGTAAATTACGTATGCAAGACTTTTGCTTATTTTTCCAACCAAGTTTCATCCCAATCCCTCCAATCTAAGCGTTTCCCATCATTTTAGGTCTCCCCACCCCAAACTTCCCCCAATGTCACCAGATCCGGTCAGGATTTAAAATAAGAGCTTTGAGCCACGATATCCTTCTAAAAATCAAATTTCATGGAGATCCAATCACCCGTTCGTAAGTTAAAAATACCTCATTTTTTTCTAATTTTTCAGAATTAACCCCCCCCCCCCCCAACTACCCAAAAGAGAGCGGATCCGTTCCGTTTATGTCAATCATCTATCTAGGACTTGTGTTTATTTTTCCCACCATGTTTCATCCCGATCCCTCCACTCTAAGTGTTTTCCAAGTTTTAGGTTCCCCCTCCCAACTCCCCGCCCCCATCACAAGATCTGGTCGGGATTTAAAATAAGAGCTCTAAGACACGATATCCTTCTAAACATCAAATTTCATTGAGATCCGATCACCCGTTCGCAAGTTGAAAATACCTCATTTTTCTAATTTTTAAGACTTACTCCCCCCCCCCCAACTACCCCAAAGAGAACAAATAAGTTCCGATTATGTCAATCATGTATCTAGGACTTGCGCTTATTTTTCCCATCAAGTTTCATCCCGATCCCTCTACTCTAAGTGTTTTCCAAGATTTTAGGTTTCCCCCCTCCAACTCCCCCCAATGTCATCAGACCCAGTCGGGATTTAAAATAAGAGCTCTGAGACACAATATCATTCCAAACATCAAATTTCATTAAGATCCAATCACCCGCTCATAAGTTAAAAATACTTCATTTTTTCTATTTTTCCGAATTAACCGGCCCCTACTCCCCCCCCCCCAGATGGTCAAATCGGGAAAACGACTATTTCTAATTTAATCTGGTCCGGTCCCTGATACGCTTGCCAAATTTCATCGTCCTAGCTTACCTGGAAGTGCCTAAAGTAGCAAAACCGGGACTTTAGGTTTTCCCCCTCCGACTCCCCCCAATGTCATCAGATCCGGTCGGGATTTAAAATAAGAGCTCTAAGACACAATATCATTCCAAACATGAAATTTCATTAAGATCCAAATACCCGCTGATAAGTTAAAAATACTTCATTTTTTCTATTTTTTGCGAATTAACCGGGCCCCCACTCCCCCCCCAGATGGTCAAATCGAGAAAACGACTATTTCTAATTTAATCTGGTGCGGTCCCTGATACGCTTGCCAAATTTCATCGTCCTAGCTTACCTGGAAGTGCCTAAAGTAGCAAAACCGGGACAGACCGACAGACAGACAGACAGACAGACCGACAGAATTGGCGACTGCTATATGTCACTTGGTTAATACCAAGTGCCATAAAAACGATACGATACCCGACTTAAAACGCTTTTCATTTTCAAAATCATTATTAACTATATATACTAGCATTTCCCTTCGGGGAAGACTAAACTTGGTAATGACTAACCTGGCTAATATAGACTTACTTTCTTTTAGCTTGTCAGTAGATTTCAACAAAAGATCATGAGATAGGGCTTAAGAAAATATGCTAATAGTATGTTTTTTATTTTGTTTAGTAAGGACTTCCTTTCAGAGTGGTTTAAATCATTCTGTACACGGGGAGGGGGGCCAACTATGGAAAATGACAAGAAATAAGGAAAATATGAAATAGTTTGAAAAAAAAGGAAATGAATTAAAAACTGGTTTGAAATTAACTATTCAGAAGCCAAGTTCATAAAGTCCATAAAACAAGTATGCTATCCTTAACCCATAAAATATTCTTTAATTTCGAAAATACAGGCACTTGGCAACTTTTTGACTTTGGTATGTCATCAATAGGCCCAAAAAAGCTAACAAAACAAATAGTAGGGTTCAACACTCCTCGATACTTCTAAGGTAGAAAAAACTACACAGAAACAGCCAAACTCACGTCTTTTAGGCTTACAACACCAGTTGAGCTCATCTTACAAACCTTTTTTTCTTAATCGTTTTCTTATTATTCCTTTTGACTGTTTGAATAGGATCGCTTCCTTTAGAGACTTTCCTCTTTTTACAATGAGTTTCTTTGCCAAATGTTGAGCACAATTCATCATATTTTCTTTTCATTACAGCTCTTTCTTGCAGCTCAGAGGCTTGAGTTCGTCTTAGAAATGCAAAGCGCGATACATGAACGATCGGCATCAGTTTCCCTACAAGAGCCAAGCATTTTGAAAACAAAAATGGTTTACCTGCAAAACTCTAATTTTAAGGAATATATTCGGACTAGGCGTTCAAAGTGGAGAGTGAAGGAATGGGCATCCATACTCTTATGACTGAAAGATTTACAAAGACGGGAGAGGGAGGTATGGAAGAGATGTTCCCCATTCTCCTTTTTTTAAAGCAGTTTTTTGCCAAATTTTGAGTACAATTCATCATATTTTCTTTTCATTGGAGATCTTTTTTCGTAGATCATATTTTCTTTTCATTCTTGGATGTCATATGCTTGAAATTTTAAAAGATATACGAACTCAACAGATGAATAAAATAGAATAAGTCCCCAATGAGAGCTGTAAAATTTTCAAAATAAGACTTATTTAAAAAATAAGTCTTATTTGTCATTTATTAACTAGTTAGGCAATATTAATTAGTCAGAGAGAATTAATTGGTCACTTTTCTTCCCTTAAACCTTGCCGTCCTTGTTCTGCCTCAACAAGAATTTCCACTTTACCCAATAAAGTGTTTTCAGGAAAGATATTAACTAGTTTCTGTGTTGTATATCTCTAAAATTTTAACAACTTCTTCCATTCTATCCATCATATTTTTTCCTATTAAGTTTATATAAGTCACTTGATGAGCATACTATATTCTGTTTCAATTCCTGAAAGATCATTTTTGCATGTTATTCAACCAAAAATTGCAACCCATTTTTGCCTTTATTTCAATAATTTTTCTTGAATTTTGCCTCTTATTCTGAGGTAGTGTGGCTAATGTCCTGCATTTTATACCTGTTCATTGCTGATCTACAAAGCAAATTTGATTCTCTCAGAAACTACAATAGTATTTCATAATAAAACATTGGCTCACCTTAACCATACTAAAGACATTTCACCAATGAAGAGCTGACAGATTATTACAAGACATTAAAATATTCTCGTAAATATTTAGGATCGATGAATCTCAACATATAAATGTCTCTCAAACTGGAAAGTGTTCAGAAGAAGTAAAAATACTCATATTCTTCAGCTAGTTCATGTGTCTCTTATTATTATTTTTTTCCAATTAACCATAAAAATATATTAATTAGCTTTCCATATTATTTCCTTTTGCACACCAAAAAGGAAGCTAGCTTTACTCTAAGGGAATCTGAAGACCTTTAGCACATGCCAAATATACATGTTCCTGAAATTCAACGAAAGTACTCCTACCAGGTACCGAAGGTGTCCAAAAACCGGTAAAAAAAAAAAGAAGTGCAGTTCATAAGCCTATTCTGAGCTACAGGGGAAAAAAATAAACAAGAATAACAAAAGAATTGGACTGAAGAAAGCTTTTATATGTTTTATTTTCTTTAACTGCTACTGAACATTAAAAGATTAGAACAAGTAACTAATCCAAGTACTTCTACGTCTTATTTATACAATACAACAACCTAAACAAGACATTTTATAGCTTGTAATATCGTAGATCATCGAAGCTTCAGACAATGTGGATGTCAAAACCTTTCTCTTTTCGGGAACAGAGCAAATTTCTTGAAATAACTGTAACAACAGACACCCCTTAAAGTTAGTTGCGAATCTAGAAGGGTTTGTTCAGTATAAAATATTGGATGATACTAACCAGTTATGATGTCAAAGCAAGGAAAGCAGTCAATTCTAGAAGACTTTTTGGTTCAAAAATTAGGCGAATGTAGCATCGGTTTTACACTTCTTTATCTGCAGAAAGGAGAGGGGGTAACATTGGGTCTGGGTCTCAAATTAAAAAAAATTACAAATCTAGGCTTTGATGTTGTTTGAAGCAATGTTGAAATACAACCTTTTCATTATAAGATCGACATGAAATACTAAGCTAAAAATTACTTTTTTTATATGAACTTTTTTATGATAAGGATATAATAACGCATCTTTACTTTCATAGAAACATTTGTATAACTGAGCATATTTACATGATTTACTAATTAGTTAAGATTTACAAAGTTAATTACTAGTCCATGCTTAAAACTGCAAATGTTCTCAAAACAATGAGGCTTGTTTTAAATTGTAGGTGACTCATTAGCATCCATTAAAGTGTATAGCCCAAAGCCTAACACAAACCCCGAAAATATGTGCAATTTCATCGGAAATTATATAAGAAGCTATGTCAATAGAATTGAAGAAACGGATGATCGTACGCGATATCAATTGCTTCATAACCCTTGAATTCCACTGTCTGACTACAGCGTCTCCTATTCAGTTCACATGAAGTAGTGCAGGGACGAACAGAGATGTTTCAATCGTACTCACGTGGAAGAACCCCATTGGTTATTACTCTCAAATAAGATGAGGGGCTTTCTCTGTAAATACTGTGCTCTGTTTACCGTCGCAGGGGTTGGAGGCTCCAATCAATTGCAAAAGTTGGTAAAGACACCCCTTATGACTTTTGCTAAGCTACTTGGGAAAGACAGCGACTTGGTATGTCAGGAAAATAATCAGTATCACCGCGATTCAGTTTTTGCAGGCAAACATTTCCTTTTAAAATATAATAGCCATGAAAACAGCACTTTAAGCCTTTTAAATAAAAAAGCCAACAAGTGCAGGAAAAAAGAGCGAGAGTGAAGCCAATAGTAGAATCAATTATTTTCTTGGGTTGACAGGACACTGCTCTTTGTGACCATGGAGGTGATGGAGAATTATTACCAGAGAAGGGCCCATTGATAGACGAAGAAAACTTCCGAGAGCTTTTAACGTATCGTGTGAATAGTGGTAACATCACTTTAAAACAACATTTGGAAAGCTCGTGTGCAAATGAAACTTATATAAGCAAACCAATGCAGAATGAATTAATTGATTGTTGGGCTAAGGAGATTCTTAATGAAGTACTTACACATGTTCATTCTGCCAAGTTCTACAGTATAATTGTTGATGAAATAACAGATGTTTTACACAAGTCACAACTAAGTAGGCTATTGCCCTTTGCTACAATTATAGTTGCACAAGACTTGAGGAATTCGTTTGTTTTTTAGACCAATACAAAACATAACACTCAGATAGCATTGGAAACTTCGAATTTTTTTTTTAGGTAGGTAAGTTTTATTTTATCCACAATACAAACATAAATAAAAAAATGACAACACTAATAAATTATTGCAGCAAAAAGAAAGTCCTAAGGACTTGTGCTGAAATTTCATATTATGATTTACATCTTATAAATAAATATCTAAACATAACATCTCATGATTAACCACCTAGCCTATCTTATATATAAAAAATAACAACACATACACATGAACAAAATACAACAAAATAATCATATTAAATATCATTTACCGGTATTCAGTCCCCACCCCACATCAATAAACTGCAAAAAAAAGACATCAAAAACCTTCTGCCCTTCAAAACCTATTACTTAAATAAAACATTTTCAATTTATTTTTAAACCCATATAAAGTGACAGACTCCCTGATGCCAGCCGGCAAACTATTCCAAACAGAAGGCCCCAGATTCCGAACCACATATGATGATCGAACTGTTTTTCTTTGTTCATGGCTTAAAAGTTGTGAATTTCTTGTATCATAATTATGGTACTCCTGATTCATGGAAAAATAATCATGAAAATACTCAGGGCATATATGTTTCATGCTCTGGAACACAAAAATTGATGCCTGGTAGTCACGAATCTGACCAACATTTAAAACATTACACCGGGAAAAGCTAGCAGTAGTTTTGGATTCAACCTGCTCTTTTATGTCCGCAATCAATCGAATGCTTTTATTTTGCAAAATCTGGATCCTTTTATAATTAGAGAAGAAATTACTAGCCCAATGAACACAACCATAATCTATATAAGGATGAACAAGGGAAAAATAAATGATTTTTAAAATCTTGAACGGAAAAGTTTTTTTTACACGTCTCAAAATTCCTAGACCCCTAGCCATTTTAGCACCAATAACACTGCAATGCTTTTTCCAACTAATATTATTATCTAAATAAAACCCCAAATACCTAATTTCAAAAACTTGTTTAATGGGTAAATGTCCAAAAAAAATGTTATTATTATCATTAAGTAACCTACCTGTTCTACTAAATATAATGTAATTTGTTTTAGATGCATTAACTGCTAGGGAACTACCTATTGTAAAACTGCGCAAACGTTCAAGTGCTAAATTAGCCTTATGTGCAACCTGCACCAAACAACTACCAATTACTATTATCGCAGTGTCGTCCGCGAAAGAGTTCAGCTCCTCAACTCCAACATGTGAAGCCAACGAATTAACATAAATAAGATAAAGTAGAGGTCCCAGCACGGAACCTTGAGGCACTCCACACTTAACACCGAACTCTCTGCTTGATATATCTGATAAAGCAACTTTGATAGTCCGGCCATGCAAATACGATGAAAACCACTTTACACAAGTACTACCTAACCCAAGCCCACTTAGTCTACTAAGAAGAGTATTAAAATCAACAGTGTCAAAAGCCTTACGGAAATCTACAAAAACAGTTAAAGGAATCATATTATTTTCAAATGCATTATCAACAAAACTTAAAAGATGGTGTACTGCATGACTAGTGGAATGTTTACTTCTGAAACCAAACTGTCCATTATACAAAATTTTCTTCGAATCCAAAAAATCATACAATCGTTTATAAATAACTTTTTCATAAATTTTACTAAATAAAGGTAAAATGGAAATTGGTCGCCAATTACAGGGTTCTGAGGGGTCCCCACCTTTATGTAAAGGTATGATTTTAGATTGTTTCAGTTCCGACGGGAAATGCCCTTTAACCATTGAGAGATTAATTAAATGAACCAGTACCGGTAAAAGATACACCGACACATAATTAAAAGCCTTTAGGTTCAATCCATCTACACCAGAAGAATTTGATTTAAGGCTACAAACAATTTTTTCAACTTCTTCTACATTACATGGTACAAATTCAAACCCATTCTGCATGCTTGAAGGATTTACCTTAATGTTGACGGCACAACTACCTCTAGACACTTCATTCTGTATAACACTACCAATTTTCGAAAAATAATCACCCATGTAATTTGCTATTTCCAATTTATCATGAATAATTCTATTACTAGTTTTTAAATTGGTTATACACATATCTTTTTTTTCACATCCTATCACTTCACGGACAATTCCCCAAGTATCTTTTATATTACCTTCCTTAATCTTCAAACAGTTTAAATAATACTCATTCTTTGCATTTCTTTTTGAATTATTTACATAATTTCTCAACTCTTTAAACTCATTTAAAATCATTTCAGATGGATTATCAAGATATTGACAATACAACTTATTTCTTTGTCTTATTAAACTCAAAATTTCATCATTTATCCACGGCTTTCTCGGTTTAGCTTTCTTGCAATTAATTTTATTCAATGGGCAATTTTTCTCAAACACAGGGTAAAGAATATCTGAAAAAATGTTAAAAGCTTTTGAAGCATCATCCTTTTCATTGTAAACCACCTCCCAATCCAACGAACTAACTTCATTTTTAAATTTAGCCAGATTAACTTCTTTCATGTCACGCCGAAGAATCTTGTTTTTTCTTTTAATTTTACAATGTGATAACTTCTGCAACAAACAAAGAAGCGGTAAGTGGTCCGAACCAGAATGGATTAATACATCACACATGCTATCTTCCACCATAACTTCAGTGACGAAAACATTATCAATCAAAGTTGCAGAATGGTCTGTTAATCGGGATGGGATAGAATTTAATGGGAAAAGACCAAATGAAAGCATGACATTAAGGAAATCCAAATTTTTGGCTTGAAGATCTAATAAATCAAAATTAAAATCACCTATGATTACAATTTTATCAAAATTTCGATTTATTTCAGATATTAAAATTTCAATTTCCTCTAGGAAAAAATCCGGACTAGCACCAGGGGGTCTATACACCGATGAAATAAGAAGTGGATTATTATTACTTGTCACTATTTCAATAGCAAAAGTTTCAATCTTACCTTCAATCCATAAAGATAAATCTTCCCTTACTTTAAATTTTATATCATCCTTGATTATGAATGCTAAACCTCCCCTTCCCATCAATGACCGGTTCTTGGAAATAAGTGTGTAACCTGGAAAATTAAACAACGAAGCAGGACATTGTTCACTAATAAATGATTCACAAATACCTATCACTTGCACCTCACTGTTAAGTTTATTAATTATATCAACTACATCTTCATGTGAAGTAGTTAAATGACAATTCCAGTGGAGAATCTGGAATCCGGACAGCATAACGGGTGCACTCACATCATCTACTGCAACATATTTACTAAGCCTTGCAGGCTGTTTATCCGAAAATTCCGACCGGCTACCAACATCACTCGACAAAATATTATCCAACGAAAAGCGATTTTTTTCTAACTGAAGTAATCGTGAAAACATTCATAAATAATTAATCCTACTTCCTATTAAAGAACTATTACTACGAAAGAATGTAAATACTAAAGTACACATTTATAACTACTAAAACGAAAAAAAAAAAAAAAAAAAAAAACTCAGATTATATGTCGTCACAACTCCACAGTCGGCGTGTCCGAGCGTCATTTCCAGATCGAGCGAAAATACGGCCGTGATCGGACCATACGTTGTGGTTACCTAACCTATCACGAGCCAGTTGCAGAATTTCTCGTCGCTTCTTAGTTAAACTTTCAGACACAAATATACCAGATTTGGCCAGTTTGCTCTTAGCAGCAAATACCTTTCTAGCCACATCCTTAGACGAAAACTGGGCGAGTACCGGTGCAATCATATCAGGCCGCGTAGGATTCTCTGGAAGGGTAAATCTATACACTTTAGTTAGTTCCGAAACATAAACTTGTACGCCCATCTTGTCCGAGATAATATTATTAATACACGATTTTACATCAGCACCCGGAGCTTGTTTGACACCACTGAAAATAAGTGAATCCAGCCTATTTTCCTGCTCAATATCGTCAAGTCTACTTTCGATCTTTTTCACTCTCTCTTCGAGTATCATGAAGCTGTTTTTTAGTGATTTTAGTTGCTTTTCGATAAAATCAAATTTTGGCGAGTATTCCACCATCAAAGAATCATATACGTCAGATATCATTGATTCAGCCGAGTGCGGGAGTTGATTTTTTATGCGATCGGAAACTTTACGTGAGATTTCATCCCTGAGATTCGCTTTTACAGCTTCCAATTCTTGTTGAGTCTGAGTTAGTCTCATGTTCAGGTCAGAAGATTGGTTGCCTATATCCGGGCTTGAATTTGACGGATGATTTTTCGAAAGATGTCCTGGTTGTTCAGTGCTGTTAGAAACAGTGCCCTTGCGCTTAGGACGGGACGACATCGTAAACTACTAATTAGTAACTCTAATTAACATGAGACAAAGACTTACACGCAAGGGGGGCTTTTTTACGACCCCCCAGCTTCAAAAAGTGCCAGATATTATCCAATTAGGTTTGCAACAGGCTAATCCAAATCAATTTCCTGCATCAGATATGACACGAACAAATTATAACACTGGTTAAACGAGTTTAGGTGTTTTCACTATGAATGGCGGATAGCAACTCAATCAATAAATAAAATCAATCAATAAAGGGAAACTCTTGGATATTTCCCTTGATTTCTTGGGCTAGACCTGGGAAATTGTATAGACATAGGCACTGACAGATATGCTATGATGGTTTTCGAACATTGTAGTGCTGTAAAAGAAGCTCAAAAGGTAGCAAATGTCCCCTGCGTTGCTTATGTTTCAACAATATTCTATATCTTTCTATGTCAAAAACTTCGTCTGTCCAGAGTATTAGAAACTCCATTGGAGTAATAAAAGAAATAGTTGCTTTTATCAGTGCTTCTCCAAAGCGCAATTATGTTTTAACCAGAAAAATGACCGCAAAGCTATCTAAACTATGGGAAATGCACTGGATTGAACGGTCCAACTCCTTACCGCAGCTAGTGGTAGAGCTCCCAAAAATATTGCAAGCGATTGAGACCATCAGCTGGTAGGCAGAATGCGCAACTGCAGCAAAAGCCTTATTGACTGCAGTCACATCTTCCAATCTGATAGTAACTATTTGCACAGTAAGTAATATATCTGGACTGATTTTACTGCTCAGTCAGCCATTTCAAAAGAAGAGCTTGGATCTTGTCTCTACAGTAAGCTATCTTAAGGAACTTTTTACTCAGCTGGATGTCAAGCATCAGGAGAGTGAAACCTAGCTCAAAACAGAGTTTGACGAGGTAACTAAAGTAGCAACCGAGTTAGGTTAAGAAATAAAAGTCCCAAGGATAGCAAAAAAGCAAATGAATTGGACGGATATGCCACTCAGTTTACATGATGAATTTACATGATGAATTTTTCTTCCTATATTGGACACGATCGATTCAGATCTTCCTATATTGGACACGATCGATTCAGATACCGCTTCCCATAGAAACCCTGGACACTTTTAAGCTCAGTATTAACTTGCCAATAAATTGTTTGGAAACAAAGAAACAGCAATCCGTTGCTATGAGTTATGACTTGTCAGTACATTACTGGCCAGTAACTAGCTTCAGCTCCCAATTGGTTTATGAATCTGCCCTGACTGGAGAACCGACAAAAGGAAAAACTTGGTGGCTTTGTCTGAGAGAAAGCAATGCAGGATTGGGTAGAATACATGAACCACTAGGGGAAGCTTTTCACAAACACAACTGCAATGCTGATATTTTTCCAAATTTTCCGGCACTCTTCCAGATCCAGATGCATGTCAGTGAGGTACATGCAGTGAGGTAAAGCTATTTGAACAAATAAAAGGTGAGAATTTGTTGCATAATATTGATAATTTTTCTATAAATGAAAATTTATAAATAGCTTTACAGAACTAACAGCTAAATGACAGATAGAAGCAGAGGCATGCAACTTTCAATATCAGTAAGATACATAAGGCTTAATGGAGAATGGGGTTTTATTTTTGCAACAAGCTACGCCCACACTTCCTAAAATCCTGGAACGGCCCTTGTGGATTTCAAACTGTAAGCTATACAAAAACTATGGGTTGATCCCACTTTTTAGGGCTGTATTAAAAGAAAGTTTGAGATAGTTTTTTGCAGTGAGTTATTTGTACCAGAAGAAGTATTCAAATAATAAACAAGAAAATCACACATTTTGGGAAAATTAGCATTTAAAGAAAAAAAAGAAAGATAACAAATGATCCTTTTTAACTTGTCCAAACTTACCAAAAACATGAATTAGGACACCAACATGATCAATATAAATTGAGCTGCAGTTATATAATAGCTGTATAAGACCATCACCTAATGCTCGGCAGAAATCATCCCAATAGCAATTACGAATCAATTGAAAAACATCACATGAAGTCGAGCCAATTTGATTAGTGCCACTAACCCCATTTGATAATAACAATTTAATAGAGTCTTCAATTAGTTTATCATATACAATCCATCCACTTGTGATAACTGTATTTTTGGATGAAACTTTGGCTATGAGGTTTGCTGGTAAAAACTGTCTCAGCAGACTCACTTCTTTGTTTGGGTGAAGGAAACGAAGACTATTTTTTGGTCTCATCTGAAAGAAAAATAAAAAAAAAAAAAAAAAACAAGAAAAACAGAGTACACAGTACAGGAGATCCTTTCTTCGAATTTTTTTAAGACACTAAACCAGCTTAAATTTGGATGGTTTTAGGGTTACAGAAAAGTTTTGTCAATCTTGCCCAACAAGCCCAATCTTGTTTCAAGCCTGGTATTTTGAAAACATACTTCAAACAAGCTTTCAAATAATGTTGTTGACCATACCACCTCTCCATCATACAAATCAAATTTTGTTCTTTATACTTTCTGTAATTTTTTGCTTGACCTCTGATTTTAGGGGAGTTCTTGCCATCCTAACTTCTTTCTATAAGTTGTGTTTTCACAAGCTAATAAAATACTGTCAGCTATAACTGAAGGACTTCTCAAAGTGATCACAACTTCTACTACTACTAACAATTCTCAACAACACCAAGCCGCCTGAGGCACAGCTATGCACACTTCTCCTCCATTCTAAGCTGCCCAAAGGCTCCCTCTTTACACCCTCCCAGAAAGTTCCCATTTCTCTTAAATATTTTTTTAGACTATCCTACCACCCCAACTGCAGACAACCTGCTTTATGTTTAACCCTAGACGGTTGACCAAAAAGGACAATCGTTGGCAATCTGTCATCCTACATACACAGAACGTGCCCTAGCCTCAACCTTTCTTCCATTATGGCCCTAGAAAGCAGGATTGAACTACGCTTTTCGTACAGTCTAGAGTTCGAAATACAGTCAGTCAACTGGGTACCCCAAAAAAATCTGTAGGCAATTTCTCTGTAAAACATCTAGCAAATCTTTGTCAGGTTCTTTGGAACCATATTTGATCACCGACATCACTGTATCTTTCAACATTCAAACGTATTCCATTGCTGAAAAAAAGGGGGGGGTTTATAAGGTACCATAACCGAGACTAGTTAAAAAAGTTTCCAAAAGAGACGTTTTTCCAAGAAAAGTAAAGGCCATATTCAACTTTAGATCAGCAGATACAAAGACCTGTCAAAATTTAAACTAGAAACGACAAAAAATTACTATTAAAGAATAAATTAAACCCAGAACGAGCTGAAATTAAATCAACAATCATAACAAAAAATTACAACAAGTACTAACATAAATGAATGAATTGCAAGATATTACTATTAAAGAATAAATGAAACCTAAAACGAACAGAAATTAAATTAACACTCATAACAAACAAACATACAATAGGTACTAATATAAATGAATAAATAAATCTTAAAACGAGTGAAACATAAATTGAATATGCAAATCGAGCTTGAAACAAAGAAAAATCATTACAAACAAGAGTTTGTGTTTTGCCTCCTTCTCTAAGTGTAAAGCCTAAAATCTACTGCATCATTGGCAATTTAATAAAAACGAATTACATTACAAAGATTTTCTTTTTTACTTATTACAACATTGAAAATAAACATAAAAATAGAAAAGATCAAATTTTGAAGCAATGAGCTTTCAGCTATTGTAATCGTTATATATCATATATTCAGTTTAATTTTATTGGTTCTTTCCAAGACTGTTCAAGACAAATACAGTTTGACTACAAACAAGAGTTTGGATACTGTCCCCTTCCTTAGCTGTAAAAGTCTAAAGCCTACTACTTCATTGGCGCTCCACTGAAAAAGAATTATATTACAAATATTTCCTTTTTCCAATTATTACAGCATTGAAAATGAAAATAAAATTTACTGCAAAATTAACCTTGAATTGATTATCTTTCAACAATTGATATCATTATATATCATAAATTCAGTTTGATTTTATTTATGCTTTCCAAGACTGTTCAAGATCCATATAGTTTTCAGTAAAGCGCCAATGATGCAGTAGGCTTTAGACTTCTACAGTGATAGAAGGATCCCGAACTCTTGTTTGTAGTGATTTTTGTTTGTTTCAAGCTTGATTTGCATATTCAATTCAAGTTTCATTCGTTTTAAGATTTATTTATTCATTTAAATTAGTACCTATTGTATGTTTGTTTACTATGAGTGCTTATTTAACTTCTGTTCGTTTTAGATTTCATTTATTCTTTAATAGTAATTTCTTGTAATTTATTCATTTATATTAGTACTTATTGTATGTTTTTTTGTTATGATTGTTTGTTTAATTTCTGTTTGTTTTGGGTTTCATTTATTCTTTAAAAGGAATTTCTTGTTGTTTCTAGTTTGAATTTTAACAGATATTTGTAGCTGCTGATCTTAAGTTTAACATAGCCTTTACTTTTCTTTGAAAAACTTCTTTTCCAGAAATTTTTGTACGTTTTTTATTGCAAAAACTTTCACGTTTTTAGAAAATACCTTATTTCAAAATCAATTTTTTTTCAATATCAAACTTTCATCAAAGTAAGGAAAGCATCTAAGTAAACAAGGTATGAAGGTAAACAAAGTATCAAAGTAACAATAAGCAAGTTCCATAATTCAGAGCAATTTCTCCGAGGCAGTGGGGTGGTCGAACCCAGAAACATATTATTTGGCCTTTGAACTATTCTGAGCAAATTGGCTATGTCAAAATTTTGACTTGATGCCTTTTGGGAAAGTGAGGCATGAGGCAATTGCCCATGGATCACTTAAACTCTTAAAAAACAAAAGTTCCAATTACTGATCAAATGAGCCCCCTCCAAAATTAATACAATCACCTCTTCTGCAAAAAAACTTATATTCTAATAATGGGCAACTTACACAAGTTACAATCCTTTACCTATGGGCTATAGAGGATTTTTCGGCCCCTAAGTTATAGTAATTTGAATTTAGGACTATTGTGAACAAAATGGCCTTTTGTAAAAAGGCACAAGCAGGGGGGGGGGGGGGCTTTCTAATTTTTGATCATTTTCGATTCTTAAAAAGGGCACAATAAATTTCGACTTCCAATCAAATGAACTTCCTCCGAAGTTTATATGATAACGCCTTCCATAGAAGCTTTATATGTTAATGACGGGACGCTAGTAAAACTTACAGCCCTTTCTTCCAGGGCTGGAGGGGGTTTCAAACCCATAACCTTAACTATTTGACATTTGGATGATTTTGAACAAATGGCTAACTCGAAATTTTTATCGAAAGCATTTTGAAAAAAAGGAATGGAGGGGGGAGGGTGCTTACCATCTGATTACTCTTGACTTTTAAAATGGAGCTAGAACTTTCAATTTAAATTGTATGAGCCTTTTCTGAAGTCTATACAATTGCCCTTTCAATAAAAACCTTACATATGAACAATGGACAGCTTGCCTAGCTTACAGCCCTTAGCCAGGGTGCAGTAGGAAATTTTGTCAGTCCCCTGAGGAATAATTATTTTAATTGCTTCATCTCTTGATTATTATGGAGATAATGGTCATCTCGAAATTTTGATTGGATGCGTTTGGGGAAAAGAGGGCGTGATGCTCTCCAATCATGTTTGACTCTTAAAAAGGATGCTAAAAAATGTTACTTCCAATTGAATGAGCCAACTCCAAAAATTACAACACCACCCCTTGCATATGAAGTGCCACTGGAGAAAAAATTGGAGACTTATGGCTTTGGGGTTGGTGGAAGGAGGCTAGATGCCTTCTCCCACTACTTTTGATCAGATCACTTTTGACTCTTGAAAGGGAACTGGAACTTTCAATTTCGAACCATTTGAGTCGCCTCCAAAGTCTATACTACCACTTTTTACATAAGAACTTTATATGCCCCCTGAGCATAAGTTACAATATTTCCTCTGTTTTTTTCGGGGGGGGGAGAGGGTATCTATACTCTGAAGTTTTGACATCTGATTGTAGAAATATTTCAAACAAAATGGCTATCTTGAAACTTTGATTGGATGCATTTGGGGAAAAGAGGGTGGGGGTTGGGAGTATATGCCTGCCAATCACTTTTATATGACTCTTAAAAAAGTAAACAGAAATTTCAAATTCCAATCAAATGAGTCAGCTCTCATGTTTATACAACCACCCCTTACAATAAACCCTATTTGCCCCTGGGGCATAACTTACAACAGTTCCTCCAGGTTCTGGGGGGCTGTGTTAACCCCTGAGTTTTTGTTACTTGATCTTTAAACTATTTTGAACACAATAGTTATCTCAAAATTTTGATCAGATGCATTTAGGGAAAAAGGGGCCTTGGGGGGCTATATACCCCCTGATCACTTTTGACTCTTAAAATGGGCACTAGAAATTCCGATTTACAATCGAAGGAGCCCCCTCCAAAATTCATACTACCATCCATTCCATAAAAACCTTATATGCCCTTAGACATAATTTACAACACTTACGCCCAAGTTTTGGTGGGCTGTGATGTCCCTGGAGGGTTTTCTATATGATCCTTAGTCTAGTTTAAACAAAATGGCTATATAAAAAATTCAATTGGACACATTTGGGGAAAAGAGGTTAGGTGGGGGGGGGGGCTAGTAGAAATCGGATCACTTTGACTATTAAAAAGGGAATTAGGACTTCCAATTTCTAATCATTTGAGCTCCCTCTGAAGTTTATACGACCACATACCAGGCTTTATGGTAGGTTAATACCACCTGGATGAGGGATGTTTTGACCATGTTTTTGTTATTTGATTTTTGGACTATTTCAAACAAACTTGCAATCTTAAAATTTTGAGCAAATACTGTTAAAGAAAAGAGGGTGTGTGTGTGTGTGTCTGTGAGGTGGGGGGATTAGATACCCTCTTACCCCTTTTGACTCATAAAAAGGTAACTAGAACTTTCATTTATCCAATCAAATAAGCCACCTCTGAAGTTTATACAACCTCCCCTTAAATAAAAAAACTTATATGACCTCAGGGCATAACTTAAAACTCTTGCCCCCAAGCTTGAGGGGTTTGTGCTGACTCTGGAGTTTTTATTGATTTAACTATTCTTAACAAAATGGCTATCTTAAAATGTTTATTGGATGGTTTTGAGGAAAAAGAACATGGGGTGGGGGAGCTAATTGCCCTTGGTCTCTTTTGACTCTTTAAAAGTGAACAAGAATTTTCTATTTCTAATTAAATGAGACCTCTGTAATGTTTATACAAGAATCACTTCCACAAGCACCATATATGCTCCCAGAGCATAACTTATAATGCCTGCCCCTGGAGGTTTGTGTAGATCCAAGAGTTTTTATCATCTGATATTTGGACTATTTCTCACAAAATGGGCTATCTCAAAATTTTACTGGATGGGTCTGGGGAAAAAAGGCGTGGAGAGGGGGAGGCTAGTTGCCCCCTTAGCCCAATCAAATTCTCTGAGGTTTATGCAAGCATCTCTTCTACAAGAGTCATATATGCCCCCAGGGCATAACTTACAATGCCTGCCCCTGGGAGACTTTGTCAACCCCAGAGTTTTATTATCTGATGCTTGAATTATTTTTAACGAAATAGCTATCTCAAAATTTTTATTGGATGGGCTTGGGGAAAAAAGGCATGTAGGTGGCTAATTGCTCTCTGATCTCTTTCGACTCTTAAAAAGTGAGCTAGAACTTTCAATTTCCAATAAAATGAGCCCTCTCTAAAGTTTACACAACCATCCCTTCTATAAGAACCATATATGCCCCCAGGCCCTAACTAGCAATGCCTGCCCCTGGGGGTTGTATTGACCCCAGAGTTGTTTTATGATCTTTGAACTATTTTTAACAAAATGGTCATCCCAAAATTTTTATTGGATTTATTTGGGGGAAAAGAGTGTGGGGGGCTAGTTACCTCTGATCTTTTTTTACTCTTAAAAAGTGAACTAGAACTTTCAATTGCCAGTCAAATGAGCCCTCTCTGAAGTTTATATGAGCATCCCTTCTATAGGAGCCATGTATGCCCCCAGTGCATAACTTAAAATGCCTGCCTCTGGGCCCTAGGGGGTTTGTCAACCTTGGAGTTTTTATTATCTGATGTTTGAACATTTCTAAAAAAAAATGTTTTTCCCTGTGTCCCAGTCGTGATTTGTGTCCGGGTGTCCCAGTCTGTAATTTCTCTTTGAGGTTCCCGGTCGTCATTTAAATTCCCTGTGTCCTGGTCGTCATTTGTGTCCTGGTATGTAATTTCATCAGTTGACAAACATGACGTCAGTCGACAAACAACTTCATGACACATACAGCTCAATCCTTATAATGATGTCAGTTGACAAACATGATGTCAGTCAACACACAAACATGACGTCACACACACACACAGACAACTTATTTTTATATATATAGATATATATATATATATGTATATATATATATATATATATATATATATATATATATATATATATATATATATATATATATATATATATATATATTATGTATACATATACATATATATATATATATATATATATATATATATATATATATATATATATATATATATATATATATATATATATATGTATACATATATATATGTATATATATATATATATATATATATATATATATATATATATATATATGTATATATATATATATATATATATATTATGTATACATATATATGTATATATATATATATATATGTATATATATATATATATATATATATATATATATATATATATATATATATATATATATATATATATATATATATATATATATATATATATATATATATAGAACTGTTGATTACTGACTAGGTGTCTAATTTCATAGCATATACAGGACTCTTTTAATAACTGACTTGTTAGCTAATTTAAGACATTATAAACAATGACCTGTAGAGTAACCTAAATTCATTCATCAAAACAGCCAGAATGGTTAGTCTTAAAATTTTACACATATATTTTTTTATTTATAATAGCCATCTAGTTGACAAGAAAAAATGTTCTAAATTAAATGTTTGGCTAAGGGTATTTTTCTCTATATATAAAATAGTCTACAATTTTTTCTATTAGCCATCTAGCAGCATTGCATATTTGTTTTTAGGGCTTTTTTCAACCAATCATAGGATATTCTCCTCAATAGAGTATCTCCCCTATCATGCTTGTGTGTCAAAGTATACAGTGGCATCAATCTATAAACAAATGAGGTGGATAAATTTCTACTTGAGGGGCTTATTGGTTTTTTGAAAAGTAGTTGAGTTTGGTGAGTAAGACATTAAGGAATGAGTCTAGAGCCTGTAATATACCATGAGAAGGTAGATCCCAGCTTCTATCTCTACCCTTTCCTTATTTCTGGTGCTTAGTAAATTCTATACATGGCAGGAGTATTACCTATCTAAATTTTGGCAAAAAAAAAATTTGGTAAATATATACATATTTATGCAATTTAGTTAAGTAACAAGTGAATACATCACTTAATGCTTTGCATATGCTCATTCCAAATTCATAATAGATTATGGGGCAAATTCCATTTTGAGCCCTTAAAGAGGCTAAAAAACAGCCCATTATAACCAAAAGTTTCAAACTGTATTTCTAAGAAGAATTATTTAGTGAAAAAAAATTGAAAGTTGTAGCTGATTCAGGAATTTTTATTATTATTTTCATTAGTCTTAATAGTAAAATGTTCTTTTGAAAACAAATTTGTATAAATTCAAATAAAAAGTTTGAAGTCTCTTGAAAAAGTAACAGTATCAATATCAAAAAAACATCAACTGAATCACCATTGTTGAAAACCCTGAATAGCCCTCACCTTGAACAGCAAGAAAAATCACATTTTTGTATTGATAGTACTGATATCCTTTTTTTCTTTTTTCATTTTTTGCTACAGGGCAGCAAAACATCAGGCTGTGGTTTAAGGCCCAATTTAAAAGCTAATTATTATATTTAGTTAGTTTCTAACAGCTTTTCAACTTTATAACATAGTCTAAAATCTATAGTCTAAAATACAAGGTAGTGAGTTAGCCTAGCCTACCTTTTTGGGCCTTATTAAGGGTTCAAAGTGTGAATTTGGGAGAGCATAAAAAAAGGCATCAAGTGATGTGTTAACTTCTTCCTTGCTAAACTATATAACTATGTACATATTTACCAAAAGTTTTACTTTAATTCTGGGTTTTAGCTTACATCTCTATTTTATTGGTTTTAATTTTGTAAACAATTCTTATTATTTAGACCCACGTAGAATTTTATTCTGTAGTCAGGATTTTTTCCTAAATTGAACAATTAGAATCCTACATACTTTTTTTCCTAAACCAAATGCTGTATATAGCCTAGTGCTAGTTTAGTGGTTGATGTCCTCAGCAGGAAACACAATAAAATTCTATAATGGTTAGGCTACTTACACCATCTCAAAAATATTTCACTTTTTAAAATTTTCCCTCTCCTATAATATTTAAACATACAGCTTTAACTAGCCTAAAAAATTTCCAAGTTATTTATGTATATGACTCTTTTCTTCAAATTAATTTAATGACAAACAAACAACATTGACAGCACCAAGTAATGAAGAAATTCATGGCAATATAAAAAGTGTACTATATTTCAATTCATTTGGATAGAGGGGAAGGTAAAACAAGTTGAAGTGCTTACCTTAGGTTTATAGAAGTGTTTTAGAATTTTTAAATGTTTTCAGAATCTTGTAGTGTTTTCTACTGAGGAGAACACTAACTAATTTATAGGCCTAGATTGCTTAAATTCTGGGATGGGGCCAGGGGGGAACTAGGAACATCACATCCACATGGCTTTAATTTGAAATTACGGAGCAACTTTGCCAAATATGTATTGTTATTATAAGATAAGAATCATCATTTGAGCAAACATTTAGAGACAAAAAACCATAGACAAAAGATATGCTGAATCAACAGATGTATTCAAACGCCGTCTGGATGCTGAGTGGAGTGACAAACTGTGGAGATTTGACTGGGATGCACCAGAATCTAATCTACCATGCATGCAAGTGTCATCATAAGGAATGATTGAACAGGATCAAAGTCCTCATTTCACTCTAACCTGTGATTTAAGGTAATTTAGGGTAAGGTCATATGTGATTCACATTTTTAACTGAATTTCCAAGTAAATTTTTGGTAACCAAAGTTGGTGCTTTGGTATTCATATTGGTTACACTCCTTGGCGGGCCGCCCAGCGTGCACGTCACCTCAGTTCAGAAAGACTCTTTCAAGGTGAAAGTCTTGCCGCGTCAGGGTTCAGCCATTTAGATGTTGTTACTTTACGAGTAGAAGTCAATCTAAAATAAGTGCTGGAAGTACATTATTTATGTTTAAATGTTCGGATTAATAATTTGGTTTAATATTTTACCAGTAGCATTTTTGGGCCTAGTAATGGGGCGGGTACACCACGATAGTGTAAAACAACACAACTACTCCCCTGCCTGCCAGGGCTTAGAATCACAAATGTATTTGATCGAAACAGTGAGAGAAACCAAGCATAAACAATAATTATAATAATAAATCCTAAATGATATTCTTTTCATGTGTGTTACTTTTTTCCTGCTGACTCAATTTTACATGTGGAGGTTTTCCCGGGAATTTTCTGCCGGGTTGGAATTGTAAAGGAAAACGGAGGATATTTTTCAAGGGAAGGGGGATTAACTGTGGGCAAAATTCTCTTTGGTGAAATTTGCCACAGAAAGTTATAGGTCTCATAATTGCTAAAAGGTTCAGCTATTCGTACTGATTCAGCATAAATCGTACTGATACACCGTCTTTTTGAATATTTTTTTTGAAAACGGAGGATATTTTTCAAGGGAAGGGGGATTAACTGTGGGCAAAATTCTCTTTGGTGAAATCTGCCACAGAAAGTTATAGGTCTCATAATTGCTAAAAGGGGCAGAATATACTAAAAGAGTGTAAAAGCATAAAATAAAATGAAGCTCATGTCAGAGAAACAAAAGGAGGGGCTTATAAGGGATGGGTAAGATGCTCCCTTACCCAAGACATGGATGGCCATTTTATTTAGTTTAAACAATGAGAGTAACTAATACGTACAACACAAATCCCAGTATATAAAATAAAAGCAAACTCTCTTTTCATAATCAGCCTGTAATGGAAGAAACTAAAAAAAAAAAAAAAAAAAAAAAAAAAAAAAAAAAAAAATAAAAAATCTAATTCAATGGCAAATTTGTCAATGAATTCTGAATTAAAATGAATTCTGAAAATTCTGAATTCTGAAAAAACTGAAAATGAATGCTGAACTCTGAATGAGGTGATATATGGTTTCAGACTGCATCTGATTTTTCAGACCCCGTAAATGGAAAGGTGTCCTATTTCAGGAAGGTTGCTAACTCCTGTAAGTATTTGCTTGCATCTGTCATACCAATAAAATAATGAAACAAACTTTTGTCTTCTGATCAATGAAGTTCTTCTCTGGAACTTGCATTTTCGAAATTTTGAATTTGACATGACCAACGTTGATGGTAAAACGGCAATACGACGTTTGAAGACTGTATACCCTTACTTTACAGAGAAATGAATACACTCTATGGTGGACAAGTTCCTTCCAAGAAGGTGGAAAAACCTCCAAGATTTTAAAAGCCAAAATATGTTTGTCAAACAGCTTGTAGTAGTGAACTTAAATGAAGCAACTTGGCTCAACATGACCTAAATTTTAAAAGACGATATTTAGATAACAATAGATACATCCAATAAATTAGATTTTGATGGGGATTCGAAATAAATAATACGCATTGAGGTTGATGTTACCCATCAAACGCTAAGAGCCATAGAAAACTTGTCTGATTTTTAAAAAAGAAGGTAAACACCCCAAGAAAGTCAAAGAATTTATAGAAAGATTCCCTACCGTCACATTCAGTCAATAAGTGAAGCTTACTGTAAAGATTTGAACCACCCTTCTACAAAAATGTAGATAGTATTTTATGCTCGAAGAAAGATCACGGGTGCCTGTTTATTTCTTTTTTCCAATGAGACCGTCTTGGATGTTCAGAGTAAAGTTGATATTTAAAACGAACAAAATTATCACCCCATCCTCTCGTACTGTCATTTAAATTGACTTGCGTTTTACTGAAAGCAAAAATGAGGAACAAGGCTTATACCTTCACTGCTTAAAAAAACAAACCAGCCTCTTGGTGCCCTTTAAGCGTTTGCCACTAAGTCACTATTATCAATTACAACCCTTGAGTCTATGGAATACATTTATGTGGTAAATCTACCAGTTGTGCTATAAAAGCTAGGAACATAACAGTACAAAGGTGAATTTTCTGACCGTTCATAGGTTTTCTTTTAACTTTACATAATACTCTTTCTGAATAAGATCGTGACATGCATGCTATAAGCCAATTGTATCAAGGATATTTTATTTTTTATAGTTTTAGATATATTTGCTTTCAGTTAAGCACTATTCAAATTTACAACGGCATACATGGAGGGGCGATAATTTCTATCTGGTCATTGGGCCATCATTTTGCTTTTTACTTACACTTATGTGTATATTATCTGATAAGCTAATTCTATTTTTTTCCTCATTTTACCCTTATTAGCGCTATAATAATGGCATAACAGAGTTCGCTATTTTGTGCTAGTGATTGCGCTCATTTGGGCTATGCGTTTTGCCGAAAACTAGCAATCGTACTGATACACCGTCTTTTTGAATATTTTTTTTTTCAATCGTGAAAAATGTGGTACGAAATTATTCCAAGTTTTGCTATCACAGTTGGTGCTATTTATGCTCCTCAATACTTAAGCTTTATTTTCAATAGGTTTTATTATGGCAAGGTAAGTATTTTGAAAAATTATTTATTTACAATAAGCGAAACAATCTGATGAGGTTAGAACCATGGGTGGATCTGGGATTTTTTTAGTGGGGGGTGCATAATAAGTTTGTCTGATAAACTTGCGAACAAAGAAATTCCAGCAATTTAAAAAGAACCTAAACAATTATACGTTGTGGGAGGGTAGTGGAAATGTTCATAGATTTGATCTAAAATCTGGTGAGGGTTAAAGCTCTAATAAGTTCATTGAAATTGAAATGACCTAAAAATATTGATAAAAAAATGTAAACGGTAAAAGCTATCCTGCAAGAAAACGAATAAAAAGCTGTTCACCATCTACCAAAAAAATATAATAGGCCTATCTAATATTTTCTACATAATTTTTAGCCTTTGCAGTAGCCTACTGGGAAAAATTCTAGTTTATTGACTAAAGTAAAACAATTCAAAATAGGGATGAAACCTTTTTATTGACAGTGAATAGATATAAAATTATTTATTTCTACTTTTGTCATGGAAAGGCAGGGTGGTCTTCAAAGTTATCCAAGTTTATTGACTTTTTGCTTTCTCAAAAAGGGTTTAGGTGAGGAAAATGAAACTTTCAGGGATGGATCTAAAATTTCTCCTGGGAAGGTGTTTTAAAGTACCCACCTCCACTCCTTCTTAACTTTGCTCAATTCTATTTTATAAGGTTTCAAAGATATGCAAATAAATTTCCCAAATTTTGAAAAAAATATTGATATGCCTCAAAATTCTACTCAAATAACAAGAATTGCATTTTCAGAACTAAAGGCAGAGAAAAAGCAACTAGTAACTGAAAATTAAGGTAAAATGTTGTTTTGTCAAAATTTCAATAGGTGTCATGTATAGACCTGTCATGTAGGCAAATTTCAGGGCCCTCTAGAGGGAGAAGGAATGGAGGCTGGTACTTGAAAATACCTTTGCTGGTCATACTTTAGCCTGTAGACCCATCCCTGAAAGTTTCATTTGGTAAAATTCTAGTTAATTGACTTCTTGCTATCTTGGAAAGGGTCTAGGTTAGGAAAATGAAACTTTCAGGGATGAATCTACAGACTAAAGTAGGTCCTGGGAACTTATTTTGAAGTAACTAGGCCTACCTCTACTCCTTCTCCCTCTAGAGGGCCCTGACCTTTGATGACCTTTCAAAATATGTGTGTTATAAAAGTGAAACCTTGCAAAATAGATCTTCTGCTTAATTGAAGTACAACAAAATTGTTTTTAGCTTCATAACTTTGCTCAATTCTATTTTATAAGGTTTTAAAGATATGCAAATACATTTCCTAAATTTTGAAAAAAAACAATGATATGGCTGAAAATTCAAAAACTACTCAAATAATAGGAATTGCATTTTCAGAACTAAAGGCAGAGAAAAAGCAACAAGTTACTGACAATTAAGGTAAAATGTTATTTTGTCAAAATTTCAATAGGCATAGACCTGTCATGTAGGCAAATTTCAGGGCCCTCTACAGGGAGAAGGAGTAAAGGTGGGTACTTTAAAATACCTTACTAGGACATACTTTAGCCTGTAGTCCCATCCCTGAAAGTTTCATTTTCCTAACCTAAACCCTTTCTGAGATAGCAAGAAGTCAATTAACTAGAATTTTACCACATTTCACCTTAATTTTCAGTTACCAGTTGCTTTTTCTCTACCTTTAGTTCTGAAAATGCAATTACTGTTATTTGGGTAAAATTCTGAGCCATATCATGTTTTTTTTTCAAAGTTTAGGAAATGTATTTGCATATCTTTAAAATCTTATAAATTGGGAATGAGCAAAGTTGTGAAGCTGAAAACAATTTTGTTGTACTTCATTCCAGCAGAAGGTTTATTTTGCAAGGTTTCACTTTTATAACACATGTACTCTTAAAGGTCATCATAGGTCAGGACCCTCTAGAGGGGGAAGAAGTGGAGGTAGGTACTTCAAAATACCTCTCCTGGGACATACTTTAGTCTTTAGACCCATCCCCAAAAGTTCCACTTTTCTAACCTAACCCCTTTCCAAGATAGCCAAAAGTCACTTAACTAGGATTTTACTGCCTACTTATTACTCTAGGAAGTGAGTTAAGCTTTATGTGCTAAAAACAAATTGGTTTTGTACCATCTTTTGGAGTCATGCATTCTTTGTGATTAATTGTATTGTTCAAACCATTTAGCATGTAGCCTAACTATTTGGCATTACTTAGTAGGCTAATTATGATGGTAATGAAGAGTAGCCTAGGAAATGACAATGAAGATACAATCATATATGCATAAAGGTTCAAACATTAAATATTAGTTTGTTTAGGCATGTAACAAGGAACAGGGTTTAAACAGAGGCAAAAAATTAACTAATCACTATTTTGTTCAAATAGTGTTTTGATAAACAATGTCAACTTTGATGAAATCTCAAAACTTAAATAATCAAGATTTTGCTTCATAAGAATGAAGTATATCTTTCCACTTTTTAAAGTTTGATAAATTTTGCTTGAATTACAGAATTCATAATTTTATAAAAAGTCTATTTTATTTACTCTCTCCATGTCTATTTATAATATGGTCAGTGCCTATCTGAATAATTTGGTGAATGTTTGTAATAGCTAGTACTGTCAGTTTCCTGTCAGTTTAGAGCTCTTCATTAGTATTTTCTCTTCTATTCATCTTAAAATACTCCAATAAAGACCAAAATTGTCAGAAAAATATGAACCCTTAATAAAGACACATGTAAGTATGTGATTCAAACTAAGTATGTAAGTCAAAATACTCATTAAAAAAAAACAAATAGTTATGTGTTTGTTATTATTGTATTTGATAGTCATGGATCAGTGATTCAAATTCCCAGATTACAACCTATGGTAGATTTTTGCTCAATTTTTTTTTTAATCTTGAAATTTTCAGATATTCAATTCAATTGTTTAAATCTTGATATGTTTGTTGGGCCCAAAAATTTGAAATCTATATATATAATATTTATATATATATATATATATATATATATATATATATATATATATATATATATATATATATATATATATATATATATATATATATATATATATATATATATATATATAGCAGTATATACAGTTTTATGGAGAAATATATACAGCCCATATACATAAACATAACTATATTTTGTGACTGGTTGGTATTGAGAAGGTGAAAAATTCTGAAGTAATATTTTTGTTGCCTTCTGTGTTAATTCTAGTGGTGTGAATTTTCATCTTTTTTCAACATTTCATTAGTAATACTTGAAAAAAAATGATGCCATTCTATTTATTCAAATTGAGCATTCAGAGACTTATCTATACTGGCTAGATAAAAAAAACAACAAAAACAAACACATAATTATTTGCCTCCTTTTATAAACCATTTTTTGAAAATCTTTTATTCTTAAATGATTACTCTGACCTTTGAAGGAGAATTTCCACTCATATGCTTAGTTTTAAGTGTATGCTCATATGAGTCTTTATTGAAGATCAGATATTTCTAAAGAGTTTTTGCCTTTATTTTAAAGTTTTTGAATGAACAAAGAAGTGGTTATCTCATATAATGCAGAGCTTTGATTTGATTAAAATGGGTAGTAAAGTGGCCAGCCATTTGCTAAGAGGAATCCAAGACATAAATTAGTAATATCTTTGCACTTCATAGGTCTTACTTTTTATTGTTCAAATCTCCCCCAAAAACACAATGTTGTAAAAACCATCCCACTTTGCAAAAAAAGTAAGTCCAAATTTTATGACAGCCAAAAAAGTAATGATATCGATTTCTTCTCCTCTGTGCCAAAGCAAGACTCAAAAACAAATATTTCACTGTAAAAACTAATCCAAATATTAAGTTTTTCAGCCCTGTTGTGACAGCACAATCCTGAAATTCATTTAGAAATTGTTATTATAAAATGAGGATTTTTGCCTTTCAGTTTGCTTTCGTGGTAGTATGGACAGATTTCTATGATAAATATAAATCTAATTAAATACTTTTAGGTGGTAAGCATCATCAGTAAAATCTAACAGAGACCACACACAGTAACTGAGACTTTGTTTTAAACTTAATTGGAAAAAGAAACAGTCTTAGCAATTAAAACCTATTGATAACTCAACTATTAAAAACCAATTGCAAAAAAATAACTTTGAAGTGTTACATTGTCCCAACCCTAATCAGAGCAAACAGTCCCAACCCCAAATCCACTACTATGTTAGGGGGGGGGCTGCATCCCCTACCTGGGTCCACTAACAATCATTATTGAAACACTCCTGTCTAGGGAAATTGAGTTGTTGTTTTTTCACATAAATTATGGTTAGTCAGATGATTTTATATTCTTAGTATTTCTAGGTATTGATTGGGTTCAAGTGTTCTTCAAAACATAATATATTGGCTAGACCTAGCCCAAGATACCCAGCAGTGATTTAATTCAACAATTGAGTTATATATAATACCAGTTATAAATTATTTTCTTTTGTAGAAGCTAATCCTAGAGTTGATACTATTGAGAAGAGGACATGCTAATAAAAAAATTTTTACTCCATTATTTGCTGAGAAACTATAGTTGACACATTTTGAAGGCACATCCACTAAACTTTATCCTCCAAACCCTCAGTATGTATTTGACAACATAATTTAGCTAGGATGAAATTGAATACATCATTTTTGCCTGTTTTTACTATGTTCTTCCATAATTTGATACTTGCTTATGGAGAAAATTATATATTGAGCTCTTAAAAGAGCTGAAAACAGGCCATAGTAACCAAAAGTTTCAGAATGTGTACCCTTTTGAATAATTTCTGCAAATTTGATTTCAAAATAATGCTTTATTATTAAGACTAAGGAGAATAACATTTACCATTCCTGTATCAGCTACAAATATTCTTGCTAGATAGTACTTATCAGGAACATATTATTAGACTGTTGTTTAATATGGATTGTTTTACATTTTGTGGTCCCATTTACTTAAATTGTAATTTCCTGCACAAGAAATTATTGCACTATGAAAGAGAACAATAAAGGCATTAAGTGATGTATTTACTTGTATCCTAACAAAACTATGTTGTCAACTAAATGTTCACCACCATGTGCCTAACGTGCAGATATATGGCAAAAATTGCATACTTCTCATTTGTTTCTCAATTTCTTGATTTTACTTTAATTAATTACCTTAATTTGCATTTAAGAGCAATAACAGACCAATGGATCTGTGTTGCTCCATGAATGATGATGACTGACACTTGTTGCTGATCTGGATCATGCCAGCAACCTGGGTTGAAGCAACAGTGACACATGCAAAATAAATGGGAAAGACATCATTCAGGTTTCATATTTGCACATTAGGGGAGGAGGGGGGCTATGAGTAAAGCATAATGAAAGCATTTTCAAAATCCATTGACTATAATTTTTCTGTATATTATTAAGTAAGAATTGTTTTCTTGACATGTTCCTGCTCAGTAGCCCCAATTCCAGGCTTATATCAATTACTTTATTATTGAATTGGCCTGAATTTTCTACATAAGAATGTGACCAGCTTGAATGTCTTGGTAATATATTGTGCTGAACATTTTACACTAATTGAATTGGTCAGTAGTGATCCCTAAGTAGAGTATTTAAAACACAGACATGCTCAATCTTGATCAGATTTAGTCTAAGACCAGTGTTTAAGTGGAATAATTAAATTTAAATATGCTAGTCTGCAAGGGTAGATAGTTTTGGTTAAGTATCCCTTCTCTCTATTAGGAAACAAGTAGTTCTGGAAACTGTTTTAAAACACTTTAAAATGGGCTAATTACAAACATCATTCCTAAATGTGGTCTAAAGTGATTCACTCCCTCCCCCCAGTGTGCAGAAAATTGATGTAGCCCAATTCATAGATGCTCTTCGCATTTTCTTTTCAGTTTTTTTTCTTTTCTTATTAATTTAAACCTTAAACAAGTTGCAGGAAGAAAAAGTGGTTCTAGTTTAGTGGCCAGCCATTCCTCAAGGAAATACTATAAGATTCTGAAAACATGTTTACATAGTCCTAAAATACTTTCTTACATCATTCTTAAAGCACATCACTTTACTTTACCCTCACTCCCTCAATGATTGAATATATTTGTGGATGCAATAGATGTTCTGTGTCTGACACTTCTTAAAGTTCATTTAATAGCAAACAAGCAACATTCTCTGCTTCAAGCAACAGGAAAATTGTTGGAGAGTAAATAATTTTGGAATATTCATTTGACCACTAGGGAGAGAGGCAGGAAGTAAGCAGTTAGTGTTGTCATAAGTATTTTGCAATTTTATTAAGTAGTCTTTAGAATTTGATGGTGCTTCCTTCTGGAAAAGCCAACTAATAAACTATTACCAAAAAGTGTTTGAAAAAAGAGTGACAACACAAAGATTATATATAATTTAAGTTGTATTTTTACACACAAGCTTACCTGTCATGTATTGCTATGATCTCAAATTAAGAAAATTTTAGCATAAATGCCCCTGCATATTCATAACAGTTGTATTTTTAAATTTAAGTTGTTTAAATAATTCTTCATGCAAAAATTCCTCTGGAACCCTTTCTGCCCAACAATTTCCCGTGAAAAATTTCCCCCACATATAAAAGAATGATAACATTTATACATTTAAAATTACTGTGAAAATTATGTTAGGATTATTAACTTATGTATTGGGCATTGTTGGATAATTAATGTCCAGAAAACATGGATAATATGAATGGAAGCTTCTTTCTTGCGTTTGTGTTCAGTTGTTTTCTAATTTCAATCTTAGTATTAAGAGGGCTTTAGGGGGATTTATTCATAATACCTTCACAAGAGTGTACTGAAGTACTTCTTAAAGTTTGTTTGGAATTGGATTGATACATTGTAGCAATGTATACAGGACAAACATATAGACATATGTTTGATTTTATTCATATATATTAGGGGGAGGGGAAAAACTAAAGTAGTAAATGTTCATAATATGTTAAAATAGATCATAGTGCTTATTCATGTAGAGCTGGCATACTAAAGTGAGTCCAGGTGGGATAACTTTTGTTGAAATTTAGGTGTTGAAAACAAAGTTTTCTAGGATTCTATTCAGTCACTTTCAAAAAGCCTAGTCCTGATTATCAGCCAATCCCAACTATTTAAATCAGTTTACATCATATCTAAGACTAGGACCCTGTTATTCATGTTAGGAAAGATGCATTTTAATCAAGATGTTTGTCCAAGATTAGGCCTAGTAATCAGATTTATATATACTAGCCTAGGTTTACCATTAGGAGGATAAGCCTAATTCTGCCATTATGCTAATAGGCTAGGCCTACTACTGCCTTAGATGAAAAATTTACAGTTTGGGCAAGAAATTCATAGTGTATTTGAGAACAACAGGAATATTTATCTGACAAGCTTGATTTGCATATCTTGCATATCCTTAGAATTTCATTTCTTTTTTATTACTCTGCTCAGTAGAAGATGAGCTCCCTAATCAATGTTTTTTTTTATTCTTTTTCTAAATATATTTATTGCTTCCACCACAAATTCTATTTTGGTCCCTTAAAATGACATATGTTTTGTTAAAATGAAAACAAAATATACTGTTGAGTTTTAAATCCAGGTTTAAGTTGATGGTTCTCTGTCATACATTCCACAGGCATGTATTTATTACAGCTAAACATGATAAAATAAACAACTTATAAAACCTATGATTTTGCCATTGTTTCTGGATTTTAATTTCTTTGCAAAGTTTTGTAATTGCTGCAACATCCACTTCTTCTGATATCATACAAAATGAAAGTTCAGAAAGTTTATTAGGGAGACAATCAACATTGGAGCTAAGGAATCTCATTTCTTGTGAGGTAGGAATCTGAGAGGATGCAGGACTAGAGTAAGCAGGAACCAAAGGACTGGTAAGGTTGTTGGATACAGCACTATGAAAAAAACAATGGAGAAACAGCAAGTGAGCGAGTTGCTGCAGAAGAAACAAGAAAAATATCCACATCAGACAGGAGAATGCTACTAGACAGTTGAGAGACAAAATCTTGTGATGCAAGTCCACAAATATTTAAATAATTAAGAGAGGTAGAAGGAGGCACATACATTAGTGGGACATTGGAGTGGTCAGGGGGCTTGCTCCAGCTGGCACCCTTACAAATCATCAAATCTGCCACTCCATTACTTTCAACTGATAACACTTTTTTATGTTTATTTTTCCTTTTTTTTGTAGTAATGCTAGAAAATCCTGCGCCCTTTTCATTGAATTTATCTACCCCAAAGAGGGTAGGGAGTTTGGAGGGGGAAGCCTAAAACTTGGAAAACACTTAGAGTGGAGGGATCGGAATGAAACTTGGTGGAAAAAATAAGCACAAGTCCTAGATACATGATTGACATAACCGGAACGGATCCGCTCTCTTTGGGATAGCCGAGGGGGGGGGGGGTAATTCTGAAAAATTAGAAAAAATGAGGTTTTTTTAACTTACGAACGGGTGATCAAATCTCAATTAAATTTGATATTTAGAAGGATATCGTGTCTCAGAGCTCTTATTTTAAATCCCGATCAGATCTGGTGACATTGGGGGGAGTTGGAAGGGGGAAACCTAAAATCTTGGAACACACTTAGAGTGGAGGGATCAGGATGAAACTTGGTGGGAAAAATAAGCACAAGTCCTAGATACATGATTGACATAACCGTAATGGATCCACTCTCTTTGGGGTAGTTGGGGGGGGGGTAATTCTGAAGAATTAGAAAAAATGAAGTATTTTAACTTACAAACGGGTTGTTGGATCTCAATGAAAATTGATATTTAGAAGGATATCGTGTCTCAGAGCTCTTATTTTAAATCCCGACCGGATCTGGTGACATGGGGGGAGGATTTGGGAGGGGGAAACCTAAAACTTGGAAAACACTTAGAGTGGAGGGTTTGGGATGAAACTTGGTGGTAAAAATAAGCATACATGATTGACATAACCGGAACGGATCCGCTCTCTTTGGGGTATTTGGGGGGGGGGGGTCTAATTCTGAAAAATTAGAAAAAATAATTATTTTTAACTTACGAATGGGGGATCGGATCTCAATGAAATTTGATATTTAGAAGGATATCGTGTCTCAAAGCTCTTGTCCTGACCGGATCTGTTGACATTGGGGGGAGTTTGGAGTGGGGGAACCTAAAATCATGGAAAACGTTTAGATTGGAAGGATAGGGATGAAACTTGGTGGGAAAAATAAGCAGAAGGCTTAGATACGTGATTTACATAATTGGAACGGATCCGCTCTATTGGGGGGGGGAGGAGTTAATTCTAAAAAATTAGAAAAAATTATGTATTTTTAACTTACGAAGGAGTGATCGGATCTTCTTGAAACTTCATATTTAGAAGTGACTCAGATCTCTTATTTTAAATCCCAACAGGATCCAGCGTAATTGGGGGGAGGGCAGTTGAGGGGAACCGGGAATCTTAGAAAATACTTAAAGCGGTGATATCAGGATGAAACTGGATGGGAAGAATAAAAACCTGTCTATGACACGTCACTGACATAATCGGACCGGATCTGCTGTCTTTGGTGGGGTGGGGGGGGGTTAATTTTGAAAATTGAGATATTTGTAGCTTATGAAAGGGTGACCAGATCTTAATAAAATTTGTTATTAAGAAGGGTCTTGCGCTTTAAAGCTCTAATTTTAAATTCCGACCAGATCCTGTTACTTTGGGGGGAGTTAGAGGGGGAAACCGGAATTCTTTGAAAACGTGAAAATCGGGGTATTTGTCTTTTAAGAATAGGTGATCGGATCTTAATGAAATTTGTTATTTAGAAGGGATTCATGTCTCAGAGGTCTTATTTCAAATCCTGACCAGATCTTTTGACATTGGGGGGAGTTGGAGGGGAAATCTTGGAAAACACTTGGAGTGGAGGAATCGGGATGAAGCTTGGTGGATAGAATAAGCAAATGTCCTTGATACGTGGTTGACGGAACCGTACTGGATTCTCTCTCTTTGGTTGAGTTGGGGGGAGGTGTTTAGTGATTTGGCGAGTTTGGTGCTTCTGGACGTGCTAGGATGATGAAAATGGGTAGGCGTGTCAGGGAGCTGCACAAATTGACTTAATAGAGTCGTTTTCCCAGATTCGACAATCTGGGGGGCTAAAGGGAGAGAAAAATTAGGTATTTATAACATACGAGTGGGTGATCGGATCTTAATGAATTTTGATATTTAGAAGGACATCGTGACTCAGAGCTCTTATTTTAAATCCTGATCGGCATTAAGCCTCTTATTTTCCTTTTAAATCAATCTATTGATTCATAGAATTTTGCTAGAGCTCATACCATATGATTTGTCGGCTCTTAGCTCTTCTTGCCTCGTCACAAGTGCCATATGAGTTCTTAGCTCTTGTTTTTTGTAGTTCAACATCCAATTTTTGCTGCTATAGTAGCATAAAAAAGGAAAAATAAATATTAGCCCAGTATAACCCATAGGTATACACATAATATCTTTGGTGGGGGGAGGGATAAAGTTTTTAATAAGAATGGCAGCTGAAGTGGAAGAAAAAAAGTATTTGAAATTTTAATTACTGTGATAACAAGAATATTAGCGTTCTATGTTGATTTGCAAAATTTAAGTTAAAATAACCTAAAATCTTTGCTCTGTTGTTGCTTAGATTTTGAGAGTAGATATCTCTAAATTCCATGATGCCTGCCTATTTTAACTTTTATTTCTTAGTAGTATAGTTCCTGAAAGATTATATAGGCTATCTGTCAAAATATGTTTATAATTTGTTTTCTTTTTCATGGAAAGTTCAAATAGCTTGTGATTAATGTTATTATGAATGCTCTGAGTGCAAAGTTAACTATAATACTTTTTATGCTAAAGATGTTTTAATTTTGGATGCTAGCAATGTTTCAATGTATTTTAAAACATTTTTTTCAGCCTTATAGAAGGAATATTGACAATGTTCACTATGAAGTGATGTACCAGAGGGATACTAGACTAACTGGTGACCCATATAAGCTAAATGTGAGTACCTCTCTTTCCAACCTAAATTTGTTCTAACTGCTTATAAAAAATAAAGCTGTTATATTCTGCAGCTGTGTATACATGTTTGTTTTGATCTTCTTGAAAAATCAAAAGCAGAATAACAATAAAAGAAAGAAAAACAATACTTTATAATAGAACAAGAATTTAATCAAATGAGTACAGCCTCTAGGGGGAGGCTGATGCCTGTGCATTTGGTTTGGGTAGTTTTCCTGTATGCTATTTAGGCAGACACAAAAAAAGAAAAAAAATGTATAAACCAAAAATTATATGAAATATTATTTATCATAGGCAGTGCTTTTGCCTTGTCTATAGCATAGGTCTACATGTAGTATGTAGAAAAGCTCCTCCCTCCCCAAGAAAACGTAAACAAATAGGGCCTGAAAAAGGACAAAAACTCCCCCCCCCCTCTGACTTGAAACTTATAATCTTAAGTCTTCAGATTAAGGGAGCCTCAATGCGGAAGGAAAAAATAAGCGCTGCTCCCTCCTAAAAAGGCAAGAGAAAGGCAAAAAGCTTTCCCCAGCTAGTTTCTATGGCGGGGTGGTTATCAAAACTTGGGAAGGGCTTATTAATAATTGCTATTTTGTTCAAAATACTTGAGAGGTTCAAGGCTTGAAACTTATAATCTTAAGTCTTCAGATTAAAGGAGCCTCAATGCAGAAGGAAAAAATAAGCGCTGCTCCCTCCTAAAAAGGCAAGAGAAAGGCAAAAAGCTTTACCCAGCTAGTTTCTATGGCGGTGTGGTTATTAAAACTTGGGAAGGGCTTATTAATAATTGCTATTTTGTTCAAAATACTTGAGAGGTTCAAGGCTTGAAACTTATAATCTTAAGTCTTCAGGTTAAAGGAGCCTCAATGCAGAAGGAAAAAATAAGCGCTGCTTCCTCCTAAAAAGGCAAGAGAAAGGCAAAAAGCTTTCCCCAGCTAGTTTCTATGGCGGGGTGTTTATCAAAACTTGGGAAGGGCTTATTAATAATTGCTATTTTGTTCAAAATACTTGAGAGGTTCAAGGCTTGAAACTTATAATCTTAAGTCTTCAGATTAAAGGAGCCTCAATGCAGAAGGAAAAAATAAGCGCTGCTCCCTCCTAAAAAGGCAAGAGAAAGGCAAAAAGCTTTACCCAGCTAGTTTCTATGGAAGGGGTGGTTATCAAAACTTGGGAAGGGCTTATTAATGATTGCTATTTTGTTCAAAATACTTGAGAGGTTCAAGGCTTGAAACTTATAATCTTAAGTCTTCAGATTAAAGGAGCCTCAATGCAGAAGGAAAAAATAAGCGCTGCTCCCTCCTAAAAAGGCAAGAGAAAGGCAAAAAGCTTTACCTAGCTAGTTTCTATGGCGGTGTGGTTATTAAAACTTGGGAAGGGCTTATTAATAATTGCTATTTTGTTCAAAATACTTGAGAGGTTAAAGGAGCCTCAATGCAGAAGGAAAAAATAAGCGCTGCTTCCTCCTAAAAAGGCAAGAGAAAGGCAAAAAGCTTTCCCCAGCTGGTTTCTATGGCGGGGTGTTTATCAAAACTTGGGAAGGGCTTATTAATAATTGCTATTTTGTTCAAAATACTTGAGAGGTTCAAGGCTTGAAACTTATAATCTTAAGTCTTCAGGTTAAAGGAGCCTCAATGCAGAAGGAAAAAATAAGCGCTGCTTCCTCCTAAAAAGGCAAGAGAAAGGCAAAAAGCTTTCCCCAGCTAGTTTCTATGGCGGGGTGGTTATCAAAACTTGGGAAGGGCTTATTAATAATTGCTATTTTGTTCAAAATACTTGAGAGGTTCAAGGCTAAAAACTTATAATCTTAAGTCTTCAGATTAAAGGAGCCTCAATGCAGAAGGAAAGAATAAGCGCTGCTCCCTCCTAAAAAGGCAAGAGAAAGGCAAAAAGCTTTACCCAGCTAGTTTCTATGGCGGGGTGGGTATCAAAACTTGGGAAGGGCTTATTAATGATTGCTATTTTGTTCAAAATACTTGAGAGGTTCAAGGCTTGAAACTTATAATCTTAAGTCTTCAGATTAAGGGAGCCTCAATGCAGAAGGAAAAAATAAGCGCTGCTCCCTCCCTAAAAAGGCAAGAGAAAGGCAAAAAGCTTTACCCAGCTAGTTTCTATGGCGGTGTGGTTATTAAAACTTGGGAAGGCCTTATTAATGATTGCTATTTTGTTCAAAATACTTGAGAGGTTCAAAAAATATGTATAACCCCCACAACCGCTAGGAAAAGGTTCAAAAATATCCAAATTGCCAATTGTTTTTACATCAGCTTTACAATGTAAAAATAATGGGGGGGGGGGGCTTGTTTAAGATTGTGTGTGTAATTGGTTTGTTGCTTTTGTGGATCAGTGTCTAGGTAAAACGGATCAAAAGTATTGTTATAGGAGAGGTCAGGGGTACTGAAAATGGGCCAACAAACTCTTTGTTCATGATCAGCTTGAAGCTTTCAGCCACAAGTGTATGGGCCAAGAAGTACTTAATAATGAAAAAAACATTCCAGAACATGCCCCCCCCCTGTAATAGAGACAAAAAAGGGCCAAAACGTTTTCCCCATTGGCTTGGAACCTCTATGACTGAGTCATTGGGCTAAAAGGACACCAATTTAGAAGGGGAAAAGTTTCCCCCAAAAGCAGGTCCAACAAAGGACAAAAAAATGTCCTTGATCACTTTATATTGCTAGGGTTTTTGTAGAGACTTGCGTCTGGGCTCATTTGATTAGAAAACGAAAAGTCTGGTTTCCTTTTTTATTGGCCGAAAGGGATTTAAAGTCGAACAGCCTCCCTTCCATGGCCTTCTCTGCCACTCACCAGATAAAATCACATGATATGCACTAGAGTTATGTGCAATGTCTTGGGAAAAGGTTGGGGGTTAAGTTGAAACTTTATGGGAGTTTTTGGCTGGGGACAGGTTTAGCAGTATTTTTCTTTCGGGAGGGGGTAGAAGTAAATTGACATCCTCAGTTTGTCCAGGTTATCGAAAAACATATCTGTAATATCCTGAGAATGGCTTAGGATTTGATGTTAAAACTTAAAAGCACTCTTGAGGAAAGAATGGGGAGCATGGAGCAGGTGGATTTTAAATTTTGGAGTGAGGAGGAGGGGTTTTAAGATTTTGTCTCTGATGTAACAAGATATTTTTATACTGTATGGTCAAATGGGAGTCACAATCTCTGCATAAGTAGATAGTAAGATATATCAAAAGTGCTATGCTCTTCAAGGCTGTCAAAGTTCTGAATATGCAACATTTTGAAAACACCTTGGGTAGCAAGTTGGGATTTTCAGTGAGAAGGAGAGGTAATCAAACATTGAACTATGTTCGGGGATTACATACATCGAAATCAAAAGACGCTATATGCATCTATGTTATTAATATACCAAATATGCAAAATCTCCAGGACAGCTTGGGGGGAATAGTTTTTTAATTTTCGTGAAAAAAAGATCAAAATCTGCAACATATTATGTACAGCCTGGGGATGGAAGTTTATACTTTCAGTTATTGTTGGGGAAGCAAAGCAGGAGGATGGAGCAAAGAAGCTTGCAATTTTTAGTTGGGGAGAGGGGAAGTGGGTATACAATTTTTGCTTCTGGTCTGCTAATACGTTTTTGCACTCTAATCTGCTATGGAACTTATGATTAATACACAGTTTATTATTGAGGTCAGGCATATGACGCCTGACCTTGAGTTCCTTCTACATCTCTCTCTCTCTCCCTCTTCCTATTTTTATTCCTCTTTCTCTCTAGGGTGTCAAATTTAAATAATTGTCTTTCTCTTTTAGGGTCTTGAAGTAATTTCTGACGAGTAAGCGAAATTAAGTCGAATTGTGAGTAAGAGTATCTACTCGGAGAAGATCTATAAATGCAAAGTATTAATAACGTGTATCCTCTCTGCTACTATTACATAGTGTTATGTCAAGTAAAGAAACTTATTATTATTCGGCAGTTTAAATTTTGTTGGTTTCTTTTATAGACATAGCACAAGTTTGATAGGAAAACTCACTCCCAGATAACTGTTCTTTTAACTTGTGGGGGATTGATTTAAGTTAAACTGAAGATATCTTCATTTTAAATTAAATCATCCCCCCCAAGTTAAAAGAGCAATTGTAACTTCTCTCGTTGATCCTGCTCTGAATATTTACTATGATTCTCACACCAGAACAGAAATAATTTTTATCATAGATTTACTTATATAGAAACGGGTATCATATTCTTTTAGATAATACAATTAGCCGTAGACTAAGAAGACGCTCGCGTAAAATCAATGGTCTTTTACCATTTGAGGCTCCCAATAAGCCCTCAAAAATAATCTATCTTCCATACATCCCAAAAAACACAACTAAATTAAAATATGTTTGCACAAAAATAATCTGTATGCAGTATTCACTAATAATTATAAAATCATGAATTTCTTCAACTCTGGTAAAGATAAAACCCCAGTTACTCGCCGAAGAGACTGTGGCAATTAATATGTTGGTAGAACCCATCAGAATTTAGAAAAACACCCACAACAGCATAAAGAAGACATAGACAAAACCTTAATTTCTAATAGTTGTGATAATTTCTTTGATTCTCCTTTAAGTAGCCATATTTTTGATAGCCTTAGCCACACAATACTTTCTGAAAAATCCTCTCTCATTACTAATGACATTAGTAGGCATAAAACAGGTTGTTTTGTTCAGGAATTATTTCAAATTAGACTCAAAATAAATCACAATATTTCTTTAAGTAGGAATTTGGGAGAGTACTCACTAAATGCTTAATACACAAATTTAATTAAAATTGATCTGATGAAATATATTGCAAAATCAATAGATTATGCTAATGAATCAGCTACAAAAATACCTTGAAGGCTAGCTGCCGAAAAGGCAAGATTGACATTGAAAGCGTGTATTTAATTATTTTTATTTCGTCCAAATGAGTTGCATTGACTCACTTCAGTGTATCTATCAGTCATAATTGAACTTTGTTGAAGTTATGATGCTAGGACTATTTTAAGCATTTTTTAGTTTTAAAGATTGTGTTTTAATTTTCTCTTTTATAATCATTTGTGTTATGCTGAGGACGGACCTTGGACATAGGGTGGAAGTGTTCGTTTAATGTTTGCATTTTCACTGTCTTACGAAAAAATTCCCTGCGTGTTCTACTTGTTATTTGCTGTTTATAGCACTTAATCCTTCTTAAGCTTTCACTAAATATATAATATCGCTAAATAAGAAATAAAATTAAAAAGTGAAGAGAGAAAAAAGTAAAAAATGCTACTAAAGTAAGGAGCAACATGAAAACTTAAAACGAACAAAATTTATTCTGTGTATAAAGAGGGCTCCTTCCTCCTCTAAACCCCCCTTTTCATGCTAAAATTTTAAGTATTTTTTTGAAAAGGTTTTAATTTGGTTTAATGGCCCTTGTGTTTCAAGAATCGTCCTTAAAGAATTGGGACATAAGGTTGAACTTTAGCGTAAAGAGTGGGGTATAGGAGATACAAAATGATTTATTTCCTCATATACAAAATGATTTATGTTCTTTTTAAGTTTTAATGTTGCTTCTTACTTTCCGTAGATCAAACTTGTTTTGTTTTTATTCGATTTCTGATCGTTTCTCACATAATCCCATGGAATTTAACTCCTCTCCATGGAAAATTTGCCCCACGAAAAATTCATTCATAGAAAGTCCCTCCCGTATGCAATCCTGCCCCCCCCCCTATAAATTACCCTATGACAATTCCATCCTCGCTGGGAATTTCCCCTAGAAGATTTTTTGGGGAAGATTCCGGCTGAAGAATATTCCTTAGCATACTTTTATTTGGAAAAAAGACTTATTTTTTGTTTAATTTCTGAACATTTTTCAGGTCATGGTGAAATTCCCCCTGTGTGGGATTTCTCCCCGGAAATCCCCCCAATGGAAAATTTTCCCTCGTGGGAAATGTTCCCACGGAGAATTTCTCCTGGTGATAATATCTCCACGGAAAATTTCTTCTGTGGGAAATCCCACCACACGCAAAAATCCACCAAGGGATTCCAACTCTGCCGAAAATTTTCCCCGGGCATCAGGGCAACTCCACATGTAAAATGGGCCACCAACGAGAAATTAAGACCAATAAAACAAGTTTCGTAGATGAATTCTGGCAAATTCCCACCGGGTAAATTTTACCTTAGAAAGTTCACCCTCGAAGACTTCCATCCCAATAGGAAATTGCCCCCGTATAAAATCCATCCACAGAAAATCATTCCCCTAAACAATAAAAGTATAATATATTTTTAGTGTTAGTATACTTTTCAAAAAAAAATATTGTATGTAAACAATGGGCAAATATCAAAACTTGTGGCCCTTCCTCCTGGGGTCATGACATTCCCAAAAATACGGTTATTGGACCTTTCAACTATACTTAACAAAATGGCTTTCTTAAAGTTTTGATCGGACTACTTTGGGGAAAGGGGGCATGGGAGTGGGCCAGTTGTCCTCCAATTCTCTCTGTCACTAAAAAAAGATACTAGAACTTTTGATTTCCGTTCAAACAAGTCCTCTCCTAATCTTGAAGGACCATTGATTCGATACGATCACCCCTGAGAAAAATAGAGAAAAAAGACACCCATCCATGATCTTTCTCCTGGCCAAAAAAAAAACATAAAACTCTACATTTCTAAAGATGGAATCTTGAAAACTCTACTGTATGGGTTTCTGACACACTGAATCTGATGGTGCAATTTTCAACAAGACTCCTTGACTTTTGTGGGATATTTCTCCCCTTTTTCGGAAATCAAGTAAATTGTTTCAGGCTCATCGCTTTAGAAGGGTAAGATTAAACTTAATGAATCTTATATATTTGGAATTAACAGAAAAAAAACAAATTTCATCGATGCTTTTTATTTTAATCAAAATTCTTTTTTTTAGAGTTTTGGTTACTATTGGAATACTGAGGGCGAAGTTGAACTAAACCCAAACACAAAACTTGTATAGAGGTTGTAAAAAGGGTGTACCTTCGATATCTTAGGAACGCCTATGAGTATGAAGTTAAAACTTGCAGGGGGTGTTGAATTAACCAATAGGCAATATTTTCGTTCTATTACTGCTACTGCCTCCAGTGATGGGTAAAATGATTTTAAAGCTTATCTGAATATAAATGTGAAATATTTTATCGTAAAATGTTTAATTAGTACTTTCAAATACTTGAATAAACACAAACATTTGGAATTTTGTATTTTTTCCCAAAAGACAAATCAAGGATGTGTGTTTTTTTTTTGTTTTATTTTTCCAGGGGTGATCATTTCGACCCAGTGGTCCTAGAATGTCGCGAGAGGACTCATTCTAACGGAAATTAAAAGTTCTAGTTTCCTTTTTAAGCGACCATAAAAATTAAAGGGCACCTAGGCCCCCTCCCACGCTCATTTTTTTCCCAAAGTCACTGGATCAAAATTTTAAGATAGACACATTGTTCAGCATAGTCAAAAATCTAATAATTATGTCTTTCGGGACGACTTAATCCCTCAAAGTCCTCGGGGGAGAGGCTGCAAATTACAAACTTTGACCATTGTTTACATATAGTAATGGTTATTGGGACGTGTACAGACGTTTTCAAGGGACTTAACCACGTTAAAGGGGTGTCGGGGGGAGGTTGTTACAAGGGAGGATCTTTCCATGGAGGAATTTATTATGAGGGAAGAAATTTCCATGAAGGAGCCACAGGATTTTCTAGCATTATCTAAAAAAAGAATGAGAAAATAAATAAAATAATTTTTTTTCTCAGGTGGTAGTAAGGAGCAGCATTAGAACCTAAAACGAACATAAATTATTACGTATATAAGGGGGTTCGTCTCCTCCACTATACCTCACTCTTTACGCTAAAGTAGTTATAGTTATTTCAACTATTTATTCTGCGGCCTTTGTAGTTCAGGGGTCATTCTTAAAGAATTGGAACCAAATTGAAGCTTTAGCCTAAAGAGTGAGGTATTGACGAGGGGAAAACCCCCTCATATACGTAATAAAAATATACAAATACATAATTCCATAACGTAAGTTAATTCGTAAGCTACGTATATTTGTTACTAATAGAAAGGTTCGTAAAAAAAAAGTTCTAGTTGCCTTTTTAAGTAACCAAAAATTGGAGTGCAACTAGGCCTCCTCCCCCACCTCTTTTTTATCAAAACTAGGAGAAAGCCATTTAGCCAAAAAAATTAATATGCAAATTTTGTTTTAATTATTCATGTGTGGTGAGACAAAATCAAAACATGCATTAATTTAAAAAACGTTCAGGAATTAAATAAGAAAGCAACTTTTTTATCTATAAGTAAGGAGCAACATAAAAATTTAAACAAACATAAATTATTCAGTATATGAAAGGGGTTGTCCCCTTCTTTACGCCTTGCTCTTTACGCTAAAGTTTTTTATTGCTTTAAAAAGTAGAATTATGAGAAAGAGTCAAACTTTGGCGTAAAGAGCGAGGCGTTGAGGAGGGGACAACCCCTTTCATATACAGAATAATTTCTGTTCGTTTTAAGTTTTAATGTTGCTCCTTACTTGCAGTTATAAAACTTTTTTTTTTTGTTTAATCAATGTCATGAAAATCTATATCATTCAATAGTCCAAAATGTTTTTTTTGTTTTTTTACTTTCAGCATCAGTTATTTTTTTAATCTATCATCTTCAAATTTATTTCTCCTGCATTTCAAGATGATACTTTCAACTCAGAAATGGGGCTCGACAGGAGCAGACGAAAAGATTGAATTGCCGAATTCGTGGAATCTTTTTGAAATCGTTGCACAAACCAGAGCCGAACCAATATCTTTCCTCTTCTCTTCAAGCTGTCAGACAGGCTATCAGAAGGGCTTATCTACAATATCTCAGGAACGGCTGAGGGTGTTAAGTTAAAATTTAAAGGACAACTATTACTACTACTGTTATTAATACTACGACTACTACTTCCACTACTACTTCTGCTGCTACTATTATCACTGGTACTACTCCCAATGTTCCTACTATTACTTCTGCTATTATGACTACTAGCATTGTTAATGCTAAGAGTATAAGTAAAACTCTCAGGAAATGTTGAAGGCAGTGTTGAACTGAATCAAAATACGCTGCGCCCATGTAGGTCGTCAATGGGGTGTATTAGCAATATCCCTGCTAAGCCTTAGGGTATTAAGCTGAAAACTCCAGGGCTATGAATGTTACTAACACTATTGCTGCTACTTTTACTCTTACGACTGGGCTAAATCAAGATAGTTTAAGTGCATTCAGGTTTGTAAGACGGACCAGGTTGTCAAGAAATCAAGACGGGATATATTAGGTTTAGGATAAGCTATGAAGAAGAAACTTTCACGGAAATTTTATGTTGCTTTAAAACTAAATCAAAAGGCACTTCGTTGCATGCAGGTTGTTAATAAGTCGTCTCGGCAATAACTCAAAAAGAACAAATTATGTTCCAACTTTAAGGGTTAATGCTATTACAGGAATATTACTACTACCATCTTATACTTTTAAATTTACCTTACTCTTTGAAAAATTCTAATAAACATGCAATAAAAGACAAGCTAAATTTTAGCCCATTAAGTCGAGAAAATCCTTGGAAGAATTACAAAATTCTTATTACGTTTATTGTAATCTTTATAAATAAAATAGGAGAAAATTATCATTTAATTGAAGATTCAAAAACAGGAATAGATTACGAGGTTTTAATGTCCCTAGTTAAAATTTATAATAAGTATTCAATGACATCAAAGCAACTGAAGCTGAATTGATGTTCTCATTAAAATAACTCTAATAGCTTCTTTTCTCAACGTCGATCAGTAGCGACAATTACATTTATTATTATTGGTAGTGGTTTTATTTGATTTTAGTTTAGTGTTTTTTCTTTTTATCTTGTGGACGCCTAGTTTAGATACATGTAAAATATCCGTGTTATTTAGTTTTTCGTCTCTTTTCTCTCAACTGGCCGCACTCTCGTTTGAGGTTTTTTTGCGGAGTTTTATCTCTCTTTGTTGTTTGTTGTCATGCCTGGCCAGTTCGGCTTAAGAACTTTCAGTATTCAATGAATTTTCAGTTCTGTAATTCTTTTTATCATGGAGGCACACTCGTGCCTCTATAAAGAGGCGACACACGACAATGTTAAGCGATCTTCGGTTCCAGTGGTCGCAGACGGATGGGGAGGGATGCATTTCGTAGCCCGAGCTCCAACTAAGAAACCTGCAAAATTTCATCCCCCTCCAACTTTTTCTTCATGGGGAAAATCTGGCCGAAAGTTTCGACCTGTCAACCCAAGCCCCCCTTTAACGTTGTCCGATCGGGCTGAAATTCACAAGTTAAGGTCCCCTAGGGCCCAGGAGCTTATCCGCGAAATTTCAGCTTGATCCGATAACTCCTTCCCTGTTTTCCAGAAACCACGCATAGCCACTTAAAATTCATTTACTTTTTTTTCCTAGACGCCTACAGGTCACATCCGACATCGGATCTGGGTGTACGAAGACTCATTCGATGCGGAATTCTCCGAGTAAGTGCCCATGAAAGTTTCGTAGGAAAATCTTAACCCCCCGAAAGTTTCGACCCTCCAACCCCCCCCCCCCCCCACCCCTTTTAACGTTGTCCGATCGGGCTGAAATTCACAAGTTAAGGTCCCCTACGGCCCAGGAGCTTATCCGCGAAATTTCAGCTCGATCCGATAACTCCTTCCCTGTTTTCCAGAAACCACCCATTAGCTATTTAATTAACGGATTTCTCTCCATAAGAGCCCATGTTAATTTGAAATTTTTAAAAGCTATTGAGAAGTTATATTTACACACATGCAAGTTATTAGCTCAGTTGGTAGAGCGTGAGACTTTTAATCCTCGGGTCAAGGGTTCAAGTCCCTTACGGGAGGTTTTTTTTCACAACATCAAAAAAATTTTGATAACACCTGGACAGCTTATCATTTGAGAGATAACAGAATATTAGCTTCTTATGAGCAAAAGAAACATTTCGGTCATTCTATCTATTTTTTTTTCTATTTTATACAATGATTTAAAAGCGGGGGGGGGGGGGGTTCCTCTCCTAATTCCTGTACGAGGAGTACAGGAATTATTAAATTACATCCACCATGGATTGTAGAAAAACGTACAGAATTAATATGAAAATAAATTAAACCTGTACAAAAGAGTCTTTAAAAGCGGGGGGTTTGCCTCTCCTAATAGTCTTCTTATAGTCCTAATAGTCTAATAGTCCCATGTTAATTTTTGAAATTCTTAAAAGTTACGAATATCAACATTCAAGTACATCAAAATAATCAGCTCGGCACGGCGAGAATGACTGCAAGCATCATAAAAATCCAGCTCCATTCCAGATGTCCGAAATAAGTGTGATATAAATGTGCTTTAAGTATATATTTTATAGCCTTTAAGTGCTCATTGCCAATTTTTATGCGAATTTTCAAATGTTTTGAAGAAGTTTAAGTTTTTCTCGATTTAATGAAACGTGGATATTTACTTATTTTATATAAATAGTTGCTAAATAAGATAAATAATATATAATTTACTATAATTACCTAAAGATGTTTCCTATATGAGAAGGCATTTTTAGAATAAATTCTTTATTATAGGCTTTTGGACGTAGCGATCAAAATAAAAGTGTATACTTTTGTTAACACCTGGACTGCTTATCATTTGAGAGATAACAGAATATTAGCTTCTTATGAGCAAAAGAAACATTTCGGTCATTCTATCTATTTTTTTTTCTATTTTATACAATGATTTAAAAGTGGGGGGGTTGGGGGGCGGCAGCCACCCAACTTCCTCTCCTAATTCCTCTACGAGGAGTACAGGAATTATTAAATTACATCCACCATGGATTGTAGAAAAACGTACAGAAATAATATGAAAAAAACTTCGTTTTCTTAAAGAGTTAAAGAGGCTGCGTCCCAAAGTCGAACCTTAAAACGTACAGGAATTAGAAGAGGCAGTTGGGGGGCTGCCGCCCCCCAAACCCCCAGCTTTTAAAGACTCTTTTGTACAGGTTTTTTGTTTTTTGCTAACCCCCCGCTCTTGGCTTCGGAAAGGCCCTCTTTTAATTAACAAAAAATTGAAATGAATGAATAATGGAATAACTTCGAAAAATGTTAAACACAAGAGGACAGGAGAACCATTGCGCCGAAACTAGTAATTAGTAACAATGAAGTCCCCCCACAAAAAAAACTGTACAAAAGAGTCTTTAAAAGCTGGGGGTTTGGGGGGCGGCAGCCCCCCAACTGCCTCTTCTAATTCCTGTACGTTTTAAGGTTCGACTTTGGGACGCAGCCTCTTTAACTCTTTAAGAAAACGAAGTTTTTTTCATATTATAAGCAAATAAAAAGCCTCTCCATGAGGGTATCTCTATGCGGGTTATTAGTGAATATTTATTTAGACCACCTTAAAAATTTGGCCTTAATTCATAGTTTTTTAAAACATATCTATTGGGAGCGTTACATGGGTGATGTCATATCGCTCTGGAATTATGGGGAAATGGAACTTAGGGGTTTCCTAGATGATCTTGATACAAATGACTGAAATCTACAGTTTACCTTAGAAATTAAAATTGCTAATAAATTACCGTTTCTGGATTTATCAATTACTCGTAGCATTGATAAACTGGATTTTACAATTTACAGTAAACCTGCACAAAACAACAGATATTTTTTTTAATCCAATCAACCCCCCCCCCATAAGTTAAAAGAGCTGATGTTACCTCTCTTGTTTGAAATCGATTATCCTATTGTCTTTATTAATAATACAATTACCCGAACACTAACAAGACACTTCCGTAAAATCAAGGGTCTTATACCATGCAAAGCTCCCACTAAGCCCTCAAATATTATTTGCCTTCCATATGTTCCAAAAGTCACAACAAATCTAAAAAAAGTTTGCACACAAAATATTTTTATATGTACTATTTACCAATAGCATTACAATCATCAACTTCATAAAATATGGTAAAGGTATAACCCAAGTTACTCACCAAAGAAGGGTTTATCAAATACTATGTAACTGTGGCAACTACAATGTTGGGAGAACCCATCAAAACTTTAAAAAAACAAAAACAAAAAAACCTACAAAAGTATAAAGATGACAACTGAAGCTTTCAAGTCTAATAGCACAAATATTTTTTTTTTATTGTGCTTTAAGCAGTCATATCTTTCATACTCTTAGCCATAAAATGCTTTTTGAAGAAACTTCCCTTATTAACAAAGATTTAGGCATAAAAATAATTGTTCGAGAGGTAACTTAAATAAGAGTCAAAATAAATAGTAATACTTCTTTAAATAAGGATTTGGGGAAATAATCACTTAATGCCTTCTGGATAAATTGAACTAAAAAATCATTTAACTAATTATGTTAAAAAACAATAAACCTTTCAACTCAATCTGTTACAGATAGACTTTCTAGGCTGGCTGTCAAAAAGGCAAGATTAGCTTTAAAGGTTTCTTTGTAAATGTTTTTTTTTTTTTATTCCATTTGAATGAATTTCCTTTTTTTACTTCGCTTAATCTTCCAGTCCCAGATGATGCTAAAGCTATTTTGAAAATATTTGACTTTAAATATTGTAATTATTGTCAGTTCTTTTATATTCGTTTTTTTTTTCATTGGTTTTGCTGAGGACGGCCCTTGGATATAGGGTTGAAATATTTATTTAAAGTTGCGTTTGCACGGTCTTCTATAAAAAAATCCCTATTTTAGTAGTAGTAGAATAATTTTATTGAAAATAATCATTTTATTTGTAATCGCACAACAAAAGCGGAGCTGGCGAGGATGTGCTAAAATACAAAAGAAAAAAAAGAAAAAGAGCATGGATCATGAGACGATTTACCGAAACCAACATAAAAACTAGATTTACGTTGTATGGGCAGCTTGAGGTGTTGCGGCAACGTTTGTTCGGCTTCGCCGAGCAAAGTGTTGCGAGAGCAACACTTTGGCTTTAATTCCTTTCTTTGATTAAACGCTGAAGCTGTTAATATGTACGGATCTTAAAATGAACAAGTCCCCTACATGCCTTACAACTGGAACCGAACTGGTCTTACCATCAAATACACCGGAAACAAAAAATAGGTACACAAACTAGCAAAATTTACTAACCCCTCATTGCCGAAGATGATTATGAGCTAGCAGCCGACTGTGCTTAAAACTCCCCTTTATGTCTCACAATTGGTATTGGTCTATTTTTGGTTTCAGTGTATAACTTACTACTGAAGTTGTTAACCCCTTTGAAATTTCAAACTGGTACATCTTGTGAATGAATTGCCAAAAAATGAATGGCATATACTTTGATCAGCTCATTAAGAGCTATCGACTGCCGTCGAAAGCTGCCACATATATTCAACACTTTAGATTTTAGTCCATCTTCAATTTGAATCTGGTGCCTGCCTGCTTGCTTGCTAGAACGGAGCTTTCCACTCGAAACCAGAAACATAGTTTGATGAAACGAAAGCTTGACTACATAACTTCAAATAGTTTTCTCTGACATAGGCAATAAAAATCCATTTCACTTCACACACAATTTTCTTTGGCTCAAGGACAAGCAAAAACCATCCTTTTTGGTCCCAGGTAAGAGTTCTACGAATCTTTCCAAAATGCAATGTCATATTCATCAATCTGGCCTAAGGTCCACACTTTCCGTAAGAACCACAGACACTTGACCCTTACCACTTTCTACGAATTAAATAAAAAAAACAAGTTTTTTCAACTGAAAGTAAGGAGCGACATTAAAACTGAAAACGAACAGAAATTACTTCGTATATGAAAAGGGCTGCTTCCTCATCAACGCCCCGCTCTTTACGCTATAGTTTGACTCTTTCTCTCAACTCTTCTTTTTAAAACAGTAAAAAACTTTAGCGTAAAGAGCGGGGCGTTGATGAGGAAGCAGCCCCTTTCATATACGAAGTAATTTCTGTTCGTTTTCAGTTTTAATGTCGCTCCTTACTTTCAGTTGAAAAAACTTGTTTTTTTATTTAATTTCTGAACGTTTTTGAATCAATGCATGTTTTGATTTTGGCTCTCCGCAGAGAAATAATTAAAACGAAATTTGGATATTTTTTTTTTTTTTGGCTAAATGGCTTTCTCATAATTTTGATCGAATGATTTTGAGAAAAAAGAGCGGGGGAGGAAGCCTAGTTGCCCTCCAATTTTTTGGTTAATAAAAAAGGCAACTAGAACTTTTAATTTTTTACGAATCTTTTTGTTAGTAAAAGATATACGTAACTTATAAACTAGCTTACGTAAAGAATTTTTTATTCTCATGTTTTTATTACACATATGAGAGGGTTCGCCCCCTCGTCAGTACCTCTCTCTTTACACTAAATCTTAAATTGTGTCCCAATTCATTAAGAATGACCCCTGAATCACAAAAGCCGTAGAATAAATAGTTGACATTACTAAAAATACTTTAGCTTAAAGAGCGAGGTATTAGGAGGAGGTGAGCCCCTCATATGGGTAATAATTTATGTTCGTTTTAAGTTTTAATGCTGCTCCTTACTTCCAGCTGAAAAAACTTTTTCATATTTATTTTTTCATTTTTTTTAAATAATGCTAGTAAATCCTGCGCTCCCTTCATGGAAATTTTCTTCCCCCATGACAAATTCCTCGATGGAAAGTTCCCCCAGTATATCACCCTTTTTTCAACACCTCCCCCCAACCAAAGAATCCTCCTGAAAACACCTGTACACTTCCCAATAACCATTACTATATGTAAGCACTGGTCAAAGTTTGTAACTTGTAGCCCCTCCCACGGGGACTGTGGAGGAGTAAGTCGTCCCCAAAGACATAGTTATAAGGTTTTTCGACTACGTTGAATAAAATGGCTATCTCAGAATTTTGATCCGTTGACTTTGGGAAAATAATTAGCGTGGGAGGGGGCCTAGGTGCCCTCCAATATTTTGGTCACTTCAAAAGGGCACTAGAACTTTTCATTTCCGTTAGAATGAGCTCTCTCGCAACATTCTAGGACCATTGGGTCGATACGATCACCCCTGGGAAAAAGAAAAAAAAACCAAATAAACACGCATCCGTGATCTGCCTTCTGGCAAAAAAACAAAATTCCACATTTTTGTAGATAGGAGCTTGAAATTTCTACAGTAGGGTTCTCTGAAATGCTGAATCTAATGGTGTAATTTTCGTTAAGATTCTATGACTTTTAAGGGGTGTTTCCCCCTATTTTCTCAAATAAGACAAATTTTCTCAGGCTCGTAACTTTTGGTGCGTAAGACTAAACTTGATGAAACTTATATATTTAAAATCAGCATTAAAATGCGATTCTTTTGATTTAGCTATTGGTATCAAAATTCCATTTTTTAGAGTTTTGGTTTCTATTGAGCCGGGTCGCTCCTTACTACAGTTCGTTACCACGAACTGTTTGATTTTCTTCCCCCATGACAAATTCCTCGATGGAAAGTTCCCCTAGTATATCCCCCTCTTTTCAACCCCTCCCCCAACCAAAAATCCTCCTGAAAACACCTGTACACTTCCCAATAACCATTACTATATGTAAGCACTGGTCAAAGTTTGTAACTTGTAGCCCCTCCCACGGGGACTGTGGAGGAGTAAGTCGTCCCCAAAGACATAGTTATAAGGTTTTTCGACTACGCTGAATAAAATGGCTATCTCAGAATTTTGATCCGTTGACTTTGGGAAAATAATTAGCTTGGGAGGGGGCCTAGGTGCCCTCCAATTTTTTTGGTCACTTAATAAGGGCACTAGAAATTTTCATTTCCGTTAGAATGAGTCCTCTCGCAACATTCTAGGACAACTGGGTCGATACGATCACCCCTGGGGAAAAGAAAAAAAAAACAAATAAACACGCATCCGTGATCGGCCTTCTGGCAAAAAATACAAAATTCCAAATTTTTGTAGATAGGAGCTTGAAACTTCTACAGTAGGGTTCTCGGATACGCTGAATCTGATGGTGTAATTTTCGTTAAGATTCTATGACTTTTAGGGGGTGTTTCTTCCTATTTTCTAAAATAACACAAATTTTCTCAGGCTCGTAACTTTTGGTGCGTAAGACTAAACTTGATGAAACTTATATATTTAAAATCAGCATTAAAATGCGATTCTTTTGATGTAGCTATTGATATCAAAATTCTAATTTTTTAGAGTTTTGGTTTCTATTGAGCCGGGTCGCTCCTTACTACAGTTCATTACCACGAACCGTTTGATAAGCTGAATCGTGATGATAGGAGAAAAAAAACACGACAAAACCAAAGTGTTGCTCTCGCAACACAATAAACAACAAAACACTACGATATAAAAACCCAAAACAACACATGAAAAAATACGGAAAAACACAGAAAAAATTCCACTGAAAATACAGTAAATCTATTTCAAAAGCATGCCTACCAAGCAAATCCACACGTAAATTCGATTTAAACTGGCTAAAATTACCATTATTCTTACTATCATTTCTAAGTTTGTTCCAAAGATTAAAGTTCTATTAACGAGAAAAAAAAAAGATCTACTAGAAGTAAGTCAAGGAATCTCGATCAAGGAATTGTTTTACTTGTTGTTTATAGTGAACAGCAATTACCATTTTTATTCCAAAAACTGTCTTCGGCCATCTACAGAAATTAGCTGTTTTTCAGGGCATTCCGAAAAGACAAATTCGTCAATTAGTACGTCAACAGTGCTATATTACAACATAAGCTACTAGGCTAATATCGACATTATTTAACGTTACTTAAGAGCTGAATAAATAGACAGTAAGTGTCAACTAGTTGGCTTTAAAGGAAATAATGGTGGGGGCCAATGGATCAGATTATTGACTAATTATTTAGAGGGTCAGATCTATGCTAGCTATATTTAGCATCAAAGGAAGAAATTTGCTCAGCCTACTATAAGGTATGATGGTGTCATTGTAAAATTGAGGCTATTGAGAAGTAAACACCACAAAATTCCAAAACAAATTCGATGAAAACACATTTTGAAAATTAGGGGGGAGGAGGCAATTTTGTGCTTTTCTATTTTTTATGAAAACCCTAAAAAGATTTAGCCTAAAAAATATAGAGAGGGGGCAATACAATCTTAATGGATAGCCCCACTCCTATTGACACAGCTGGACTGTAAACTTCCCATTCCTCTTGGATATTCCTTTGAAAAAACAATACCTTACATAAATATTGAACAAGTTGACCCAGAGAAGCAAACAAAGACAATCAGTCCAAATAAATCTGTTTGTCAAAGGACACTGGCCCCTGTATTATCAAGGGAGTTTATTCTTGAGTTATCAGTTGATCTAGAGAGTGCAGAAACAAGGACATGTCCCTAATGGCACTGAGGATCCAGTAAGTTAAATCCTCAGATTCCCAGGAAGGGGGAGAGGTTTACTAGGAATGGGTTAGAAGTACAATTTTTTTTGCCCAAAGTCTTTCTTGGGGAGAAAGAGAAGAAGAGTTGGAGTAATCTTTAGACAAGAGAAATTCTGCTTACCTTAAATTTTAGCTAGGGGCAATCTAAGGATTTAACTTACTGGATCCTCAGTGCCATTAGGGACATGTCCTTGTTTCTGCACTCTCTAGATGGCTGTAAGTTGGTTCATCAAAGTTGTGTTTCTCTGAGTCAATGGCTATTTGTATTTTGCAATTTAAACTGAGGGTAATGGTCTCCCTTACCCTAGTCTATGAGTCAAGCATGTAAAATGCTCTCTCTAAAATATACCTAGGCCATTTTTTTTGAAAATATTTCATGTTCCAGATTTCACAACTATTTCTGGGATTGAGTTCCAGTCAGCCACTGCTTGGACATGCCAAAAATTGGCCCTTAATACATTCACTTTTACCTGTTTGAATGTTTTTTCTTGGTATCCTCTTGTGGTAGGCCTATTTATTTTTGAAGGGTAAAAATTCTCCTAGAAAGACAGCTCATCATCCTGAGGAGCTGTGATGCTTTGGAAATAGTTTTCTGAGTGTGCCCAAGAAATTGTGGCTACATTTCAACAGTAATGCCAAGATTTCTTTCAGAGTCATCAATTGTCAGCCTGCTTTTTCATTTATTGTTAGTTGGGTCCAGAAGCATTTTTTTCTACCATATCTACCAGACTTAGGTTTTTGATGTATTCAAGTTGATATGTAGGCTTTAGAGGTTCTCAGTTAATGTCTCAATGTCTTGTAGTGTCATTATATCTTGATATGATGCAAACTTCCTATAAAGTTTTGTGTTACTTGCATAGATTTTGGTAGTGCTGATGATATTTCTGTTGATTTTGTTGATGAAGAGTTCAAAGAGGAGAGGACCAATGATACCACCTTGTATCACCCTGCTGATCACTTATGTTTGATTGGAGATGCTTTCACCCTCTCTCTAATTTTGTGTTTGATTTCTGAGGGATGATTCTATCCAGAATAGTATTTGTCTTGGCAAATTGTACTGTTGGAGTTCATCCATTAGTTTTGGATGCAATACACTTTCAAAAGCTTTTTCAACATCAAATAGTACTGTCAGGATAGAGAACATCTTTAGTCCAATATAGATGGAATACTTCTCTTATCCTGTGCCAAAGCTTATTCTATTTGTTCCTAATGAAAATTATAGGGTAGCCACCTAGAAGAGCATTTTTTCAAATTATCTTTTTTGAGCTGGAGAAGGTTTGGCAGAAGAGTTTAGGCCAAGTCAAATTTTATTAATTAAATTAATTCATCATAATTGAGTTTACTGTTGAAATCTTGGAGAATTATTACTATTAATTCACTTGTTTATTTCAGTGAGTACTGAAAAGATGAGCCCATGGGGTAAACCACCTCCACAAACATCATTAAATTTAGAAGAGGTAATGTCAGAGCAACTTGCAAGTCATCTTCAAGAAAGGTATGTTTCTGTATTTATTAGACTTCTATCACAATAATTGAGATTTCCTTCCAATTTTCATGTTTAATATCAGAGGCATCTTGAATATCAGAATGCTCTGGTCTTGTGCTAGAGCAGTGTGCCTTCAATGTATTATAAATCTGAGCTGTGGTCATATCTTTTTTTGATAAAATATATTAAACTGAAACCAAGGTATCAGAGGCAACACTATAGTGTTATAGAAAAGACTGAAAGTCCTCAATGTTTTCCTATTATTTACTTACTTTTTTTTCCTTAGAGACACTTAAAAGGGTGGTTGTATAAACTTCAGAGGGGAATCATTCGATTGTAAACTGGAATTCCTAATGCCCTTTTTAAGATCCAAAAGTGATTGGATAGGCACTAGCCCCCTCTAAATGCCCAATTTCTTCCAAATGTAGTTTTTCGTGTATTGGAAATTGGAAGTTCTAGTGTCCTTTTTAAGAATCAAAAGTGACTAGAGGGTACCTAGCCCCATCATACCCCCTTTTCCCTACATGCTTCTGACCAAATTTTTTGAGATTGTTCTTTTGATCAAAATAGTCCAAAGATCAGACTACAATAACTACATGTTTGACACAATCCCCAAAGACTGTTGACAAGTGTTGTAATTTATGCCCCAGGGGCATATAAGGTTTTTGTAGAAAGGGTGGTTGTATAAACTTTATAGGAGACTCATGTGATTGGAGATTTGAAGTTTTAGTGCCTTTTATAAGAGTCAAAAGTGATTGAATAGGCAACTAGCCCCCTCTCCATGCCCATTTTCTTCCAAACATATCCAATTCTAAAATGGCCTGTTTGTTCAAAGTGGTCAAAAGATCAGATAACAATAACTGTGGAGTCAACAAAACCCCCCTAGGGCCAAGGGCGAGTTGTGAGAGGGGGGGGGGCGCATAAATTTTTCATAGAAGGGATGGTCACATAAACTTGAATAAAATATACAGTTTTTATGGAAGGGAGGGTCATATAAACTTTATAGGAGGCTCATTTGATTGGAAATTGAAAGCTCTAGTTCAGTTTTCAAGAGTCGAAAGTAATTGGAAGGCAACTAGCCCTCCCCCTGCACCCTCTTTTTCCCATATTTATCTGGTCAAAATTTTGAGATAGCCTCTTTGTTCAAAATAGTCCAAAGATCATATATCAATGCCTCCAGGGTTAAAAAAAACCAGGGACAAGGGTTGTAAGTTATGGCTCAGGATATATAGGGTTGTTATGGAAAGGGTGGTGGTCATATAGACTTTGGAGAAGGCTCAATTGATCAGAAATTGAATGTCCTAGTTACCTTCTTAAGAATTGAAAGTCATTAGAGGTTAACCAGCCCCAAATGTATCTAATCAAAATTTAAAAGTACTCTTAAAGTGAAATAACTATAATTCAGGGTCTGACAATTTTGCCACAGCCCTCAACATAAGGGCAGTAACTTATGCAAGTTGCCCATTGTTTATACAGTTTTTGTGAAAGGGGTGGTTGTAATAACTTTGTAGGGGGCTCATTTGATTGGAAATTGAAAGTTCTATTTCCCATTTTAAGAGTCAAAAGTGACCATAGGGCTGCCAGCCCCCTCCCCTTTCCCCAAATTTTTGAGACAGTCCTGGGGGCATATGAGGCTTTTATGAAAGGGGTGGTCATATAAACTTTGTAAGAGGTTCATTTGATTGGAAATTGAAAGTTCTCTGAAAGAAATTGAAAGAGTCTCTCCTCCTAAGAGCCTGGGGCAAGGGCTGCAAGTTGTGCCTAGGGGGCATATAAGACTTTTATGTAGGGGTGGCTTTATAAACTTTGGAGCAGGTTCATTTGATTAGAAATCAAAAGTTCTAGTTCCCCTTTTAAGATTCAAAATTGATTGGAGGAAAATTACATTTTTCTCCAAATGTATCAAATCAAAATTTTGAGAGAGACATTTTGTTCAAAGTAGTCCAAGCATCATGTAACAATGCCTTCAGGGTTGATAGAGCCCCTCCCCCCTCAGAGTCTGGGGCAAGTGCTATAAGTTATGCCTAGGGAGCATATAAGGTTTTTATGAAGGGGTGGCTGTATAAACTTTAAATATTACTTCTTTTTTTAATTAAGGTTGGGTCTCAGTATATCATTATCTCTTACTCCAAAGGTGTTCTAAGTAAACCAATTGAATGTTCATCTTAGAGGAAAAAATGTAAATGTTGGAAAATTCCACTTCTGAAACTTAAGCTTATAGGATACAACACTTTTGTAAACTTTTTTTTTAAATCAATCTTGTTGATCTTTGGGATGCTTTTGGTTTTGCTGGGACTTTTAGTGAAGAAAAGGCCCTGTTTGGCAAATGAGATATTCACTATAAAGAGGTGAATGCTGGTGCTTCAGTAGATATTTTGGATTGGCTCCTGGGTTTACTTCAGACCCTCAGAGACCCAGAATCATGCTCTTGATCTTGTGGAATTACCCAATAAGAGTTGCTGTTGGGCGCATCTTTTGCTAAGAGTTACGTATTAATATACTATAAAGGAGACCCTAGATGTTCAATCATTTTGATTAAAAGCTTCTGTCTGTCGATTGACTCAAGTATGATTGAGCATCTAGGAACCTGTTTGATGCTTGAGTCAAGCATTGATGGTGATTGATACAAAATTTGAATGACTCAATCCTTTTGATCAAAAGCAGTGTGTTAGATTAGCTTTGGGAGAGATGGAAAGGTGGATTTGCCTCCTTATGAACTATATTCAACAGTAAAAAGAAAAAAGTTTTAAATAGAAATTTTGAAACACCCTGGTTTCTTATTAATTTATTACCTCCATTTTTTTTTAAAAGTAAACCTGTTGAATGCTGTCAAAAAGGTTTTCAGTTCAATCTTGTTAATCTCAACCACCCTGGGATGTTTTGATTTTTGCCATTTAACTTTTTGTTAAGAAAATATGTTCTTGGGGAAGGAGTTATTCCTTATTAAAGGGATGAATGCTGATGCTTTAGCTGAGTTTTAGGATATATCCAGTGATGAAATGTTTGCCAAGATGTTGCAGATACAACTAGATGTAGATTATGATAAAGAACTGATATCCTGAGTTTGCTCAAACCTTTGGAACTACAGGGTAATAGCCCCGAACCTATTGATGGTTCTAAGCCTGAGCAGATGGTAGGGGCATGCGCCCCCCCGTTTTTTCTGACACTTGAATTTAAATTGCTTTCATTTTTTGTGTTTACACTCTGGTGGTATATCTTGTCCCATCCCAGATTATGAGGCCTAGAACTTCTACTACCCAAAACCCTAGAAACTACAGGCTAGTTATGATATGTGGCATTACTTTTAACTAACAATAAATGCTAATTTAAGAGCTAAATTTAGCTGTCCAAAGAGAATATTTTAGACCTGTGTTTTAAAGATCCCATTATCCCACTACCTGTTACTCTAGGGATTTTCAAAGCAAACCAGTTGGGGATTTATTAAATATATATTCAAATCCGTGGTGTTAATGTGAACTGTCTTGGGATATTTTAGTTTTTAACTTCTAGTGAAGAAAAGGCTCTCTTTGATGAAGGAGATACTCCATTTGATGAGGTGAGTGATGATCATTTGGCAGAATTTTTGGATACGTCTAGTGACGAAATGCTTGCTAAGATGTTGCAGATACAGCTAGATGTAGAATATGATAAAGAACTGGAACTTCAGCAACTGAAGAAAAATGGAAATTCAAAAGGTAACTTTAATTATCTGGTATTACTAACGAAATTATTATTACTAGTATTTTTTTTTGTATTATGGCAGTTTTTTGTGAATGAATATAAAATTAATGATAATTAATTAAAAAAATTAAGTTTTTCTAACGAAAATAGAGAGATTAGTTGAAACTTGTAACAAACGAATATCGCTGTTTCGTTGTTTATGCAATATATTTTGAAAAACTGTTTCAAGCAAACTTGCTCGTGATAGTTTCCTATATTTGTAAAGTTCTGAAGAACTGGTGCCTCATTGAAAACTAAGCTTTCTTGAGTTATTCAGAGAGTTAAAATACTGCGGTTAAATCTATTGATTTCGTAGCTGTTGAAAGGCTTGAGAGCTTCATAAATTATTATATAATTTTCTGTAGGCCACTTAAGGACTTTATTGTTTCTATTCCTGTTTTGTGGCGTTGGTTTTGTGATTTCAGTAAAGCGAAGATCTATTCGGTAAGAAATTATTGTAAGTCACAAATATCTTAATATTTTGGGGAAAGGAAAGGTCTCGTGTTTAGGTATAGTACCTGTATTGTTTTGAGGAAAGATTTGGCTGAGATAATCACAGTAGCTGTTAAGAGATGGTAGAATTCTTGCATGACACCATTTACTGGTTCTAAAATTTACAGAATTTGGCTTAAAGTTATCTGTAAGACATTTTAGTAAATTCTTATTCGTGAGTGCTGAAATCCTAATGAGGTTCCATATTATTTTATTATTATTACTATTTTTTTGGAACAATAACAAGCTGTTAGATCTCGAATTTGTAAATTTAACAGATTCTCATTGTAAATGACTATAGCAGTCATTTCAGTATGAATTACCTCTAGAAAAGTCACAAAAAAAGTAACCATATCTGGAAAACATCTCTTTAAACTGAATTATGCAGTAATTTATTATTGGTAGGCCCAAGTTTGACAAATTCGAAAAAACCTTTCTAATCATACGAAAAACATTAGGAAACTATGGAGAAACTAGAACAATCATGGGAATACATTCATATGGTTATGTTTATTGTCAGCGAAACAGAGTTACACTAAACTTATAGTCCAGCAGCAAGCTATTTTTCAAGTAGTGATACTTTGAGGACATATCAGGACCTTCATACTAGATTTTCTGTAGATTGAAAAAATTGTGACCTAAATTTTCATTCTTTATGTGTATTTATATGTGACCCCTCTGGAATGATCTCTGAGCCTCTTTTTCCGAGACCTGTACGACGAAAATAAACACATTTAATTAGTTTCTTTGGTGCATAGGTTAAGTTGAATTCAAGTAATGAGGAACAACATAGGTAGAAGCTGCTGGGTATATGATTGGGACAGGGTTGTGACTCTGTCGAACAATGGAGTTGTACTGACTCAGTCATATAAGAAGGTTGAATAAGGCTTGTGTTATTCCGTGTGCATAAATTTTCATATTGTTATGATAATATAATATTATTTATTCTTTCATATAATTTATTTATTATTATTGTTTAATATTAATATTGTTTTTTGTTATATTTTTTTTGTTATTATTGTTATTAATATTATTTATAATTATTTAATACATAATATGGTTTCCTTGTGTATATATTTTTAGACTCAATATTCCTAAAATATAGTAAATTAAAATTTGTTAGGAACTGTAAATCGTGCTGGAATCGGTCATACGCATTGGATGCGGTATAAAAACCGGAACAAATTTTAGCTTGGTTATTTTTAACTTAAAGCTGAGTGATGCAAATTAAATTGTAAACCACATTGGCCTGCCATAACCAAAGATAAATTAAAGAAAAGAAGATTGAGAATCGGGTTTTAAAAGCTATCGAAGATGCTCTACGGAACAGAACGAATATTTCGAATGGACAACAGAGGCGCCATTTGGACCAAATCCTGGGGTGGGCATAAACTCCATCTTGCCCCCCCCCCCCCGACTCACTTCGTGTCGCGTAATCATCTAGGAAACGGGAACTTTACTGAACTCGAGATTTTTATTTTGTATCTTACCTACTTTCAAAGTTTACAATAATTAATAGCAAATAGCGTAATTACCCCAAGAGTCGTCAAGTAATTACGCTTTTTGGTTAATAGGCGTGCAGTAATTTCAAATCAATTGGACTATGTTGGACATAATTGATTATTATGGCCGGCAAAGGGCCCTTTGTGGTGGAAGCTTGGGCCCCCTGGAAAATCTTGGGTGGGCATTTGCCCACCCCTGACCCCCCCCCCCCCAAATGGTGCCTCTGATGGACAACCGCTTCCCTTCTTCAACTCTATTACTGAAAGTTAAGAAAATGTGAACGAATCAGTCCTGATAAGTAAAAAAGTGATAAAAACAAACAAGATGAAAAGCAAACAGAAAAAAAATAAGTAAAACCAAAACTGCAGTTGTGAAAATACCTAAAAACCTAACTGTATATATTTACATAACAATCTTGGGAATCCATTTATATGGTTTTGTCAACAGTATCATCCTTTTTTTTTATCAACAGTATCAGTTTCCTACGAAAAATATAAAATGTCTCCTGGATGGCTTTCCTACAGCTCAAGTGACGAGGAACCAAGCATTGATGAGAAAAAGAGAGATTGGGACACATTTGAGGTACATTTATAGCCATGTTTAGAGTTATTTTTTTTAAATTTAATGTATCCTTTAACTCAATTAAATAAAAAAACAAGTTTTTTTGAATGAAAGTAAGGAGCGACATTTAAACTTAAAACGAATAGAAATTACTCCGTATATAAAAGGGCCTTTTCCTCCTCAACGCCCCGTTCTTTACGAAAAAGTTTGACTCTTTCTCTTAACTCTAATTTTTAAAACAATAAAAAACTTTAGCGTAAAGAGCGGGGCGTTGAGGAGGAAAAGCCCCTTTCATATACGGAGTAATTTCTGTTCGTTTTAAGTTTTAGTGTCGCTCCTTACTTTCATTTAAAAAAAAAAAACTTGTTTTTTTATTTAATTTTTGGACGTTATTGAATTAATACATGTTTTGATCTTGGCTCTTGGCACATAAATAATAAAAACGAAATTTGCATATTAATTTTTTTTTGGCTAAATGGCTTTCTCATAGTTTTAATAGGAAGATTTAGAGGAAAAAAGGAGCGAGGGAGGAAGCCTAGTTTCCCTCCAATTTTTTGATTACTTAAAAAGGCAACTAGAACTTTTAATTTTTTACGAACTTTTTTATTAGTAAAAAGTATACGTAACTTGCGAATTAACTTTCGTAACGAACTTCTATATTCGTATGTTTTATTGCGTATCTGAGGGGGTTTACCCCTTGTCGATACCTCACTCTTTACACTAAAGCTTAAATTTTGTCTCAATTCCTTAAGAATGACCCCTGGATCACAAAGGCCGTAGAATAAACAGTTGAAATTACTAAACATACTTTAGCGTAAAGAGCGAGGTATTCGGAGGAGGTAAACCCCTCATATGCGTAATAATTTTTGCTTGTTTTAAGTTTTAATGCTGCTCCTCACTTTCAGTAGAAAAAACTTTTCATATTTATTTTTTCGTTGCTTTTTTTTAAAATAATGCTAGAAAATCCTGTGCCCCCTTCATTGAAAGTCTCTTCCCCCAGGAGAAGTTCCTCCATGGAAAGATCCTCCCACGTAACCCCCTCAATTCTCCCTCCCAAACCAAAAATATCCTCTTGAAAACGTCTGTACACTTCCCAGTAACCATTACTATATGTAAAAAACAGGTCAAAGTTTGTAACTTGCAGCCCCTCCCACGGGGACTATGGGGGAGTAAGTCGTCCCCAAAGACATAGTTATTAGGTTTTTTGACTATGGTGAATAAATGGCTATCTCAGAATTTTGATTCGGTGACTTTGGGGAAAAAATGAGCGTGGGAGGGGGCCTAGGTGCCCTCCTATTTGTTTGGTCACTTAAAAAGAGCACTAGAACTTCTAATTTCCGTTAAAATGAGCCCTCTCGTGACATTCTAGGACCACTGGGTTGATACGATCACCCCTGGAACAAAAAAAATGCAAAATTCCACATTTTTGTAGATAGGAGCTTGAAACTTCTACAATAAGGTTCTCTGATACGCAGAATCTGATGGTTTGATTTTCGTTAAGATTGTATGCCTTTTAGGGCGTGTTTCCCCCTATCTACTAAAATGAGGCAAATTTTCTTAGGCTCGTAACTTTTGATGGGTAAGACTAATCTTGATGAAACTTATATATTTAAAATCAGCATTAAAATTCGATGTTTTTGATTTAACTATTAGTGCCAAAATTCCATTTTTTAGAGTTTCTTTATTAGGTCGCTTCTTACTATATTTCATTACCACGAACTCTTTGATATATATGCTATGCCTAAATTATGCATGTTTGATTTTATTATAAGGGTTTTATTTAATTTTAACATTACAGAATCCTGAACATGAAGGGGGATTAAAATTGTCGGGAGTAAGGGGGACTAATGCTAAAAATACATGATTTTAAGGTTGTTATTCATATTTGTATAATTTCCGACATTCTTTGTAAAATTCCTTCAGGAAGGGGTTAGAGGAATATGATACGTATTGATTTACTTACCAAAAGAGCTATCATAAAAATAATTGCCGAACTAAGGGGAGACAAACTGAAAATGATAAACCGTGTTGTTTTTTAGTTCTAATATCATTAAGGGAGAACAACTATCCACGATTCTATGCAATACTAAAAAAAAGACCTTGAAAAAGTATTAAACTTAAAGATGGGGACCATGAAACGCATGTTTCAAAGATTGTGTTGACTATTCGTTTTTAACTTCAGTTTCTTTGCTTCAGCAGGAAAAAATAACATTACATAAGTGTTTAGTTGTGCAAATCGCTGGTATTTTTAACCTTAATTCAAAGTAACTATATCATTATCTTTTATAAATTGAAAAAGCCTACTCAGCTCCTCCCTCTTTACCTTAAATTATAATCTGAGCGATTCCATGTTCTTCTCTGAAGTGAAAGTCAGGATAATTTCTAATCATCTTCACGTCCGTCTTCTTCCATTCTTTTTCAATAATTGAATAATTTATTAGACCAAATTGCCTTTCCATTCAAAAATTAAACAAATGAAAATGTAGAAAAACAGGTGTAATATTCTAAATAAGACAGTGAACAAAATAGGAATAAATAAAGAAACTTTTAAGGATAAAAATAAGGTCAGAATATATGGCTTCAAAATTCTGGACCTTGGCAAAAGTTCGAAAACTTTGTCAAGAGTTTGTTTAAATGACTGGACATTTCCTCTTGTCTTTCTATCCACTCTGGTTTCTGCTTTTTCTTTCTTCGCATAACAAGGATATTAGTTGCACTTACGGCGAATCATGAAAGGCTAAAGGAACGATTGATTCCAGCATGGGTCCGAACCTGTTATATGTTTACCCCTTGCAAGGAAACACAGGTATGTTGTAAGTCGGGTAGGGGGTTCTGTATAATTTTTCACAAAAACTCCTATTCAAAAATTGACATTCAAATCCCTGTACACTGGAATGTCTTTTTCTTTAAAGACTTCCTGTGAAGCGAGTGCTCATGGAATGGTATCCCTGCTAAATCCTGGTATGACACGGTTGTATGAGTTCCTTTCTGGTGATGATGAAGCCGTTTTGGTGCCGTACTTTCACTTGCTTGATTTGTTGTCAGATCGCTGAAATGTCTAATCCTCCCTCGAGGGGGAGGGGGAGGGCAGGGATTTTTCTCTGGGTCTGTTGTTCAGAGAAGTGCTGTTAGAAAGCCAAATATTTATATATCTGCAGATTTGAATCCCATTTTTTAATGTAGGGAGAACAGTTTTTTTTTTGTATGAGAAGCCCTAACTGGTGAAGACTTTGAGTAAAAAAAAAGAAGCAAAAGAGCAGTAAGAAGCAGTAAGTAGGATATTTCAGTCAGTGAATCAGGAAATCAGGAATACTAAAAAAAAATCTAAACTTTCGGGAAGGAGATAGGTCAAGTCGTCTTCTGTGCTAAAAAAAATTAAAAGAAAAACTAGACTTACGAAGTGGCCAAGCAGTAGATCATTGGAAAATTAAAAAAAGGTAAGAACGACATAAGTGAACGCTATCCAGTGTTGTCTTAGTATGTATTTGTTAGCAAGCAGTTTGTCGCTCTTTCCTTGATTTTTGCTTTGATTGCCTGAATTCCATTTGTTAAGACCCTGAAAAATATAGTTCTGATTGCTGTTCTCAATTCATTGTGCTAAACGACGCTTTTATAGGCTCGATAAAATCCTGCAAAATTGCATCGGAGTAAATGTCTAAAGTGTTCGCCATTTATGATTCAGGATTTTTATTTGATTTTAATGTTTTGTTAAGCAATTGGTTTTTACTTAATTTAAACGTTGTTCACCTTTTTCCGTTTAAATTTTTGTCTCTTGTTTCCTCTTCTATTTTTTTTTCCTTTATTGTACTTATCCTCCCCTATCGTTTGATTTTCGGTCGTTTCCCGTTTCTCAAATATTTAATGCGAATTCGTCAAGTTTTGTCAAGGACAGTTTTTTCTTTCCATTAAATCTAACTCGTATGCAAGTGCGCTAATAGTTCGTTAGTTCTCATTCTACTGTTTTTCCCTTATACTCGTATTTATAATAGTTGATACGAAGAAATCACTTAGCAACGTGACAAGACTTGCTCTGTATAAATTAAGTTCGATTTATCAGAAATATATCTCGAAACAGTGTTCATACAAACGCAAAACGTAAGTGATTTTAGATCTGTTTCCCAAATGATTCAGGGGAAATGTAGCCCTACCTGATCTTCCTACTCGATAAAAAAGAATTTTTGAGATTTACAAGAGCATATCTTTGCCTGCCTATATGGACCTATAGGATTAAACTATTATGATTAAGGGGCCTTATCCTGGTAGCAATTATGTTATTGAAATTGGTATGAAGCCGAAATCCCCCTCTCATTGGTGTAGCAACTTCTGGAGGATTCAGAGCCACTCTTAAATTGCTGTTGGGGGGACTTTAAAGACAAGCTCATTGATGGTCTAAAGACAAGCTTTAAGTGGTCTGAAGAATACAGACACAGTTACTTTAGAAATCCTTATATCTTACTAAATTCAAGATAAGTCCCTGCTTATCGTGTGTCCCCCCTTCCCTCATTCTTATGTTTTTGTTGCTTATTGTAGGTGAGCATCAGTTTTACCAAGTGGTCAACTGTTCAGATGTTTATTAAATCAATAAGGATTTTAGTTACTACGTAAATGGTGGAATCCTGGTTTTTAAGCAAAACTGAATATTGTATTTAAGCTGAAGAAAGAGCAAAATCGACTGTTGCCTCTTTGTGATAGCTAAAAAAAGTGTTGATCTGTGACTAAACACGATTCATGCTTAGACACTCCAGAGTCCAATCCCGAAACGCTCGCAGCGGAGGAGGGGCACTGAGCCCTACTGTAAACAAATTTAAAAATGACACAAACAGTCACTTTAGCGAACATGTATCTTAATAGATTCAACACCACCCCCTCTTATGATTTTGCCTTTTTTCCTCCAGTCTCAAATTCTAAAGATGCTTGTTTTACGCGACATCAGTTTTTGCTACGTTGTCAACTGGTGATATGTTGAAAAAATCGATCAGGATCTTAGTTTTTGATAAATACCTTTAAACAGGTTCTGAGACCACGCTGGGACTTTTTGGAGATCTTGCCTAAATATCTGCTTCGATTTCTTATTCTCTGGTTGAAAACTATCCTCCTTGCTGTATTGTCCGTTTTTTTTGTCATTGTTCATTTTATCACATATTTTTTTTTACAGTTTTTGTCAAATAATTAATTTCATTGTTTAGTAAATTGGTTTTTGGCAAATTTTGATAAACTCATTTATCATAATATATCAAAGACCATTATTTCCTTTTAGACAGAAAAGAAGCAGAATCAGCAGCTACCTCGTTGTGGCTATGCTAAAAAGGGTGAAGCTGTCGTGACTAAACATGATTCAGCAATCTCTGCTCGAAAAAATGTATGTAAGATGATGGAGTTCCCTCCAGGCATTGAAACAGGAGATGCAGGCGATGGATATGACGTCAAACTTTCTAATAAGGTGAGTTGAATCTTAAGTAGAAAACTTCTGGAGACCACAGTAAAATGTTTGAAAGAGGCTACTGTAGAAAAATAAACTATAAACACTATTATCAACCGTAATATTATAACTATAATATTAATTATATTTATATATACATTAATTATAACTATAACGTTGAGAACTAATATTGTAATCGACAAATGTACCTTTCCAATGTGTTAAACGGATGTTGAACTTTCTGATGAAAAAAAAAGAAAAACAACGTTAAAATTTTAAATAAGTTTAGCCAAATCATAGGTTCTAACCTCAACCCTTAGCCCTTCGAAGGCTGCTGAACTTCGATAAAGGTTTTTAAGTTTTCGTTTATTTTCAAGTTTTGTGAATTTCATAAATTCTAGCATGAAAATATATGTTAGCATGGTCCAGTTTGCCCCCCTCAAAAATTTCATCTATAGGAAGATTACCAACCCCCCCGGCAAAACTTCCCTCCGACAGTTTCCACCTGTAAAATTCTCCCCAAACGCAAAATTGAGCAGCTAAAGGGAAATATAGACAAATAAAAAGCATTAAGAATAGAAATAATTCTGGAGTATCTTACCGGTATTCTAAAATACATGTAGAATTTATTATTTAGAAGGAAACATTTCGTGGTAGCTAACTATAACTAAAGAGTGATTCGGGCCAATAGTAACTTACACACTTTGGCAACATAGAAAGGAACTTTGACAACATTTAAGTCAAACGGATCGGTTTTTTGGGCTGATTCCAAGTATATAAAATGCATTACCTTTAATGTTACACATCAAACGTGACGAGCCTGAGAAAATTTACCTGGTCTTCGATAAATGAGGAAAACACCCCCAAAAAGTCAATGACCAATGAAAATCATGCCATTAGATTTAACACATTAGAAAACACTAATTTGGAGGTTCAAAGCTCGTATTTGCAAAATGTGGAATTTTTCATTTAAAAAAAGATGCTGATATGTGTTTGATACCAGCCAGTCGGTAAAATATATTGCTCCCCTCTCAGACCCCTCTCAGTTTCATATTTTCATATTGTTTTCTTTAACCTTTATCTTCCCCTTGTATGATAATTCAACGCCCAAAAGTACGAAAAAAGAATTAAAATAAAATAATTAATTGCTATAGGATATTTTATATTAGACATTCTGCCTATATTTTAGAATACAGGTAGAGTATGCCAAAATCTCTTCTTTTCTTAATTATTTTTATTTGTCATACTTTCTCTATGGCTGCTTAATTTTGCATGTGGGGGGGGATTTTGCAAAGGAGGAATTTTTGCAAGGGGGATACGCTTAGCACTAGTGCTAACATTTACTAAATTAGGAGACTTTTGATAACAGAAAAAAAAATATTTTTAAGAGGCTATTATATTGTAATTAACTGTCATCAAATTTGTGTTTTAAAATCAACTTTTGATGGAAAAAAAAACGACTATACTGTTGCCAGATAGTTTCGTCACAAGCAAAATCGGCGAGAAAGAAAAGGTCCTAGCTTCACTGTTGTCTATTTGAATTTTCTTCTTTGAGTAGATTTAAGCATGTTGGAAATTAACAGCTTTTAAAGACTTAAATCTAGGTAACAACTGAGCTAAAGTGACGGAGAAGAATCTTTAACAATTTATCAAGAATCACTAGGTTATAAGTATGATTCATCTTGTGGTCATAAATGCGATCAATCCAAAATGACCACATATTCGGAAAAGCTTGTCAAAAATAAAACTTTTTTTTATATCATGTTGTCAGAAAAATACTAGTTTTTCTCTTCCAAATGATATAATATTTTTCCCATTTTGTGTATTTTGGTCTTCCAGGGGGGGGGTCATATGTCAAATGAGAAAAACAAATAATTAGCCATTATAACCGTCAGGTTACACATAACCTAAAAGGCATAATTAGCTTAACTATAGTCAAGCCCAAATAGCCTAACCACAATTTAGCAAAATTTCAGTCAAGCTAGACTGAACGGACCATGGCTCGTATAAAATATAAATACATTATTTTGGACTTATGTCCATATTGTAATCTCATCTTTTAACTTGACGAGTAGTAACGTTTTCAACTGTTTCGATTAAGAACTATTTAGATTAAATAGGTTAATGAGACAGAGTATAAGCTGGACCTTACATAAACATTCCAAAAACGAATATTTTATTATTAAAAAAACTTGTGGGACTGATTAACATTTCAAAAGATGAGTTGCTTTTTGTCTCGACAAGTGTGAGCCAAAACGTTTTGTATGTCTAAGGTTTCTGAAATTACTAAGGTGAGGGGTGATACCACAAACAGTATTAGGCAACGAATTCTTAGGTTTTCGATTTATGGCCTCTAATTTATTTTGTCTAGACGTCTGGTCTTAGGATATTGGAATTTTTAGATGTTCGTCATGTTTATGAGTACTCCAAGTTCAAAGCTTTAAAAATGGAGCTCTTGGACTACCTTTGGGGCAGATTCCAAACTATCCACTTAATTTTCACAAAAGTTAAATTTCAATTTATTAAAAACGGAGATTTAATACTTAGAAGTCTCAGGTGCATATTTAGCTCTTGCGTTTCATATTTGCTGTTATTTGTGTATTATCTAGTCTAAATACTTGGTATCAAAAAATTAGAGTTGTGAAATATTGGGCAGTCTTATAAGCCATCCAGAGTTTTAACAAGAGCTAAGAGCTCATATGGCACTTGTGACGAGGCGAGAAGAGCTAAGAGCCAAGAGATCATATGGTATGAGCTCTAACAAAATTCTATGAATCAATAGATTGATTTAAAAAGGAAAATAAGAGGCTTAATGCCGGTCAGGATTTAAAATAAGAGCTCTGAGTTACGATGTCCTTCTAAATATCAAAATTCATTAAGATCCGATCACCCACTCGTAAGTTATAAATCCCTAATTTTTTCTAATTTTTCCTCTCCCTTTAGCTCCCCAGATGGTCGAATCTGGGAAAACGACTTTATCAAGTCAAATTGTGCAGCTCCCTGACACGCCTACCAATTTTAATCGTCCTAGCACGTCCAGAAGCACCAAACTCGCCAAATCACTGAACCCCTCCCCCCAACTCCCCAAAAGAGAGCGAATCCAGTATGATTCTGTCAATCACGTATCAAGGACATTTGTTTATTCTATCCACCAAGCTTCATCCCGATTCCTCCACTCCAAGTGTTTTTCCAAGATTTCCCCCTCCAACTCCCCCCAATGTCAAAAGATCTGGTCGGGATTGGAAATAAGAGCTCTGAGACCTGAATTCCTTCTAAAAATCAAATTTCATTATGATCCGATCATCTATTCGTAAGATAAAAATACCCCAATTTTCACGTTTTCCAAGAATTTCGGTTTCCCCCTCCAACTCCCCCCAATGTCACAGGATGTGGTCGGACTTTAAAATTAGAACTTTAAAGCGCAAGATCCTTCTAAATATCAAATTTCATTAAGATCTGGTCACCCTTTCGCAAGTTACAAATACCTCAATTTTCAAAATTACCCTCCCCCAATTCCACCAAAGAGAGCAGATCCGGTCCGGTTATGTCAGTCACGTATCTTAGACAGGTTTCTATTCTTCCCATCCAGTTTCATCCTGATCTCACCGCTTTAAGTATTCTCTAAGATTTCCGGTCCCCCAACTGCCACCCCCCCCCAATTACGCTTGATCCGGTTGAGATTCAAAATAAGAGATCTGAGTTACGAGGTCCTTCTAAACTTGATGTTTCATGAAGATCCGATCTCTCCTTCGTAAGTTAAAAATACGTCATTTTTTCTTATTTTTCAGAATTACCCCTCCCCCCAATAGAGCGGATCCGTTCCAATTATGTAAATCACGTATGTAAGACTTCTGCTTATTTTCCCCACCAAGTTTCATCCCGATCCCTCCAATCTAAGCGTTTTCCATGATTTTAGGTTTCCCCACCCCAAACTTCCCCCAATGTCGCCAGATCCGGTCAGGATTTAAAATAAGAGCTTTGAGACACGATATCCTTCTAAATATCAAATTTCTTGAGATCCGATCACCTGTTCGTAAGTTAAAAATACCTGATTTTTTATATTTTTTTCAGAAATACCCCCCCCCCCCCAACTACCCCAAAGAGAGTAGATCCGTTCCGTTTATGTCAATCATGTATCTAGGAGTTGTGTTTATTTTTCCCACCATTTTTCATCCCGATCCCTCCACTCTAAGTGTTTTCGAAGTTTTAGGTTTCCCCCTCCCAACTCCCCCCCCCCCCCAATGTCACCAGCTCCGGTTGGGATTTAAAATAAGAAAGTGTTTTCCAGGTTTTAGGTTTTCCCCTCCCAAATCCCCCCAATTTCACCAGATCCGGTCGGGTTTAAAATAAGAGCTCTGAGACACGATATCCTTCTAAATATCAAATTTCATTGATATCCGATCACCCGTTCGTAAGTTAAAAATACCTCATTTTTTCTAATTTTTCAGAAATAACCCGCCCCCCCCCAAATACCCCAAAGAGAGCGGATCCGTTCCGTTTATGTCAATCATGTATCTAGGACTTGTGTTTATTTTTCCCACCAAGTTTCATCCGATCCCTCCACTCAAGTGTTTTCCAAGTTTTAGGTTTCCCCCTCCCCCCCCCCAATGTCACCAGATTCGGTCGGGATTTAAAATAAGAGCTCTAAGACACGATATCCTTCTAAACATCAAATTTCATTGAGATCCGATCACCCGTTCGTAAGTTAAAAATACCTCATTTTTTCTAATTTTTCAGAGTACCCTCCCCCCCAACTACCCCAAAGAGAGCGGATCCGTTCCGAGTATGTCAATCATGTATCTGGGACTTGTGCTTATTTTTCCCATCAAGTTTCATCCCGATCCCTCCACTCTAAGTGTTTTCCAAAATTTTAGGTTTCCCCCCTCCAACTCCCCCCAATATCATCAGATCCGGTCGGGATTTAAAATAAGAGCTCTGAGACGCAATATCACTCCAAAAATCAAATTTCATTAAGATCCCATCACCCGCTCATAAGTTAAAAATACTTCATTTTTTCTATTTTTTCCGAATTAACCGGCCCCCCACTCCCCTCCCCCCAGATGGTCAAATCGGGAAAACGACTATTTCTAATTTAATCTGGCCCGGTCCCTGATACGCTTGCCAAATTTCATCGTCCTAGCTTACCTGGAAGTGCCTAAAGTAGCAAAACCGGGACCGACAGACAGACCGACAGAATTTGCGATTGCTATATGTCACTTGGTTAATACCAAATGCCATAAAAACGTAGTTTTTGCGCTACCTTTGGTGGGGGGGGATATCATACTATCTTGTCTGTTTTCACACACGTTTTCATAACTTTTTATTTGTTTAAAACAAGAAAGGCACTCTTTCAGGTCCCAAATTGATGAAACATACTTTTTCTTTTTCAAGAAAATTAGTTTTCTTTTCAAAATTTTAAAATCACAAATGAAAACCTTTATCAATATAAAAATTAAGGGCGAAAAATAGCATTACGTCATATTGGAGTCACAAACGGACATTTCTTCTAGAGCTTTTTTGTTGTTGACATTTTGATTTTTAGATCATATTAATATCGTTCAGGTATCTTGAAATTAGTTTTTCTAAGCAAGCCTTTTGTTTAAGGTTTACAACAAACTGAAGACATTCTCAGTGAACGAGTCAAAGCGCTTGAATCGAGTGACTGACAAGACTGATAAATCAACTGCAGAAATGGCTTTAGATGCTACGACACGTCGCCTTCTTTTCAAAATGATCGAGAACAATATTTTGGATCGAGTAGATGGCATTATAAGCACTGGCAAAGAGGCCGTTGTTCTTCATGCAGCTGGTGGACAGTAAGTCTTTTTGTTTAATTAATAGGAAAAAACGAATTAATCAAAAGAAGTATATTGTCATGTTTAATTATAAGAATGTAAAGAGGGAACTAACGAAAGAAAGTATTAAATTCCAGAAAGCATACAAGTTCATTTTTTAGGTCATTTGTTACAAATTATCCCCGAGGAAAAACATTAGTTTCTTTTCTCTACTATTGATGGTAATTTCTGAGCTTAGCGTACTTTGTCAGCACCTACAGCGGTTTAGCTGAATTGCCTATTTGCTTCCTATCTTTTCTGAGGTGAAGCTTTTCAGCATCAGTTTCTGTATTTTAATATTTGATATCAATACATTGATGTATTTAAAACTGTATCGAATATCACTCGGCTTCATATCAATTCTTGTCAATATCAATATCAATTCTTGGAAATCAAATAAGCATGGTTTTTTTGTTTTGGTAGTGTTTTTTTTTTTTTTTTAGATATTAGAGAAAAGCCAACAGTTTTAATCTCCTTTGTAAGAAAAAGAGAGAGAGAAGAAAAAAACACCTTTAAAACTGAGATCTCGAAACTGGACAGCAGCCAATACCCTATTGGTGAATGCCTCATTTTATTTTAACTTTTTTTGGCAAGAGGTGAAACTATCCAACATCAATTTCTAAGCATCGTTATTCGACATTGATATTTCTCCTAATAAATTGATATATCTCTAACGATATCGAATGCCGCTCCCAATAATGCCTGATTTCTAGTACCAATTACAGAATATTTTTGCAGCCAACATTTTTGCTAGTACCAGAACATTTTTCTATCAGAATGAAGCTTTTTATGCTGTTTATATCAGAAGTGAAGCTTTAATATCAGACATTGTCAGAATTATATCAGAAATTGACCCGATGAAAGGCTGTTTATATCAGAAATGAAGCTTTCCTTTTAATTACCGCTCCACATAATGCCTGATTTCTAGTTAAGTATTATAGAACATTTTTGCTAGTACCAGAACATTTTATATCAGAATGAAGCTTTTTATGCTGTTTATATCAGAAATGAAGCTTTAATATCAGAAAGTCAGAATTATATCAGAAATTGACCCGATGAAAGGTTGTTTATATCAGTAATGAAGCTTTCCTTTTAATTACCGCTTCCAATAATGCCTGATTTCTAGTTAAGTATTACAAAACATTTTTGCAGCACCTGCTAAGAAAATGATTTCTAGTTAAGTATTACAGAACATTTTTGTAGCACCTGCTAAGAAAATCATTTCTAGTTAAGTATTACAGAACATTTTTGTAGCACCTGCTAAGAAAATCATTTCTAGTTAAGTATTACAGAACATTTTTGCAGCACCTGCTAAGAAAATGATTTCTAGTTAAGTATCACAGAACATTTTTGTAGCACCTGCTAAGAAAATCATTTCTAGTTAAGTATTACAGAACATTTTGTAGCACCTGCTAAGAAAATCATTTCTAGTTAAGTATTACAGAACATTTTTGCAGCACCTGCTAAGAAAATGATTTCTAGTTAACGTGGCAATAATATGGCAATAATACTTAATTCACTCGTATACAACAACCATCTTACTTCCATAAAACACACATATACATACTATTCTTATGCAAGGGAAAATCGCTGTGGCCTTGAAGGTTACCAGATGCCTTGTATTTCGTATAGCAACTTGTATTATATCCCATACGCAGGGAGCAAAATTTCTTATTGCAAGAGAATTTCTTAGAATAATTTTTAGAATTTCTTAGAATTCTAAAAAATTTTAGAATTTCTTGCAAAGAATAGTCATATTTCTGAATTAATGTACTAGATACGATGCTCCTCGTGTATCATGACTGTGGAGATCACTATGAATGGAAAAAAAAACAGACGAAAGTAAGGGGAGGTATATTATTAAGATATTTATATATGAAAATACTAACTTGATAATCTCTAGTTTTGAAATATCAAGAAGTTCATTATTAATGTAGCATTCATTAATATGAATGTTAATATTTCATTAATATAAAGGGTGTCTTGAACCACCGTTACTGCGGAATAGCCTTTCGTATACCCACTCCCTTTTTTATGTAAGTAGACTGCATTATAAGTACTGGCAAGGAAGTTGCTGCTCTTCCTTCAGTTGTGTACAGTATTTATTTAATTACTAACAATTTACAGAAGCTTATTTAATTTTGACTTAGAAAAGAATAGCCGAAGAAGTAGATTACTTGTATTTTATTAATAAAAAGTTATGAGAGAAAATTTGAAATAAACACATAAAAATTATTTCTGAGCCACACGTTTTCTGTAAGATGCCGTTTTCTTAACGCTGCTTTAGTTGTCACTCTTCATCAGCAGGGTGGTGGGGGACCCTGCATTCAGACACTGAGCCTCGGAAATGTCATAAGGTACTGATGATTATCTAATTAAAGCCACGTAAAACAGCAGAAAATGATCGATATATATAAATAAGATGTTAATCTGAGCCTGAAAGTCCTGTTGAACAAAGGAATAAACTGGCCAAATATCTGATGACTCCAATATGACATAATATTAATTTTTACTTAATCTTTTGTATTAGCAAAGGTTTTAGTGTCTGATTTAAAAATCTTCAAAACGATGAGGTGGAATTCATCCACTTGCATCTGAGAGGGCCAAATATGCCCTTCCTAGTTTAAACAAATTGAAATAACCGAAACGTTTTGTTAAAACAGGGGTAATATTATGGTATCTTACCCAAGCTTGGTTCAAGGACTTCATTTTAATGTTTTGAAGTTGAACGTCTCATAAAGTAGGCAAATCTCTTATGACTGTAATATCTGAAGTCGAAATATCGAAACCCCAAATCACACTAGAAACCGTGAATCTGAAATCGAATCAATCGTTGCCCTCCGCTAAATTCGTGATGCCACCTCCTTACCTTCATTTTAACTCTGCTTGTCTCTGTGTGCTGAAGAAAAGGCGGAAAGTCGACTCCGACCATCATGGAAGAATCTCATTCACCATCTTTGTTCAGATGAACGCTCCCTCCTTCTGCAATTATGAAAAAGTAGTAACATTGCTGCCATTACGATTGATTGCGGGGTCTTCCGGCCTGTGCCTCCTCCATTTCAAATCTTTCAGTTTTTTTCAATGTTTCTCAGATAAAAATTGCCTATATTTTAATTTTTTAAACAGCATTTTTTATAACCCCGGGAACTAGTGTGTCAAGCATATACTAATGTTTGGTTTTTATGTTCGGGAGAAATTTGGGTTGTGTTACTAAAAAAGCAAAAAAAAAAGAAAAAAATAACACGTGGTCAGGTTTACGTTTCTTCGTAAAAATGCTAGGTCAATTTTTTGGCTAATCAATCTGCTAGTATATACGTATCATAATATGTACTAAGAGCTTAATATGTACATATTTATTATATACTTATTTGCCAATTTCAATCTGCTAATATGTTGACTGAAATAGATTTTCAAAGAAAATTGAAGGATTCCAATGCTAGTTTTCTGGTCATTTTTGTTTTGTTTTTGTGTTTTTCTGAAAAAGAGCAAACAAACTTTTAGACCCGCCGGTATAAAATTTAAGGTAGTCGAGTTTAACTTCTTGGCTCTTCCGTGTGTGTCGAAAAGACAGATAGTTGACTGGTCATCGTGGGAGACATTTGAGGTTGGATGCTTTCGATCACTAGGCCATTTGCGCCAACATCAAACAGATATATTCTGCATATTTGAGACTCAAATCTATAATTCATCCTAAGAATCAGGGAAGAGAAAGAGATTCATCAGCATTTTCAGCTTTTCTGTGATTTCTCTCGGTATATTCTGTCTTTTCTTTTACATTTCGCATGACTCGTTGAAACTTTGTCTATATATCACAATGACAGCCTATAAACCGCATTAACTTACTTGAAGAAAAGGTGAAAAAACAGGAATAATTTTATGTTAATGTTGACTAGCCAAAAATTTGAATGCATAGGTTGTAGAAAGAACGGCTGCTAGTGTTTTAGTTTGTACAGAAGGTGCTTGTGCACAAATGTGGTGCCATAGTTAAGTACCAAATGATTGTGTTGCCTTATGTGCACAGTAAAAAGAACAATGAAAAGGACAAAAATAAAGTTCCTATTTTTCAATAATAACAATAAATGCATATATTTACTAAAAATTTGAGATTTGAGTTTGAAGTTCATGCTAATGTATGTCCAGATGATAGAAATAACGGAAGAGAAAAAGATGTTCGAGATTTTCAGCTTTTCTGTAATTTCTCTTCAGATATTTTGTTATAACGTTGGTATTTTGGCCCGTTGAAGCTTTTGCTATATATCATAGTGACAGCTTGTAAACTTTTAGACCCGCCAGTATAAAATTTGAGGTAGTAGAGTTTAACTTTTTGGCTCTTTCGTCTGTATCAAAGAAAAGACAGATAGTTGATTGGTCATTGTGGAGGACGTTTGGGGTTTGATGCTTTCAACCACTAGGCTATTTGGGGTATGACTGGGGGCTCTCATTCGCCAACTTTGTTCAGACGTCGGGTGAGGATGAAAGGCTTTGTCCATCTGCAAATACAAGAAAATAGTAGCATTCCCGCCGTTCTAACAAACATAATCTCGTGCCCTGCTGCAATTGTATTTTGTAACCATATTTGAGGACTAAATATACTTCTCTTGAGTTAAATTAAGTATAATGTTCAAAATTTCTAGTGAAAACAAACGAGATTTTAAATGAATTGAAATACTGAAATCATTTAGGGAAGAAAGGGGATAAGCACGTTTTTTTCCGATATACGCTGATGAACTGCGCCCAGATGAATAATGGCAAAGTTATTTTCCTGTTTTTCACTCATTTTTCCTTACTTGTTTACTTACCTCCAATACTCATGTTGGATAAGCTGCTCCTCTAACAGTCTCAAGTAAATAGAAAACTGTATGAAAAATAATGCTTGGTTTTACTTTGACTGACTTAAAAAAGAAACTTAATTGACTATAATTTTTTGACCTCCTACGGTTGAAAAATGAATTTTTGCTCCAATAAGGTCCATGTTGACTCTGAAACAAGTGATTTTACAACAAGGCTGGAGCCTTAGTTTGAACTAAAAAGACGAAATACTTTTTATCATTGCATTCATTAGTTTCAGTTGTGTCCATTCACCGATCCAGAATTATTATATTATCTAGACTTTTCCTTAGATAAGGATCTAAACTTGCTTAAGAAATAAGAAAGCTACGAAAATGAAGAAACTGAGCGCCCATTAAGTTAATTATATGCGCATAATATATGGCCCCACAGCCAATATATCTTCTTTGAGTGATAAATAGAAAAATTTACAGAAGGCATTTTCCCACGGGTCCGAAAGTGCTGCCGTGGTTTCGACTGGGTTCATCATTTGTTTTTTCGGACTTGGGATTGAGGTAGAGAAATATTATCAGATGTACCTCTTAAACTTGAAAAGTTCTGTCATTGCTAAAGAAATTAGAGCTTATCCTTTGCTCCTTTCTTAGTGGTGACGTTAAAAAGTTGGCCTATGGCAAAAAAATCAGCTTTTGAACTAAGGCAGGTAGAATTTTTTTTCGACGGCAATCAATAGCTCTTGATGAGCTGATCAAAGTATATGTCATCTATTTTTTGGTTCAAAAATTCCTTAATGAGATATACTAGTTTGAAAGTTTCAAGGGATTGACAACTTCAATAGTTGGGTACACACTGAAACCAAAAATAGGCCGATACCAATTGTAAGACAAGTAGAGGACTTGTAAGCAACAGTCGGCTGTTAGACCATAATCATCTTCGGCAATAAGAGGTTTGCAACTTTTGCTAGTTGGTGTATCTATTATTTGTTTCCGGTGTATTTGACGGTAAGACCACTTTGGTTCCAGTGGTAAGACATGCAGGGGACTTGTAAGTAATAATCGTCTGCTAGGCTACAATCATCTTCAGTATAGAGGGGTTTGTAACTTTTGCTAGTTGGTGTAGCCTATCCATACTCACTGTAACCTAGAATTAAGTGTTTACGCAACGGGTATAAACGATAACGTAAAACAATGAGGTAGTTTCGTAATAATTAGTGTCCTACGGTATTTTAATCCTGAAAAGTTACGGATAGCTTTATAATACCAACTAGATTATATAAGATATTGTTCCAAGTTTTCATCCGTCACGATGTCTACGATTGAAAAGGATAAAGTTCAACTGGCTGCAAAGTCAATTTAGTCCCTTCTTTCGACATTCTTTTGTTATTGTTGTTTTTTCAACGCTGAGGAATAGCCTTTGATCATGTGATTACTGATCGCGTTCTTCTTTGAACATAACGTTTTAAAAGCTTCGATAGGCTGACAACTTCAGCGTTTAACCAATAGCAAAGAAACAAAACCAAAGTGTTGCTCTCGCAACACTTTATTCGGCAAAGCCGGAGAAAAGTTGCCGCAACACTTCACGTTGCTCAGGCAACGTAGGTCTAGTTTTCCTTTAGTTCAGCTTAATCAGTGGGGGGAAAAGTACCAATGAATCTAAAAAGAATAACAAACCATTTAATATAGTAACGTAGAGATTGTGCTTTTCAGTCTTTTACGAGTGAAATAGCAAACCCAATCTTAAGATTTATGTTCCCTGTACGAGTTTAGGTATTTGAACTGAGCAAAATTTGAAATATTTAATGGGTGCATATATTTAACACTTATAGATTTTCGTCCATCTTCAATTTGATAGTGGGGCCTGCCTGCTTGCCTGCTAGAACGGAGCTCTCCACTCGAAAGCAGAAACATGTTTTGATGAAACGAAAGCTTGGCTGCACAACTTCAGATACTCCTCTCTGACATAGGCTACATAACTCTACTTCACTTCGCACACCATAGGCTCTGGCTCGTGGACAAGCAAAAACCACCCTTTTTGACCCCAGGCAAAAGTTCTGCGGAGTTTTCCAAAATGTAATGTCATATTCATCAATCCGGTCTGAGGTTCATACTTTCCGTAAAAACCGCACAGGTTAGACCCTTACCAGTTTCCAGGAATAAGCCAAGATCGGCGGCATAAAAAAAAACAAAAAAACATGACAAAACCAAAGTGTTGCTCTCGCAATACAAATAGACAAATCTGGGCTAAAGCCTCTTTTATACTGAAATCTCTGGATTATCACTTTTTTATTGACTATTTTGTTAAATGAGTTTTTACTTAATAGAAAACTTCTTTGTCAAGAGCTGTTTTTACTTTGCTTTTTCTTTAGGATAGGGTGGGGGAGTGGGGTGGGGATTAACGTTGACTTTTTTTTTCGATTTTCAAAGGGGGATTTGAGAAGGTATTCTTTTTGTTTTTAATGATACAATTGTCAATGATTTTCAGAGCTCTAGCCGTTCTAGCCAAGTGGTTGGTGGGCTAGACCTGCGATAATGTCCTTCAGGACTGGGCTCGGATCTTGTTGTTGCCGATTTTCTGGTTTGCGATAGGGGTCAGGAGTGCGATACGTGGGTATTTTTATGCGTCGAATATGTTCTTTGGCCTTTAACAGGGTCGGTTACATAATCGCAATATTTTTCAATCGCTTAAGATTAAAAAAAAAAATAGAAATGTGGTGGGAGTTAGCAGACTGCCGTAATGGCAGTCTTTCATTCACTTAAACCACTCAGTAAATATATTTCATTCACTTAATCTCATTACTTAAACCACTCAGTAAAAAGGTATTTTTGATCAGGTATTTCTGATCATTTTTGTTTAAGATAAAATTTGATCAGGTTGAAGGTAAAAAAAAAAATAAAAAAAAATTAAAAAAAAATATTATAGCCAACCATCAGGAAAAAGAAACTTGCACTGGTAGCGTCTAACCCTGTCATAATATTGTTCAAATAAAAAAAAGACAAGGAAGAGGAAGGAATTACTCGATATTTGGGATGAAAAAGGGTTTGCGACATTGAGACGGAAAAGGGGATTATTGTTGACTTGATTTCTTTTTCTTCGTTAAATATTTTCTGTCTGTTTTGGTTTGAATTAATCAGTGAGAAAAACACATTTTCTCTTTCGTCCCATTAATATCCAAAAAGATGGAAAAAAGGAGCTTGCAATAGCAAGTTATGTTATGTTGATATGACAAAACTCAACATTTGGGATTGTACAGGGTTTACGACCATGGGAAGGAAAAGGGTTCTATTCTAATATTTGGGATTGACCAGACTTTGCGACCATGGGATGGTAAAGGGTTTTATTCTAACATTTGGAATAGAACAGCGTTTGCAACCATGGGAAGGAAAAGGGTTCTATTTTTTTATAAATGAAGATGTAATAATGCAAATAATGAAGATGAATGGAAATCAAGTTACTATGCACCTGATTTTTTTTTGTGAAATATTTTCAGTTTGATATATAACTTCATCTAATATTTGTTGTTTTATCCTAATGAAAAAATATATTTAGTCTTTCGCTCCAATAATATAGAAAAATAAGGAAAAACTGAGCTTACACTTGAAGTGTCTAACTAGTTCATAATTTGCTCAAATGACAAAAATCAAATAACAAAAGATCTTACTTCTTTCTTCTCAGTTTATCGTTTTTTTGCTTCATCAAGTGCTAAGATTTTACAGCTCATTAAGTCATTACCAAATAAAACATTGGAGAGATAACTTTGATGACAATTTCATAAAAGGTCGTAGGCCACAGATCAGCGTAGAATGAAGATAGATGTTAAAAAAAAAAAAAAAAAAAAAAAAACGGCCAAAGAAGTAAGATCAAAGTCCTCAGACTTTCGTTAATTTTTTTTTGTCAAATATGTATGATCTTAGCCCATAGATTTTTGCTAAAAAAAAAGAAGACTGTTTGCCGTTTTATCCTGATGAAAAACAGAATACATCAGTCTAAGTTTTGCTTTGAATTATTCAGTGAGAAAAACAAATTTACTCTTTCTTCCCATTAATATCCAAAAATAAGGGAAAAAAGAAGCTTGCAGTGGCAGTGTCTATCTCAGTCGTAATATGTGAGATGACAAAAATCTAGGAAGAAAAAGAGATTACTCGACATTTTCAGTATATCTATGATTTCTCTTGGGATATTTTTTTTCCTTTGGTATTTCACAAGACTTGTTGAAACTTTGGCTGTATATCATAGTGACAGCTTACAAATTGTATAAACTCAGTTGAAGAAAACACGAAAAAAAAGGAAACGTGGATTCCTTTGAATTTTCAAATTTCCAACTATAGATGAACCGCCCGGAGGCTAAACTAACTATCTATTGAACAAACAACAAGAAAATTGCGAAGGAAGATATATTGCTCATTTTTATTTTAATGTACTCATCATATAGTGGGGAAAGTACAGAATTTACTATTTTTTTTTTTTTTGGTTCGCCTATATGCTTGAATATGAAGACTGTGGTTAAGTGGACGTTGCAAGGATTATGGGTAACGTTTGCGCTTATGTCGACAAAACAATCACCAGTGCTATCTAGCGTGTGGTCTTTCTTGGAAATTTTTATGTGTAATACTAAAGCCAAATTAGCATAATTAACAAAATAAGTTTAGTAATAAGTGTCTAATCTCCGTTTCTGAGACAAATACAATTACAAATTTTGAAAAAATGCCAAGAAACGCCAAACGCTAGAGTTCGCAATTTCTTTTTAAGATGGTACCGCCTATTTTCACTCTTACAAATAGCCCCTACTCTTGGTATTTTGTTTAGGAGTTGGTCACATTAGCCTAAAAATATTAGTTACGATAAAGAGTCTAACATTCTTTATGTTTACTTGATTTTTAGAGGGCATCTTTGTCGAGGTTCAAACGGAGAGGTTGCTTATTTTCAAAAATCTTGTACATTAGACATTTTTTTTACGTTTTCTTTTTTGCCTTTTATGTCTCGTAAGTCGTGCTGAAACTTTCGTTATATGTCATAGTGACAGATCACAAATGTATTAGTCTAGTTCAAGAAAACGTAGGCAAAAGGAAAGAAAAACTGGAATAGATTATGATGCTGTTTTTAAAACACAACGGCCATTGTGCTCGAGAATGCACAGAAGTGTTTCCACAGTTCAGTGTCAAGTGTTCTTGTCACCCCATCGGCAACGTAAGAAGAAAAATGAAAAAGACAAAATTAAGGCTCATAATTTTGAAAAATAACGACCAAAGTAAGAAAAAACGACCAAAGAAAAATAACAAATATATACCAAATGTTTGAGATGCAATTCTTAAGTTCATACTAAGGTATGTTCAATTGACTAAAATCAAGGAAGAGAAAGAGGTATTTCGATATTTTTAGTATTTCTGTGATTTCTCTCTATTTATATTATTTTTCCTTTTGTATTTCCGCTACGTGTTGAACCTTTGGCTATATGACACAGTTGCAGCTTACGAATTAGAGTAAATTAGTTGAAGGTGACGTGGACAAAGGGAAAAAAATAGACCGGAATAGTGGTGTGAAAACGGCTGTTTAGTGAAAAAAACAAAACAAACAATGAATACATAAGACATAGAGATGGTTGCTATTGTGTTTGAGTATGTACAAAAGTGTTTCCAAATGGTCGTGTCACTTTATCTGCACAATAAGAAGAAATATGAAAAAGACAAAATCAAGGTGCGTAGTTTTAAATAATAACGACAAAAGTAGTAACACAAATATATACCGAATATTTCGGATCCAAATCTTGCGTTCATATCAAGGTATATTCAATTCACTAAAATCAAGGAAGAGAAAGAAATATTTCGATATTTTTAGTATTTTTGTGATTTCTCTCCATTTATATTGTTTTTCCTTTTGCATTTCCGCTATGTTGAACCTTTGGCTATATGGCATAGTGCCAGGTTATGAATTATATTAAATTAGTTGAAGATAACATGAAAAAAAAACAGACAGGAATAGTTTTGTGAAAAGGCTGTTTAGTGAAAAAAAAAGTTATAGATTTAGCGGCTATTGTGTTTGAGTATGCAAAAAAGTGTTTCCAATTGGTCTTGTCACCCTATGTGCCCAATAAAAGAAGGAAAAATGAAAAAGACAAAATTTAGTTTCATAATTTTCAATAATATCGATAAAAAACATCAAACAAATATATTCCGCATATTTGAGACTCAAATCTAGAATTCATTCTAAGAATCAGGGAAGAGAAAGAGATTCGTCAGAATTTTCAACTTTTCTGTGATTTCTCTCGGGATATTCTGTCTTTTCTTTTGCATTTCGCATGACATGTTGAAACTTTGACTATATATCACATTGACAGCTTATAAACTGTAATAACTTACTTGATGAAAAGGTGAAAAAAAAGGAATAAATTTAAGTTAACGTTGATGAGCCGAAAAAGTGAATGCAGAAAGAACGGCTACTAGTGTTCTAGTTTGCGCCGAATATGCTTGTGCACAAATGTGGTGCCATAGTTCAGTGCCAATTGATTGTGTTGTCTTAGGTGCACAGTAAGAAGAACAATGAAAAGGCCAAAAATAAGGTTCATATTTTTCAATAATAATAATAAATGCATATATTTACCAAAAATTTGAGATTTGAGTTTGAAGTTCATACTAATGTATGTTCAGATGATACAAATAATGGAAGAGAAAGAGATGTTCGAGATTTTCAGCTTTTCTGTGATTTTCATGGCACTTGCTATTAACCAAGTGACATATAGCAATCGCAAATTCTGTCGGTCTGTCTGTCTGTCGGTCTGTCGGTCCCGGTTTTGCTAATTTAGGCACTTCCAGGTAAGCTACGACGATGAAATTCGGCAGGCGTATCAGGGACCGTACCAGATTAAATTAGAAATAGTCGTTTTCCCTATTTGACCATCTAGGGGGGGGGGGGGGAATGGGGGGCCAGTTAATTCGAAAAAAGTAGAAAAAATGAAGTATTTTTAACTTACGAACGGTTGATCAGATCTTAATGAAATTTGATATTTGGAAGGATATCGTGTCTCAGAACTTTCATTTTAAATCCCGACCGAATCTGATGACATTAGGGGGTAGTTGGGGAGGAAGCCTAAAATCTTGGAAAACACTTAGAGTGGAGGGATCGGGATGAAACTTGGTTGGAAAAATAAGCACATGTCCTAGACACATGATTGACATAACCGGAACGGATCTGCTCTCTTTGGGGTAGTTGGGGAGGGGGGGAGGGTAATTCTGAAAAACTAGAAAAAATGAGTTATTTTTAACTTACGAACAGGTGATCGGATCTCAATGAAATTTGAGATTTAGAAGGATATCGTGTCTCAAAGTTCTCATTTTAAATCCCGACTTGATCTGGCGACATTGGGGGGAGTTTGGGGGGGGGGAACCTAAAATCATGGAAAACGCTTAGATTGGAGGAATCGGGATGAAACTTGGTGGGAAAAATAAGCAGAAGTCTTAGATACGTGATTTACATAATTGGAACGGATCCGCTCTATTGGGGGATTCTGAAAAATTATGAAAAAATGACGTATTTTTAACTTACGAAGGAGTGACCGGATCTTCATGAAACTTCATATTTAGAAGAACCTCGTAACTCAGATCTCTTATTTTAAATCTCAACCGGATCCAGTGTCATGGGGGGGGCAGTTGAGGGGGACCGGAAATCTTAGAAAATACTTAAAGCGGAGAGATCGGGATGAAACTGGATGGGAAGAATAAAAACCTGTCTAAGATACGTGACTGACAACCGGACAGGATCTGCTCTCTTTGGTGGAGTTGGGGGGGGGGGGTAATTTGGAAAAATGAAATATTTGTAACCTACGAAAGGGTGATCAGATCTTAATGAAATTTTTCATACACTTAGTATTAAAAGAAATTGTACTAAAAAAAAATCGAAGAAAAAAGGAAAAAAGAACTAGGAACTTGTTTATGATAATTTAGATGAGTAAAAAAAAATATATGTAATTCATAGACAGAATAAAAGCAAGGATTGGGTAGGTGGATAAGATGCTATGCTTAAAAGTTTCTCTGTTGTCAAGTGTAAACGGTTATGCCGCCCTGTCTGCTATAAATGTGTTGTGTATGCATTACACCATATCTGTGTAAATACTTAGGCTCTAAAAAGTCAGATCCTACCTCCCATCTTCCCTCCCCCCATGCAGTATGTTTTTGAATCTTTCCCGGAAAAATCCCGGACTTGATCCAGATAAATGAAAAGGATGAAAAACAGGCTCATAACGTCCAGTGAAGACAATAGAAACAGTGATATATATTGCTAAATAATCTCAAGCGAAAAAAAAAAAATCTAAAGAGATATCCGAAGCAAGAAGTGTTGTATGTTTAGTATATTGGAACGAGTAATGTAGAATCGTAAATAACTGAAATTTTTTATGACGACCCCAGAAACTAATTGTTTGGTGAAGCTTTTTTGGGTAAAAATGGTCAATATTGGTCTAGCTGTCTTGTGGTCAGTCTTTATCTATTGTTCACGCTCGCAAAAGTGTATTATCTTTATAGGAGGCAAGGGACAGAAACAGGGGAGAAAGAAAAAATTCTGGACAATAATTTATAACAGACGTTTTCATAATCTGTATTTTTTTTCTTTTACCGTTTTTGTTTACAATTTCCCTTCGTTTTCTGTTTATTATTTCTTTAGTAATGTATTAAGGGTTTTTCTTTTTTAATTATTTAATATATATTTATTTATTTTACTAAGTTAAAACCACGGAAATCAATTCCAGGGAAGTTTAAATTTAAAAGAGGTAGCATCATTTAAACTGTTTTAATTTAATGAAAATACAGTTCTGCGCTTTCTTTGATGAATTGAGATGTGACAAAATAAATCTTAACAAATGTAAATTCTACCAACCAAAAGTTAGTTAAGACAAATTTGCTTTTAACAGTATCCTATTTTTAATTGTCTATCAATCTCGTACATCCTTTTGTCAAAACACTATAAGAAATATTTATTTAAATTTTCTATGCATATATATATTCCCATCATGATAAATAAAAGTTTGAATAGGGATAAATCATTTTATTAGATTGTGATAATAACAGTCACAAAATATACTAGATATTTTGGTCACATGTACAGTGACCGTCTTCAGCAAAAATACTATTCCTGATGATGAGTATTTCTGCTAATAACAGTCACTGTACATGTTACCGAAATATCCAGTGTATTATGTGATTGTTGTTGTCACTGTCTAATAAAAGGACCCTATTCGAAATTTTATTTATCGTCATGGTAAAGCAGTGTGGTATTCGAAATTACCTATATTCGCGTCGTGGCAATCACTTTCACAGAAGTGGCTCAGGAGGCTTGACATCAAAGATATGGCATCATTTAAACTATTATCACCTAGTAATTGCATAAAGAAGCTAAAACTATGCCCCTTTTTGGATGTTTGATATATCGACGTACCTGGAACGAAGGGAGGAACTCTGCAGTTTGTTAAAAAATGAGCTAGAAAGGTTTCCTCTTTTCTCTGTTTCTGTTTCTTTTCTCTGTTTGCGCATGAATAAAATTGCTGCAGTTGCGCATAAAGGTGGCACATCAGGAATTACAGAAAGTCTTTGGTCCTCCAGTCCTCCAGACTAGAGAGACTCTTACGACTCATGCCCATACAATGTACAACATGCTTAATTTGCACTGAAGAGTCAGAAGTCAGAGGGCGTGGGGCCACTCCAGGCCCAAATGGCCCACTTAACCACTTAATTATACAGATTGAAAATTGTTTAGTGATTCTGCTTTAAAGAAAGAAACATAAAAATTTTCGATAGCTTTCACTTAGACTACGGAGAATGGTTTAGGTACTGTCTATCCATATGTTTGTAATTTTTAGAATTGTACTTAATTACATTCTCGACTGAACATGTTAGGTATGCCCTTTTGTCTTTGGGTAGAACAATATTCTTTTTCATTTTATAAATTCAAAATTTTATTTATACCCCTGAATCATGTTGAAAACAACTTGAGTTAAGCGCATTTTTTGCGACGAATAAGAATCTGGCGCGCATTAAAATTAAAGAAAAATACGTATTCGACCTGTTTCGCTTTTTTTTGTTTGTTCTTTGCATTTTTTCTCGTTTTATTTTTCACATATTAAGTCTCCATGACGTTTTTAATCTTCTCTGTCTGATCGTGTTTTACGACGTGTTTACAATAATAATAGTTCGTTTGTCTATACTGTAATACGTAAAAAATATTGTCTAATAAGGTATTTTAGGATGAGTGGATTGATGGGTGGTTAAATAAACTTCAAACAAACAGTATTGACAAAAAATGTCAAGTTCTAGTTTGCGTTCACGTTCTAGAACAGCTCCTTACTTGTAAATTTTAATTTAAGGTGACAGGTTTCTCTATATGCGAAAAAAAGCTTAATCTCGAAATCCAAATATTTTTTTGTTTGGGCACGAAAAAATGCTTAATCTCGAAATCCAAATATTTTTTGGTTTGGACCAATTTTCGGTCTATTAATACCTGAAAAACGCGATTTTATAAAATTCTTGTTTTGGATTGTTTCAAAATTATGAAGTTGTGAGAGCAGCACCATATTTTAGCCATTGCTATTACATTGAACTATAAATAAGCAAAATTAACGAGTTATATCTAACAACTCCTTTCGTCCGTAATAATTAAATATTATCTGATGATTCTCAAAGACGGTCACACCTTCAAAAGAAACCTAACCTTCTTAATTTGTTCTGTGTTTTTTGCTGATTTGTCACTCACGTTATTATTTTTGAATTTGACGCCCGCCACTACTAAAAACTACACAACTGCGTGCGGAACTTTTTTCATTAAAAATTGGGTACTTGTATGATATAGCGCTGATCGGTCAAGTTGTTCATCCATTGACACATTGTAGAACTGTTAGTTTTTTCGTTAGTTTCGTTGAGATTAGCGTGAGACAAGACAAAGAGAAGTAACAGAATAGAAGGGAAATATATAATTTGGGCTATATATTTGTACATAAGGGGGGGAGGGTAAAGTGTTTGGACAGAGTGAAGCTAGAAAACAATTCTTACTTTATGCAGACTAAATGTACCTAACGCATTAGGTATGCAGACCCGCTATACTAACCCCCCTCCCTATAGTGCAAATATATAGCCCAAATTTGTTTCTAAAGTACTATATTTTAATCATACTTAGACATATGTCATTAGGACTGAGCGTCAGAAACACAGGTTCTACTTAGATGAAGAATATTAGGTGGGTGCTATATTAGACAAATACTAAATATTGAATACCCGATTGATCCCAATTCTCTAATATATATATATTACTTTAAAAGTTTCATCTTCACTAATTCTAACAATTATGTTTCATTTTCCCTGTCTTTATTACCTTGAAAAGATAATGAAATGAGTTCCGTCAGGCAATTATATACTTGTTGCTGAATACACACGTGAACTTCTCTCATTTAATGGCTTGTTATAAAAAAATATGAGATAAGTTGGCGTCTCCTGGGGAAGAATTCTTGGTCTAATTTTTTTTTCAAACCCTCGATAACGATCTTGGGGAGTAGTTTAGACTCTATCTTTATATTGCTTATAAGTACAAGAATATAAGCGAAGTGTCCTGAAAAGAGTGACCTTTAAAAAGCTCGTTAAACTATTCTAGTTGGTTAGAAGAGCCTGGTGCCTTAGATTGCTTTGTCTTTTAGAAAGGCAGTTCCGTCTGTCCTTTGCTAAACAAAGCTCTATTTCTGTCTATAAAAAGCTGAATGTCTTATCTAAAGATTGTATTAATTGGCTGAATCAAAATAAAAAAAATTGTCTGCCATCTAGCGTTGCTCTTTAGTACTCAATTGGAATTATAGTGAAATAAGGGACATAGCAGAGGAAAAGTGGGCGAATATGTTGTTTAACTATTCTTTATTTCCTAATTAATTGAAAGTAGCCATTTCAAAATATTATTTAATGTATAATCCAAGCACATGTTTAATGCCATTGTTGTCAGATTCTGATTCCAGGGAATCGATTCTGTGTATGGTCAAACACAAAGTAAAAAGCACTTCCAAACAAACTTAAGTTCTTTTTTTAATTTTTTAAATAAGACTTGTGTAAAGTTTGTGTAACAACAGTCACAGAAAACTGTCGTAGCTTATGAAATGCCTTTACACGGCGTAAAGAACTTCTATTGAACCTCTATTCTTCAGAACTTTTCGGAAGAACCTCTGTTGGGCCACTATCTCTTCTTTTTTTTTTTAAGAATGAGTACAGGCCACATAGTATGTGGATTTTTATTTTATTAGAAGAAAAAGTCTCTTGTCTCTATGTCTCTGTTCCTTTTTAAGGAAAAAACACACATGCACTTCCGTTTTTTTTTGTACACGGAGAAAGTTGCTCAAAAATATGTATATTCTGTTGCAAATACTGATAGAGCTTACTTTAGTAAGAGGTTTTTCAGGGTGTGGGTCTCGAACTATTAGGTTAACTTTCAAGTCTGATTATCGGTTAACTTTCAAGTCTGATTATCAATAATTTATTGAATCATTTAAATGTATTGCGGCTGTTTGATGTCAATACACGTTTCTTCATAAAAGACTTTCAGTTATCGATATGGGATGTCAACAAAATTACTATATATTCATTATTTATTTATTCTTTACGCAATTACTTCTGTGTAATGCTGTATTTTTTTATTTGCGGTTGGCCAAAAGCTTTTGTTTTGAAAAGAATATTTTTATTAGGAGCGGCTGATTGACCGTCGAAACGGTGTCTTTAAGTTTTCTGTATTTTCTTTTAGAGCGGAAATTTTCACTCTGAAAAATACACTTGACTTTTACCTTAATTATATAAAAAAAACAAAAATTTTAACTGAAAGTAAGGAGCGACATTAAAACTTAAAACGAACAGAAATTACTTCGTATATGAAAGGGGCAGCTTCCTCATCAACGCTCCGCTCTGTACGCTAAAGTTTGACTCTTTCTCTCAACTCTTCTTTTAAAAACAGTAAAAAACTTAGCGTAAAGAGCAGGGCGTTGATGAGGATGCAGCCCCTTTCATATACGAAGTAATTTCTGTTCGTTTTAAGTTTTAATGTCGTTCCTTACTTTCAGTTAAAAAACTTGTTTTTTTTATTTACTTTCTGAACGTTTTTGAATCAATGCATGTTTTGACTTTGGCTCTCCGCAGAGGAATAATTAAAACAAAATCTAAATGGCTTTCTCATAGTTTTGATCGAATGATTTTGAGAAAAAAAAGAGCAGGGGAGGAAGCCTAGTTGCCCTCTGATTTTTTGGTTACTTAAAAAAGCAACTAGAACTTTTATTTTTTTACGAATGTTTTTATTAGCAAAAGATATACGCAACTTATAAATTAGCTTACGTAACGAACTTTTGTATTCTCATGTTTTTAGTACATATATGAGGGGTTCACCCCCTCGTCAGTACCCTGCTCTTTACATTAAAGCTTAAATTTTGTCCCAATTCATAAAGAATGACCCATGAATCACAAAAGCCGTAGAATAAATAGTTGAAATTACTAAAAATACTTTAGCGTAAAGAGCGAGGTATTAGGAGGAGGTGAGCCCCTCATATGCGCAATAATTTCTGTTCGTTTTAAGTTTTAATACTGCTCCTTACTTCCAGTTGATAAAAACTTTTTCATAATTATTTTTTCATTTTTTTTTATAATGATGCTAGAAAATCCTGCGCTCCCTTCATGGAAATTTTCTTCCCCCACGACAAGTTCCTCGATGGAAAGTTCCCTCAACATATCCCACTCTTCTCAACCCCTCCCCCTAACCAAAAAATCCCCCTGAAAACGTCTGTACACTTCCCAATAACCATTACTATGTGTAAGCATTGGTCAACGTTTGTAACTTTTAGCCCCTCCCACGAGGACTGTGGGGGAGTAAGTCGTCCCCAAAGACATAGTTATACGGTTTTTTGACTACGTTGAATAAAATGGCTATCTCAGAATTTTGATCAGTTGACTTCGGGATAATAATTAGTGTGGGAGGGGGCCTAGGTGCCCTCCAATTTTTTTGGTCACTTAAAAAGGGCACTAGAACTTTTCATTTCAGTTAGACTGAGCCCCCTCGCATCATTCTAGGACCATTCGGTCGATACGATCACCCCTGGAAAAAAAACAAACAAATAAACACGCATCCGTGATCTGCCTTCTGGCAAAAAATACAAAATTCTACATTTTTGTAGATATGAGCTTGAAACTTCTACAACAGGGTTCTCTGATACGCTGAATCTGATGTTGTGATTTTCGTTAAGATTCTATGACTTTTAGGGGGTGTTTCCCCCTATTTTCTAAAATAAGGCAAATTTTCTCAGGCTCGTAACTTTTGATAGGTAAGACTAAACCTAATTAAACTTATATATTTAAAATCATTATTAAAATGCGATTCTTTTGATGTAGCTATTGGTATCAAAATTCCATTTTTTTAGAGTTTCGGTTACCATTGAGCCGGGTCGCTCCTTACTACAGTTCGTTACCACGAACTGTTTGAAAATACCGACAGAAGGGGAACATGGATCTATCCCTGATCGACAAAATTTTAGTTTATAGGATTTAATTAGAAAATTTGCCTGACAGATCTCCTAGTGTAACTAAAAACAATTTTAAATAATTTCCTTCGTGGAATTTCATATGTACAAGAAATGTCATGGGTGTACACAGGTCAAGTCCTTAGGGGTAAATCAGAATGCAAGCCTGATTACAGGTATGTGATTTTTGAATGATCCCAAGAGGATCCTTTGGACCAAATTTTGTAAGGGAGTGGGGTATGGATGTAAGAAGTAGTAAAGTGGACCCAGAGTAAAGTGAATTGAACCCAGTAGTAAAGTAAAAACCCAGTGATTTTTATTTGTATTCGTAAGACGAATGGAATCGAACCAAATGGAATAAAAACCAAGGCATAGAACCAAACAAATAAAATAGCAAACCAGTGAAAGATTACTCTGCTATAAATATGCTGAATGAAATGTTGGGAAGGGGGATTAGGGGAGCTCGAGGTTGGTCCCTACACTGCCATCACAAAATCGAGTTTACACGAAAAATTCTGCCAAAAATCAGGATCAAGTATTGCCCAGTGGCCGACTTAACGCAAAAGTTTCCGAACACGTGTTTCAAAGAAATTCCCTTTGAACCACTTTTTAAGCTTTTTTTTATTTCCATTAAACCTACAAGTTTTTGTAGCTGTGTTGTTTACGTGAGTACATAGTTGAGTCTTGGCAGGTACTTAGACTTATCATGTCGCTAGCTACAACTAGCTACAACTAATTTTCTTTTAGAATCTATTTCTTAAAAATGGTCTGTGGGGGGTTGATTCGGACGCCATAATCTGGTTGGTTCGGACGACATTCTGAAATCGTCTGAACAAACCCCTTTTTGTCAAATTAACACCAGGAGGGAGATACAAGCGCAAAGAGAGATACAAAGGCCGTTTATAGCATCCGATACAGTGCTTCTGTGTTTAGCCCAACGATATAGCCTGTGGCTTTGGTATTGAGGTAGTTATGGAGCAGTCCACATTTATGACCTACGAATAAAGTGAACATACCATCCGATACTTCTCTTCATGCTTTTCCCATGCTCTTTATGCTCTTTCCTTTTTTCATCCTGAGAAATCAAGGCACAAGCTTCAATAGACTGGATGACTACATTCCTCAAGCGGAACAGTGAGATTTCTATCAGATCCCCCGAGGCAACAAGTCAGGCTAAAGCAAGTTCTTTCAACGAAATGGTTGTAGGGAGATTATTCGATAACCTTGTCTTAGTCTATGCTAAATACCAAACCCCTCCGGACCGTATTTGGAACACCGACGAAACAGGTGCCCCAACTGTATAATCTATTCCTGGAGTGCTTGCTAAGAAGGGCCAGAAGCAAGTGGTCTAGACGACATCGACAGAACGTGTTTAAATTATAACCATGGTATGTTTTGTTAGTGTGACAGGTAACGATTTACCTCTAGTTTTGTCTTTCCAAGGGTTAATTCCCGACCACGGATGCTTAAAGATGGGCTTTGGGAATAGCTCATCCAAGTGGTTGGATTGGTTCTGAAACCTTCTTGGAGAAAATGAAACATTTTTTGAGGCATACTAGATCATCAAAAGAAATAAAACTTTGCTGTTACTGGACAATCTTGACAGTCACCTGGACATCCAAGTAGTCAACACCTGCAAAAAACGGGGTAATCTTAAGTATCTTCCAACCTCACTGCTGGCATCGCTTGTAACCTTAATATGTTTCGGTCTTTAGACCATTCAGACATTGCTGAGAAGCCACTTGAATGAGTTGTTGAAACTTAATCCTGGCCAACGTATCTCCATATATTAGGTCAATGAACTCAGCCGTGTTCCATATCTCAAGAAGTTTAGAATGAGTAATATTGTGGCTGGCTTTAGAAAGCATGGACTGTGGCCATTATACCGCAACACTTTCTGACGTGCCGACTTCTCTGCTGCTTCAATTACAGATAGTCAATTGCTGGACAGCCTTTCTCAACTTGCTGAGCCAGATCCACATGAGCCAGACCAACGTGCTGACGAAACTTCTTCTTCTAGTCTTCTCTAGTCTTTTCCGCAACTCCCGAGCAGCTAAGACCATTTCCCCATGCGCCACCTACAGCTACCATGGTAGAGGAGTAAAACAAAGAGGAAGAACTAGAACACTTAGAGAAACACCGGAATGCGAAAAACCAGAGCGAATTGTAGAAAATAGAGAAAGATCTCAGAAAAAAGTTGTCACCACCCTTCCAAAGAAAGCAAAAAATCTGATAGTGACTGACCGGGGTGAAGATATTGAGAAAGAGTTACAAGAGTGTCTATTCATGGATGGTAGTTTTGATGAATCTCTACATTTAAGAGGGACGGAACCAGAAAATTTGTTTAATGTAAATATCCTAGCTGCTGATGACTTTTTGCTCGTGATATTCGTCGTCGGAAAAGGAAACGTTTTTTATGTTGCGCGTGTAGTAGAAATTGGCGATGATGACCTGGGGTGGTTTTTCTAAAAAAAAGGGACAAAGTTCGTTTTTCCTCATCCCGTTGACCAGGCTTCAGTTTCGGAAGATGATATTATCTTGAAGCTTCCTTGCCCAGTTTTGGCTAAAGAAGTTTCGTATTAAGATGCTTAATAGTAATTGAATGTTTTATAACTATATTACAAGGTGTCTGAAGCAACCCCTGGCATGTCCAAAACAACCCTGTACTCTTGGGTTGTTTCGGACGTTTTTTGTTTTATTTTTTAAACTATTTCAGGAAAAACCCGAAGATAAAAATCGGGAAAAATTCTTGTTAGTGCGAAATTCCTGGACACACATTGGGGTGCTTAAAATGGCCAGATATGTGTGTTAATTAACGAGATTTTTTAGAAAGAAAAAAACGTCCGGGTCAACCCCGAGGCACCTCTATTCCTAAGAATGTCTGAGGCCCCCAGGTCTCATCATGAAATATCAAATTTGTGCTAGAAGTTCAAGAAAAATTGTCAAAAATTGGTGTTTCATTTTCTTTTTTTGACGAATGAGTCCCCCGCCCCCCAAATCATAAATATATTTTTGTTTTGCACTACTATTAAAAACATTTTAACAGCTCCTATATGTTTGGAATGGATCCATCCGTAACCGTAAATGTAGAAAGGATGTCTACAAACTGAACAGTTGACCTTTTGTCGTACACAAAAGAGAGAAAAGAAAAAAGAAGTCAGGAATGAATCAATCCTTCGCAATTTTTCTTTGGTACTTCAAATACTTCATTTTCATTCCTTACTCATTTTTTGCTCTCGTTTCCAAGTCCCACTCAAAATAATTCTCTACGTGACCTGAATCTAAAATAAGGACTGCTAAATTGTGTAAGTTTGTACATGAAAGTTACAAATTCCCAAGTCTTGGGATATTTTCCCTCGGTTGTGTCACGGTTTTAGATTATGTTGAAACAGTTTGTGGTGAACATCACTAACTTATTATTAAAGGTATTCATTTGAATTTCAAAAATACCTAGCAAGTCAATCCCTTTCCTTAATAAGCAGTTATGTCTCCCAAGATAGCCAAAATACTAAGGAACGAAACAGGAATTTCTGAAAGTGAACACGGTTGATAAGAAAAAAATGCTTGTTTAGCATCAACCACTACGTCATCGCAAGGCAATAAGAAAAAAATACTTCTTGAGCTAAATGTTTTTATAATTTTTGGATTTTAATTTGAATATTGTATAGGTCAAAATATATATTTCTATTATTTTTTTTTTACTGTGAAAAGTTTGTTGATTTTTGAATTAAAATGGAATAGTTGTGGGCATCAAGTCATGGCTAATTGTAGAAAAAGCCGAGACAGATAGTCCAATTGAGTGAGCAAACCTCGCATTAACCTCCCCCCCCCTTATTAGGATTGTATAAAAATGATGTTAGTTCATTTCTTAATAAATATGTTTTTCTATTATCCGTCCATGCGTCATTGCTTAATATCTAAATATTAAAAATCGCGCAACAATGCGGTTTTTGTTTGTATTTATTTTTTTATTTGTATTATTGATAGCGCGTTTTATTTCATTCTCAGTTCTAATGTGTGGTTCGCCTAACTTTGGTTTTGAACTTCACGTTTCAAATACTAAGTTCTATGTGTACCCTAATATGCAACTAACAGATATTATTTATGAATAGTTTTCAAAATAACCCTTAAAATTGTTTTCTCGCGTCTTTGAATGTTTGCAACCCGGCTGGACAGGCTTGACCTAAATCAATTAAATTGAAGTGGAAATATAGAAAAAGGTGTATAATATTTCAAGAAGACAGTGTAAAAGAAATAGTTTTAATAGCTTTAATAGAAACAGTTTCATATAATATTTTTTTTCTACTGTCTTACTGAAATATTATACCAGTTTTTCTATATTTTTATATTTTTTAATTGTACATGGAGTGGCATTGTTTATCGAAGAAATTATTCACCTAAATTTAAAAGCCTTAAAAGCCGAAGCTTTTCGTGTCTCAGATGTTTTGTGGATTTCTCCTCTCTTGTTTCCAATGCAACTTTTGCTAGATGATAGTTGTGACTCCCGGATATCTTTGAGGTGGTTGTACTTTGAATTTTACAGTTTCGTTCATTTAAAAAAGCAAATATTAAAGATTGTTTGCTAAAATTTTGATTATTCACCATTGATGATGGAAATTTAAATTATTTGATCTTCTTATTTGTGTGTTTGTTTTTGTATCCCTGTGTCTGGGACGGCCTCCCACGCCCCTCCTGCCTGATATTTATATATTTACTTATCTTTTATGAGTTTTTTTCTATTTTATGTGTCTTCTACCGTATTATATTTTGAAATCATTATTACGATGAGATGTTGATGTTTTTTCTTATGTTTTTGCACTGTCCCAGCCTTACGAGCTCTGCTCTCTGTTGGGGCATAATATTGTTTGTGTATTTTTTGAGTTGAATAAAGAAAAAGTTGAAGTTGAAGTTCGAAAAAAAAGGTGCCGTTGTTCTATTTTGCATTTCCGCTGCGCTAACTTACGTTCATGATCAAATAAGGTTATCGAGCACCAACAAACAAATCTTGATGTGAATTGATTCTAAAATGAAGACTTTGAAATCTCCTTAAATTATTTTATCCTGTGAATTAGTGATATATTGATTTCTATATATTTCTTTTCTCTAAATGGGTTTTAAACTTTCGCTTATTATGAACTGTTCTACGTTTTTTATTAGATGGCAGCTACTTATTCAGCCATGTTAAAACTAAGTGTGTGAATGCGTTATACCACAGTCCGTGCAGTGCTCGTAAACGCAGTGGTCCGTTACAAGTGTCCCTGTCGTTGCAGTTGGATCTCTTGGAAATGGAAAAAGGTCTGATGCCTAGATGGGCCACTTCAATGCATCCAGTGCTAAGCAGTATCGCTCAAGGTCTTGCGTTGACTTCCTAACTTCAACTTAAATGGTGTAGCTATCAAGAGAGCTCACAAAATTCGTCTTCTGGGTTACATTTCTTGTTAGATATCTCTGGAGGCGTATATCTGGGCCAGCTTAGGTCCTTCTGCGCTAGAAAGCTGGTTTTGGTTCTTCATTCTATAAGCCCGTTACCATCCAGCTCGACTCTCGTACAACTCATGCACTAGGCATGTTACTGAGTAAGGATACTTGCTTTTTGCAATGGCTCATAAAACTCTGCTGGCATCTACTAGAGGAGACACCCAGCCCTGAGAACTTGAAAAACAACTTTGTAAGATGCTTGATTTTCGTTTAAGAGAGTCTGCCGTGGGAAGGTTATCCCTTAAACCCGTCTATTGATTCCTTTAAAAGGAAATTCGACATGCACAATTCTAGAGAAAAACCTACGTAAAAGTTTGAATTGTGGCATATCCGACCCTAAGTTTTAGCGACATGACGCCGTGAAATATGTCACGGAAAAAAGAAGAGAATTCGTAAAGATAAAGAAAAATGAAGAAACCTAAGAATTTATGTTCCATTTGCTTTTTTTGCTCAAATACCAGCTAATATAAATCTGTACGTGATTCGAATCTAAAATAAAGACTGATCATTTTGGGAAGTTTTCAAGACAGCCTTGGAAGAATTTCATAGTGCTATCGTAAGTTCCCCCTCAGTTTTGTGGCGGCTTTGAATTATATTCGTACAATTTACGTGGAACATCATTGACTCAAACTTATAATGATACATGATTGAAGTTTGAAAAGTAAAAGACAAGGGATCGCTTTTCCTTGATATGGAACCCGGGTTCCTAACAAAAGACTAGGAATGAAAGAAGAGTATGTGTTGGGGAGATAAAAGTTCTTGGCTAAGCAGGAGAAAAAACAAAATGAAAACAAGGAATGGATGTCTCTGTTTTTTTTTTTCGAATCAGATATTGTCAATATTTCTGTATGTCAAAAATTGTTAAACGCAGTCATAAGGGGAATGGGTTTTCTTGCCACTCGCTTATTCTACACAATTTTTATCTCATCCCTAGTCTGTTATTTTTAAACTATGTTTAAGAATGTGGGCTCCTATCAAAGCTAAAGCACTAAGAATAAAAGAAAAATGAGTGACCATTTTTTTTTTAGGTCAGACGTATTAGAAGTCCCTCGAAGTTGTGTCGCAAAAGTTTTCAAAACAACGTTAAACGAATTTAAGAAAAGAGCTGACTATATCCGCGAGGATTACAGGTTCAAAGATAGATTTTCAAAACAGGTAAGATGCTGTCTGATTGTTAATGTTACTTTTATTTTCCATTGTTATAACCGAACATTGAAATTATTTTTAGGTTATATATATATTTTTAGATTTATATTAAAATATATATATATATATATATATATATATATATATATATATATATATATATATATATATATATATATATATATATATATATATATATATATATATATATATATATATATATATATATATATATATATATATATATATATATATATATATATATATATATATATATATATATATATATATATATATATATATATATATATATATATATATATATATATATATATATATATATATATATATATATATATATATATATATATATATATATATATATATATATATATATATATATACACGTTAGGCCAACTCCAACATTCAACGTAAGCATCTACATGAATAACTGGAAAGCACTACGGTTATACTCGTGCACAACCACTATTTTAAATAACTCCAATAACCTAGCAAGATTTTTTCAAGCAGAAAATCCTGACAGGGTTGTTTTACATAATGACCGTGAAATACGTAGACCGTGAAATACGTCTATGGTTTTTGTATTATAATTGTGAGGATCCCCATTTATATAGATTAAATTTTTTTTGGATATTCCATCCCCATTATGTGGATTACTTCTATGTATTTTTTCTAAAGAACACAACTGATTCTATGTAGAACACGACATTGAATTAGAACGTAAGGTTTGAAACCCTTGGTAATTCAAGATTAGAAAGTGAAAGTCTTAGTGAGATGAATGTAATTTGTGAAATCCAGGGGAAGAGATTAGGCTAAAAAAGAGTCAATAAAAAAGCACAAAGTCTCATTTAGGTAATATTATTAGTTAAGGGGTGGACGTATCACAGATATAAAAAATAAAATGACAGTTAGTTCCGAGAATTACAGTGAAAAAATATTCAAAAAGAGAATTCATTTTAAGAGTAACCTTACTGAGTAACTAAACAAAAAAATTTCTGAAGCATAAAAAAATTCGGTGAAAAATCAAAGATAGTGGTAGTTCTGCCTAAGTTAACAATGATTGCGTTATATCGGCGTTTCTGAAACTTTTGTGACCACAGCCTGGTAAGAAGTTTAAAACCTTTTTCGGTCCCACCCTGCGATAAAAGACCTTTAATAACAAAAGACGGAGTGCTATTTTTTAAGTTATTCTTTTGCACAGTTCATACAAAAAGATTTCAGAGAGGAAATATAAAAAAAAATATAAATAACTAAAAAATAAAAGATAATATTCAGTTAAAATTTTAGTCAATTAAGTGAACTTTGTGTCCATGTATTTTGTTGTTCGTGCGAATGATGATGTTGTTTGTCATTAAATTTCAATTTCAGGAGGTAATTTAGATTAATTTAAATTAGGTTCGACATCAAATCTATATTGATACTTATTTTTTAAGCACGCCAAGGCTGAGAACAAAGCTTCTCACGCATAAGGGTTGATAGAAAGAGCTAAAAACTTTGCTGCATTTTTACTTATCCTCGGATGCTTCTTTTGACAGGGCAGGGAAAAATTAATTAGTGGTACGGTTTAAATTCTTTTCAGATCTGTGTTGCACGAAATTTTTAATTAAATTATTAACGTCTTGTTTATTAACTTTAAAGAATTCTTTCTTTCTAAGTTCGACAGAAAACGGATCTTTTGTCCACATACTATCTGAAGGAATATGAAGGAAGTAATCTTCACAATTATTTAAAATGAATATATACAATATTACTCTATTTATAATATAAAAATACTATTTATCTGTTTAGATGTTTATCAACTCGGAACGATATTCTTGAACTGAATCCGGTTGTGTTTCTAAATATAATCGCAGTTCGTAAATTTTTTTAAGCGCTCGAAATCGTGAAATCTATCATTATATGAAAAAATTGCATCTTTTTTAGATGATGGATGTTCATTCAGAAATAACAACGCCTCATCTTTTAACCCAAACGAACAGATTAAAACTGTTGCCTTTGAAAAAATTTTTGCATTTAATTAAAGTCTTTTCAAACAGTTCGAGGTAACGAACTGTAGTAAGGAGCGACCGGGCTCAATAGTAACCAAAACTAAAAAAAAACTCTAATATATAAGTTTCATCAAGTTTAGTGTTACCCATCGAAAATCACACCATCAGATTCAGCGTATCAGAGAACCCTATTGTAGAAGTTCCATGCTCCTATCTACAAAAATGTGGATTTTTGTATTTTTTTGCCAGAAGGTCGATCACGGATGCGTGTTTATTTGTTTGTTTAATTTTTTTTCTATTTTTTCCCCAGGGGTGATCATATCGACCCAGTGGTCCTAGAATCTTGCGAGAGGGCTCATTCTAACGGAAATGAAAAGTTCTAGTTCCCTTTTTAAGTGACCAAAAAAATTGGAGGGCACCTAGGCCCCCTCCCACGCTAATTATTTTCCCAAAGTCACAAGATCAAAATTCTGAGATAGCCATTTTATTCAGCATAGTCGAAAAACCTTATAACTCTGTCTTTGGGGACGACTTACTCCCCCACAGTCCCCGTGGGAGGGGCTACAAGTTACAAACTTTGACCAGTTCTTACATATAATAATGGTTATTTGGAAGTGTCCAGATGCTTTAAGGGGGGGGGGGGGGGGTTGAGAAGAGGGGGATACGTTGGGGGAACTTTCCTTGGAGGAATTTATTATGGGGGAAGAAAATTTCCATGAAGGGAGCGCAGGATTTCCTAGCATTACTTAAAAAAAACAATGAAAAATAAATATGAAAAAGTTTTTCCAACTGAAAGTAAGAAGAAGCATTAAAACGAACAGAAATTATTACGCATATGATGGGCTCACCTCCTCCTAATACCTCGCTCTTTACGCTAAAGTATTTTTAGTTATTTCAACTATTTATTTTACGGCTTTTGTGATTCAGGGGTCATTCTTAAGAATGTTTGATCGATATTTTCCCTTTTTAAGTCTGAATTTCTTGACATGTTCTCTTTCTTTATTCGTGGCTTCGTTAAGTAATCTATCATAAAGTAAAGCTTAAGGCTTAAGTGAAGCTTAAGGTATCAGCTTGTTAAGTAAAGTCTATGGTATCGTGCTAGTTAGCACGTTAAGTTAGCCTAGTAGTTTTTTTCAGTATAATAATTTATTTGTGATCCATATGTGCTCGTCGAACAATTGAAAATCAAAACTAAAGCACACTTAGATTATTAAAACAAAAGAGCTAAATTGTGGAATGGTGAAAATCAGAAGAATTTTGAAACTGACAAGTTTCTGTGCAGTGTGATCAACTTGGCCGATACATTCAGGGACGTTACGTATGGGGGATGGAGGGGGATGCCCCCCAATGTTTTTGGTCACTCGGTAAAAAAATAAGTCGCTAAAATTCTTTGTTCGGTTCAAAAAAGACCACGAGAATACTGACATGTCATCTACAGAAATTTCGATTTTAGTCGGTAAACGCAGCAGTTTTACCGACTCCTGCCGTGATTTTACAGATGGTGCCACAATTTTTTATTTGGTTAAATAAACAGCATTAAAATATTGACATGATATGTACCGAAATCTAAATCTCGGTTGGTAAATGGAGCGGCTTTACCGACTCGTGCAGTGATTTTACGTATTGTGTTCGAAACGGACATTATGCTAATTATTGACAAAAAACAGTCGATAAAAATGACCAGTCAATCGGTAAAATCTCTAGCTTCCCCCCCAAACATTTTGGCTAGTAACGACACTGATTACATCTAGGACGTCATGTTTATGTACTATTCTGCTAATACTATGCTTATGGAGCTGATAAAGTCAAAACTTACAACAACTGAAATAAAATAATCAGATGTGATGAAGTCCAATTCATGCGTATGCTTACACATCATTGTCTAGACATAATCATAATCTACCAGTCACAATTTAATTCCTCTTTTATAAGTAGCCCGGGCTGGTCAAAAGTAAGGATGGCTAGAAAATTATGTCTAGCTAAACACACGTGCAAAGGGGATTTTAAATTCCCAAGGATATCAAAATACAAACATTGGGCCCTCCTGGACCCATTCAAGGATTTATTTATATCTTAAAACTGCAATTTTATAGGATGTTCTTTTTACTATTTAAAGAAATATGAAATTTTTAAGGGAGTACCACATTTTCACTACTGTAGGTATGCAATCACTATCAATAAATAAATGAAACTCGAAACCAACTGAAATTACAATAAATAGCCGACGCAAACTCAAAACGAGCAAACATTAACATGAGTAGGGCTAATAACCCCCATACTTTCTCAAGACCGGGACATAATTTACGCTTTACTGAAAAAAAATACGTTTTAAATGTTTTATATTTTTTTAATTTCATAAATAAAACAAATAGCAAAACTTCAAGGATAAATATCAGTATATGTCAATTAAAATGACAGTCGACGTTCATTTGTTTTTTGTCTTTTTCAGTAAAACGCAAATTATGTTCAATGTAATTCTATGCAAATTTTGTTACCATTTTGAAAACACACTTGCTCATAGTTTGTTTTTAATTTAGTTCAACAACCACCAAAATATTTAATAAAAACTTCCATCTAGCATGCAAAGTTCCAATAGTTGTAACAGCTATAGAAGCAGTATGCGCATAGTTCCTTTGGATTCTTCAACATCCCCTTCAACAGACGCAAAAAGTTCAGCTTAATACCATCAATCGTTTCTGAAGCGTTTTTGATGCGTCCGCTCGACATCCTGTGTGGGCATAGGGTGTTTTGAATTAGTTCTATACAGTCTCTATATATCCCAGATTTTTTACTTTAATATCCTTTGTTTTAATAGTAGTAGTAGTAGTAGTAGTAGTAGTAGTAGTAGTAGTAGTAGTAGTAGTAGTAGTAGTAGTAGTAGTAGTAGTAGTAGTAGTAGTAGTAGTAGTAGTAGTAGTAGTAGTAGTAGTAGTAGTAGTAGTAGTAGTAGTAGTAGTAGTAGTAGTAGTAGTAGTAGTAGTAGTAGTAGTAGTAGTAGTAGTAGTAGTAGTAGTAGTAGTAGTAGTAGTAGTAGTAGTAGTAGTAGTAGTAGTAGTAGTAGTAGTAGTAGTAGTAGTAGTAGTAGTAGTAGTAGTAGTAGTAGTAGTAGTAGTAGTAGTAGTAGTAGTAGTAGTAGTAGTAGTAGTAGTAGTAGTAGTAGTAGTAGTAGTAGTAGTAGTAGTAGTAGTAGTAGTAGTAGTAGTAGTAGTAGTAGTAGTAGTAGTAGTAGTAGTAGTAGTAGTAGTAGTAGTAGTAGTAGTAGTAGTAGTAGTAGTAGTAGTAGTAGTAGTAGTAGTAGTAGTAGTAGTAGTAGTAGTAGTAGTAGTAGTAGTAGTAGTAGTAGTAGTAGTAGTAGTAGTAGTAGTAGTAGTAGTAGTAGTAGTAGTAGTAGTAGTAGTAGTAGTAGTAGTAGTAGTAGTAGTAGTAGTAGTAGTAGTAGTAGTAGTAGTAGTAGTAGTAGTAGTAGTAGTAGTAGTAGTAGTAGTAGTAGTAGTAGTAGTAGTAGTAGTAGTAGTAGTAGTAGTAGTAGTAGTAGTAGTAGTAGTAGTAGTAGTAGTAGTAGTAGTAGTAGTAGTAGTAGTAGTAGTAGTAGTAGTAGTAGTAGTAGTAGTAGTAGTAGTAGTAGTAGTAGTAGTAGTAGTAGTAGTAGTAGTAGTAGTAGTAGTAGTAGTAGTAGTAGTAGTAGTAGTAGTAGTAGTAGTAGTAGTAGTAGTAGTAGTAGTAGTAGTAGTAGTAGTGGTAGTAGTGGTAGTAGTGGTAGTGGTAGTGGTAGTGGTAGTAGTAGTAGTAGTAGTAGTAGTAGTAGTAGTAGTAGTAGTAGTAGTAGTAGTAGTAGTAGTAGTAGTAGTAGTAGTAGTAGTAGTAGTAGAATTGATTGTAGTTGCCTAAGCTTTAGCGACAGTAGTAGCAATAGAAGTAGTAATAATAGAAACAGTAAAAGTAGTATGAGTAGAAGCAGTACCATTAGTATGCAGATATTTTCTTGTGGTTAGTTATACATCCGTCATAACAAACCCTGTTAGTTCTAAATTCACACACCAGACTGTTGCTAAAATATTGCTGTTACACCCTTTTGACAACCTGCATAGAAACGGTGTGTTGCGATTCAGTTCACCTTCCCACCTCAAATTCCTTGGAATTTCACCTTCATACCCTTAGGCATAGTTGTAGTAGTAGTCAAACAGTTCGTGGTAAAGAACTGTAGTAAGGAGCGACCAGGCTCAATAGTAACCAAAACTCTAAAAAATGGAATTTTGATACCAATAGCTACATCAAAAGAATCGCATTTTAATGCTGATTTTAAATATAAGTTTCGTCAAGTTTAATCTACCCCATCAGAATTTACGAGCCTCAGAAAATTTACCTTATTTTAGAAAATAGGGAGAAACGACCCCTAAAAGTCATATAATCTTAACGAAAATCATACCATCAGATTCAGCGTATCAGAGAACCCTATTGTAGAAGTTTCAAGGTCCTATCTACAAAAATGTGGAATTTTGTATTTTTTGCCAAAAGGCAGATCACGGATGCGTGTTTATTTGTTTGTTTTTTTGTTGTTTTTTTTTTCCAGGGGTGATCGTATCGACCCAGTTGTTCTAGAATCTTGAGAGAGGTCTAATTCTAACGGAAATGAAAAGTTCTAGTGCCCTTTTTAAGTGACCACAAAAATTGGAGGGCACCTAGGCCCCCTCCCACGCTAATTATTTTCCCCAAGTCACCGGATCAAAATCCTAAAATAGCCATTTTATTCAGCGTAGTCGAAAAAATCTTATAACTATGTCTTTGGGGACGACTTACTCCCAGACAGTCCCCGTGGGAGGGGCCACAATTTAAAAACTTTGACCAGTGCTTACATATAGTAATGGTTATTTGGAAGTGTACAGACGTAGAGTGTACAGGAAGTGTACAGGCTCTTTACGTAAGCTCTTTATCTCTTTAAGCTCTTTACAGGCTCTTTAGTGTAAGCAGTCCCTTTCATATACGAAGTAATTTTTGTTCGTTTTAAGTTTTAATGTCGCTCCTTACTTTCCGTTAAAAAAACTTGTTTTTTTATTTAATCACAATAGTAAAATTGATGTTACTAGCTATAATATGTAATAACAGTAGTACTACTAGTAGAAGTAGTATTAACATATTGCCTTTCGGTCATTAGAACGACCCTAGAATCAAGTCCTGAAAGTTTTAACTTAATGCAATTAGTCGTTGCTATGACATTGTTGATAACCTTTTAATATTTCCTTTTGATAACCTGTATATTCATTTAATTCTTTAAACTTTGAGCTCAATTCTCTTAGCCTTACAAGTGGTTGCAATAGAGGTAGTACTAGAATTAGTAGTAGTTGTACTATTAGTAGTAAATGTATTAGTAACGGCAGTATTAGCAGTAGTGTGCACATATTGCCTCTTGGTGAGAAGATCTTCCGCTTTAAGTATTCTCTAAAAGATCCAACTTAATACCCAAATCAATTCTTGAGATACGCTATTTTGACAATGTGCATGTACGTAGCGTCTTTTGATTTAGTTCAAGTTTTCCCTGAATACTTTAATTGGAGTACTGTGGTAGTAGTAGTGGTGGTAGTTGTAGTAGTGTTTGTAACGTACAAATATTGCCTTTTTGATCATCTCTCTTATCAATTCCTGAATTTCTCAAATTAATATACTCAGTTATTCCTATGTTACACCCTTTTGGCAATCCTTATATGCATAATGTATTTTGATGTAGTTCAAAACTCCCCTCAACATTCTGTGAAAGGCTCGCCTGAACTTCCTTCGTCTTCTTGGAAAGTAAAGTTCAATCATGCATTCTTTTCTCAATAACATATACTATGTGTTAACAATGAACGAATTGCCTAACTTACAGCCCTTTTCCTGAGGGCTATGGGGAGGTTGACATCCCTAAAGACATAATTACTTTACCTTTCATCATTGCTGAAAAAAACTCTTAAAACTCCGATTGGATGTGTTTTGGAAAAATGATAGGCATGGGGGGGGGGAGGTGATTGCCCTTCTTTTACTCTTGACTATTAAATGGGCACTAAAACTTCAACTTCCAATTAAATGAGTTCCATTTGATCCTAAGTCTATACGACCATACGTTCCACAAAAACCGTATAAGCCCTGGGCCGTGACTTACAACGCTTGCCTATGGGCTCTGAGGGATTGTGCCCGACCTAAAGACATTGTTATATAATTTTTGGGCTATTGGTAACAAAATGGCTATTTGACAATTTCATTGGAAGGCGTTTCGGGAAAAGAGGTTGTCAGGGAGGGAGGGAAAGAAGGTGTAATGGCGGGGAAGGCTAATATTTATCCATAATGTTTGACTTTCAAAAGGGGGCTAGAACTATACATTTCAATCAAATGGGCCTCAAGTTCACACGACCACCCTTTCCATAAAAACCTTACATGTCTCTGGGGTTTAACGTACAAACCTTACCCCCGGACTCTGAGGAATTTGTCAACCCCACAGGCCTTATCATATGGTTTTTGGACTATTTTTGGACAAATTTCTTTCTGATACATTTGTTTAAAAACGATGGGGGGGGGTCTGCCCCCGATTATTTCAGCTATCAAAAAGGGCACTAGAACATCTGATTTCCATACCAAACCCCCTCCGGAATTTATACGACCATCCTTTCCATAAAAACTTTATATGCCCTCTGGGCATAACTTAAAACTTGCGCTGAGGGCTGTGATGATTGTCATCCTCAAAGACGTAATTTCTAGACCTCTAATCTACGCTCAAAAAAATGGCCATTTCAAAATTTTTGTTCGGATGTGTTTGGGGAAATGATAGGCGTGGGAGTGAGGTCAGTTGCCCTCCAATCAATGTCGACTATAAAAAAGGGCACTAGCCCTTTTAATTTCCCATCGAATGAGGCTTTTTCGAAGTTTCTCCAACAACAAGTGGTCATCTCAAAATTTTTATCAGATGTTTTTCGGGAAAATAATAGATTTGGGGTGGGGTATCCGCCGGCTGATTACTTTGAACCTTGGAAAGGGCGCTAGAACTTCTGTTTACTAATCCAATGAGCTCCCTCCGAAGTTTATACGACCTTATATACCCCCAGGATATAACTTGAAACCCTTACCCTGATGGCTGGGGGGGGGGCTGTCATCCTCAACGACATAATTTGTGGACCTTCTAACTACGCTGAACAAAAATGGTTATCTCAAAATTTAGATTGGATGTGTTTGGGGAAATGATGGGTGTGGAAGAGGGTTAGAAGGAGGCACTATCCCTTTCAATTTTCAATCGAATGAGCCCTTTTTGAAGTTCCAACGATAACTGCTTCGATACGAAGTGCCTTGACAAAGAAAAACTAGACAAAAAAAATACATTGTGCCCACATTGCTCTTTACTTAGGCTGCGCTACGGGCCACATTGCTCTTTATTTGCGCTGCCTATTCCATTCTATTGTGCTTTCAATTCTAACATCATTTTTTCTGAAAGACCTAAGGGCAGTGAAACTGAAATCTGATTCTTTTTAAATTGGTTAATCGGAAACTTGCACAACTCTTTACGTCTTAGATAAATTAGGAAAAACTGAGATCTCAATTTAAATGAAAAAGATCTACAAGTATGGAGTTTTAACATTTAGCTTTGAAAATAAGGAATATGTGCCAAAAATTTGTAGAAAATGAGCGAAAAAATATACCATCATGGAGCTCTAGAAACTCAAAATTTCCTGATGTTTTCAAAATTGTGTTCTGAAAATTTCAGAACACAAACACTGCCATTAACTGGCAGTTAACTGGGTAAAAACTTGAACTTCAGCGTAAAAAGGCAAGTTATTGAGGAGGCGGCGACTCCCTTCATATATGTAATAATTTCTGTTCGTTTTAAGTTTTAACGTTGCTCCTTACTTTCAGTTTAAAAACTTGTTTAGATGAATCCTACTCTGGTACTACAGGAAAACCAGTCACTTATTCAAGGTTTGACCTGAATAAATATTTAGTAACTAATCCAGCCTTGTTAAAAGCTGATAATAAGTAGATTAGACTTTTTTTTACGACTTGTTACATTATTTTTTTTTTTTTAGAAAAGAATAAACTTCCCAATCCGTTTACGTTGTATGAAAAAGAACTGAGAGGTTTTGTAAAAGTTTAAATAGTGACAAACACCTCGGTAACAAGCTCTCTTTTGTTAGTTACCTAGTATTGTTTTCGTTTGTTTATGTTTTATGCCTCTCATTACTGGTCCATTTACCTTAGTATTGATTTCTTTGTTTGTGATTATAAGTGTCAAACTTTTTTCTTATTTTTTACTCCACTGGTGACATTGTCTTTTTTCAGTAAAAATTAAAATTCATTGATTTTTCATTCAGTAAACTGAACTCAGAACTTACCCGTATTGTATCATCATTCTCTTTACTTTTTCTATATTATATTTCCGGAACTTGATTACTTGCTGACCTAACAAAAGAAGGCCAAGTCCGAAAATATCAATTTGTTCCCTAAGTAAATCTTTTTGTGGCTAGCTTTGAAGAATTTTTTTTATAGAAAAGAAAATCTCAAAGAATTTGGTGGAGAGCTTCCAGCTTTGATTAATATTAACCCGAGTGCACTAACCAAAGCATAGAAATGGAAATCTTTCAGGGCAATCCTTAAATCAAATAAGAGATATTGTCAGTATAGTATTTTAGCTTTACTGTATTAGATATTATTCAAGATAACTGTTCTTTCCCAGCCATAAAGCATTATGGGGGTGATTGTCTTTTAAGTATTTTTTCTTTTGGTTATGAAATTTATTGTTAAATAAAGAACTCAGAAGTCAGAACTAAAAAAAAATTACATCCTCACTGAAAGAAAAAAAAACGGTTTTTAAATTTTAGCTTTACTGTATCAGATGTTAATCAAGATAACTGATTTTTCCCGGCCATAGAGCCTTATGGGGGGATTGTCTTGAAGTTTTTTTTTCTTTTGTTTATGAAATTTATTGTTAAATAAGAACTCAGAAGTGAGAACTCAAAAAAATTACATCCTCAATGAAAGAAAAAAAAAAACGTTTTTTAATTTTAGTTTTACTGTATCAGATGTTATTCAAGATAACTGTTCTTTCCCAGCCATAGAGCATTATGGGGGGATTGTCTTGAAGTTTTTTTTCTTTTGTTTATGAAATTTATTGTTAAATAAAGAACTCAGAAATAAGAATTCGAAAAAATTACAACTGAATTTGTGCGTGAAACATCTGCTTCTTGTGTCCATAATTGGTAACAGTGCAGTTTATCTGTAAGTACTGAAATAACATATTTTTAGAATCTCTTCTAGTTTAACTGCATTCCAGCAACCCCTCCCCTGCCCTGCTATGCCTGGATATAGCCCTAAACAATATACAAAAATGTTTTCCTTTTTTTCAAACTGATTTCATTTGGCATTGTGAGCCTATAAATATTGTTCCCTGCAAGACTGTGAAAATGTCATTGTGATATTGTGGACTATTGGTGAGAAATCAGCACAAGGAATAACACTAGCCATCAAAATTCAAAAATTTTGTATATAGCCTACGAACAAATCCAGGGATTAAAGAAAAGAGGACTGAGGTGTTGTTAAACTGGAAGCGATTGGTATTAAAATTCAAGAAACCAAAAATATAAATTTCTGTGAATGTCATTAAGTAATAGTGATTACACCGTAGTGTTTTAATTCAGAAAAAAGGATAAACCGCTATGTTTGAGAAACAACAAAAACGTTAGTAAAGTTTTCTTTTGCAAAAAATTCTTTATATTTGGGGATATCAAATGGGAAGGGGAAGAAGTATTTTGCCCCGGGCCTGTTCATAGCTCTAAGCTGGCCTGCACACGTACAAATATTTATATCCCTCAGCGGTCTTACCCCCCCCCCCCTGAAAAAACGTAATGCAATTTATACATCCCAAAACTATCACGAATATCCTTTAAGCAAATAGGATTCAGGGACCAAATAATAAAGTCACAGAGAAAATTCACTGATATTGAATAATTAAGTATGAATGAATATATGAATTTTATAGGAGGGTTATATGGAAACCAGTAATGGAATCACAGAACATACACAGTTATTGGCTAATAAAATGTCAATTACTGAATGTATTATATTACAGAATACGAAAATTGGTTTTGTTGTCTGATTTAGTGGTAATAACCTTTCCCTTATATTTCCTCCAAATTATTGTGACGTGTTTAAAGGCGAAACTAGAAAACACATAGAAGTATTCATTATCCAAATCTATGCAAAACGGAAGGAAAAAAAATGAGAAAGTCTGTATTACCCTACGAAATGCAGAAAAGTTGAAATTCGTTTCAGCTAAATGTGCGGAAAACCTTTTTTTTATGAAAGAGACAAAAAGAAATCTCAGAACTAATAGAAACAATAACGACATGCAATTAAACATAGCTACAAATACAATTATTTAATCAGTGCAAAAAAAAAAAATCAACGCCGTCTTCAGTTATGGATAGAGAGTGAGGTCTCGATTCTTACAATTTTATTCTTTTTTTTTTTTTGAAACATTGATTTGGCATGGAGAATTAAATAGAGCTCCGAAATTTTAGAAATCAGTACAGAAATTAACACAGAAATTAAATACGTTTTTTTTTGCTGCTGTCTACTAGTGAACATATTTTAGTTTTCTTTGGCCAAAGTGAAAAAAAGTCTGAGATAGGTTTCAGTAAAGCTGAATAAGTGGAAGAATTCATTTCTGCAAGGTATGCCTATATGTTTGTATATATTTAGACATCTTTGCAATTTTAGATATCTTTGGAAGTTTGTTAAGATGTGAACACCTTTTTTGGTATTTAGTTTGTCACAAGCAGTGTTACTATATTATAAATATGTCACAAGCCTTATTTTTGCCATAGCATGTGTTCCTTCATAATTCTAAAATTTGTAGTTTTCTTTCCAGAACCCTCGCAAGTTCATTCACATGTGGGCCGAGAAAGAAATGCATAACCTAACTAGAATGAAGGAATTTGGTAAGTTTTATTGAAAAACTTTTGAAAGGTTGTTTTTATTAGAACAGTTTATGTATCTAAAAACAATTTATGAATCGTCTATGGAACAGGAGTGGCTGTTATTTCCTACCATAAATAACAGAATGACCCTAAGCATGTGGGTGCAATTCTGTTCAGTTTTACCTCCGTTTTATAAATTAATGTTTAAATTTTTGTTTACTGAAAATTTATTAAAATAGAATACCTTCAATTACTTTGTAATTGGAGTTGTTTTTATTTATCTTTTGTCCTTGGAACACCTCGATTAGAACTACAGTTAAAAATAAGACGTTTTTAATGAAATTAAATTTCAATGAAATTAAAACTCAATGTATTACTACAAATAAAGCTTAATTTAACCCATTAATTTTCAAAGTATCGTTGTTAAAATAATGGGAAAATTATGTATATTATTTCTAAGAAACTGAAATTATATTTTAAGGTAAACAATGAATGCATGAGGGGGTGGGGGATAATCCACGTCATGATAGCAGGTCTGACAAAAAGTCCCTAAAGTCCTCAAAAGTCCCTAAAATCAAGTGAAGGTCCCTATAGGTCCCTTGAATTGATAAAGGTCTCGAAAGTCCATTTTCTTGCTTAGGTTTAAAGCTCCGTACCCTGAAGGCTACCAATACCTGTGAGTATACGGTTCTCGGTATTTTTGTTTCGATTGGGACTCTTGGAACCTGGTTTTGCTTGTCTAAGAACGACAATATTTGTTGTTATTTAGGCTACAGTGTTACTTTCTGGACTGAGCAGATAGATTAGTAACGGAAAGGAGTGACCCCCTTTGCCTCTGGAGTGTAGGAGGCGACAGGGTCCTGTTGGCTTTGTTAATTACTTCAAAAACTCTTTTCTGGGTGTCACTGTTACACACAGAGAGAAAAAAAAATAAGGGAATAGCTCCAAGTACAAATTACGTAGGAGGTAGTGTTAAAACCAGGTTTCTTGCATGATTTTGAGCTTACGTACATTTCTCAAACTATTTAACTACTTCCCAGCGGCCTTTTTTATTTGAATGCACTTCTGGTAATAGCCTTTATATACTTCTGCTATCTTCCTTTCTTTCTTAAGGTTTAGGGTTTGAAGTTTCAGTTTGAAAAAGAATGGGAAAGTGCAAATTCAAGGAGACTTGGTTGGAAGAGGAAAATATGACGGGGCACCAAATGAAAGAGTGGTGTAGAGCCGTTCCAGCAGATCTGTTCTCTTTCTACTATTCTATCTGCAATACATAAATTGTCTGTCATAAAGACTCCAACGCTTTATTGCAGCACCCCAGAACTGCTGAACATAAGAAGAATGTTACCATAAAGCTTACACCGAATCAGCTTCGTCTCTCGGCAGCATCTTCCATGGAGAGCGGTGAACCGGCAAAACTGTCCATGTACTTAGGTGCTCATCCAGTACGTGGTGAAACAACAGTTACAGAAATTACGGGCTCTGAATATGATTGAGTATGACTATTTTGGGAAATCCGCAGACGGAATAGCGGATGTACTTGGAAAAATGTTCAAAGATACAGTGGTCAAAAATCCTCCTTCGGGCAAACTAAGTTTGCTTATTTTTTAACCGAAGCTCTTGGACCCCATTTTCTGAAGATGACCCTTCTTGAAGGCGGCAACAGTTATTATGGTGTCGAGTTTGACGAAACCACTAACTCAGAAAGTAAGAAATAGCTTCAAATGGGGATCTGATTCTGGTCCGAAAAGATGGAGCGAGTGGTAGAAAGACATCTGAAAGCTGCGTTTATTGGACATGCCACAGCTGAAGTCAGAAATAGCCAGAACGATCGATGAGAGCGGTTTATATAACTCTAAACTACTAGCATTAATTTGTGACGGTCCGAACGTGAACAACACACTTTTCCGACTGATTTATAGCGAAAAAAGTGAATTAACAGTTAGCGAAGGTCTTCTTGATATTGGTACCTACAAGATCCATTTTGTACCCAACGCTTTTCAGAAGAGATTGCAGGAAATCGGTGAGAATTGTTCCGATCTGATCATCAAAGAGTATCACTCTTTTAGTGGCTGGCCGGCCAGACAAGAAGACTACAGGAAGACTCAAGAGAAAACTGGCGTTCCTAAATCCCGCTTTTTGAAACACATACTTAGCAGATGGTTAACAATAGGACCTTCCGCTTTGAGGCTAAGGGAACAGATGTTAGCTCTTTCTGAGTGCTTCGTTGTCTATATTCCAAAGAAACCGCCGTCTGATGAAATAAACTGTATACAAAGAGATCATCTGGATAATCAAACAATTAACCATGAAAGCATAGTGTCAGTTTGTGTTTGATAGCTCGAACCTCTTCACTCGTTTTACCAAGGAGTTTCAATGGGAAGAGTCCCTAGTGCATGAACTCTATACGGAGCTGAATCTGCTGGTCTTGACATTGGCTGGACGAGTTTTAGAACTTGAAGCGACCGAAGAACTTAGGGGTGAACTAACGCTTCAGCCATTTTAAGATGAAAAGAACCTAGTGCCACTGCTACTGACAGTTGTGATTGACGAGATTGTCGACTATCTTTTAAAACGCTCCTTCACGCAGCGTGCTCAGAAGCATTATTCTGCGTCTGCAAGATATGTCCTTTAGCAAACACTCGGTGGTAATTTTTGCAGTTGTTGAAAGCGCTGGCTTTTCTCCATTCCAATAAGTTTCAAAGCCTCAGTTTCTACTCAGAGTTTATTATATTTTGCCAGAAAGTTACCCATCATGACGCAAATGGATATGCTAGTTTACAAGTTTAGGCTAGCCCTGTTATCCGGACCTTCACCGGAGCCAGGATGGATCGAGGACAAGTGGAACAACGTGGTTCTGGGAGGGAAATATCCAAACTTGGTTGAAGTCGTAAAAAATGCTTTGACCATTACACACGGGTCTGCCAGTATTGAGCGGATTTTCTCGCTTTCCGGGCGAGTTCTCAGCGAAGAAAGATTTCGATGACTGAGCGGACTTTGAATGCAAAGCTGTTTGTGATAGATAGGTTGGGCAGAAAAAAATGTATCATCATAAGATCTCTTGAAAGTGAACTTTTCGCTCTTGAAAGTGAACTTTTCCGATTGCTGCAGCATAAGGAAAACAGAGCGATTAATTGGTAGTAAACTGGGCAAAAATGCAGTGATTGGATGAGCAAAATATAGGCTAATTCTAACATCTTGTTAGCAAATAGGAAGTGGAAAAAGGTGCATATATCACGGATAATTCGAGACTCTAGGCTAAACATTAATTTGTTTATTATTAAAATAGTTCATAGCTTCAATTTATTAGTTGTTTAAGCATATATATGGAAAGACTGATTATCATTTTTTGCCATATTTATCCCTTCCAAATATTTGATCTAAAAGTACCACTTTTATTGCTTTACTTGCACCACATAAAATGCAAATATTGAATTTATTGTATCACTTCGGAAACCAATGAAAAGTTTAAGCTTTTTAGAAACAATTTTAGTTTTAATGGTGGCATTTTAACATAAGTTTCTTTTTTTATATTTTGTTTGTGTCGTTCTGACGACGGCCCTTAGACAGAGGTCCGAAAAGTTGTTTTTCCACTTTCTTTTACGAAATTTCCCTATTGTTCTACATGTTGTTTATGATGTAAAGGCAGTGTGGTCTTCGTCACAATTTGTTCTTGCTATTTAGATGACAGAGATGAACACATGACAGGTTCAAGTGTAACGTATAAAGATAAATCCCCCTGGGGCTGGTGGTAGCCGCAAGATAAATACCCTATTAGTTTCCGCATATTGCTTTTAACAATTTGGTTTGGAAACGCTGGTGAAACTTTTACTGCCTTTAAACAGACCGTCAATACTCCATAACAACCAAAGGAAAAATCATAGACAATCTTGGTTTTCAGGTAGGGATAGATCTGAATGGAGCCAGGTGGCAAGAAATGTTTTCATTCTGATGTCCTTGGTACTTTAAATTCTGGACCCTTTTTGGAAGTATTTCCTCCCTGTTTCTGTAATGATTGGTTACTGATCTTTATCCCCCTATTGTAGTGTAAGTTGAAGTGTCTTAGAGAAAGAATGAATAGGATAAATTTAAATGAAAATGAAATCAAATAATCAAGCTAAATACAATAAGAAAAATTAAGAAACAAATAATGTTTTGTGTAAAAAAAGATGTTCTTTGACTGAAGCTTGAAAACCTTAAGCCCCTATAGGCAAAATTTTCCTAAGCCCAGGGCGTTGAAATTCCATATTTTTGCTCATTTGGAACTAAAAGAAGAGGAAAATACTCCGGAGAGCGTAATATCGTAATTGTTTTTTTGATATTACATTTGACACTTCAAAACTTAGCGAGGAGCATGCGTATTTCTGTTCTCTCAGAAAAGTCGTAAAATTTTCCCCAGAAACTGTAGAGAAAATAATTCAGGGGTTACCCATTCTCCCCCAACAACTCTACGCCTTTAAGCACCACCTGTTCTCCCAAATACGAAATAATTCATGTCATATTTCTGCCATATGTGATGCGTTATCTGTGTACACGATTTGTGAAAGTGGGTAATCTCCGATAGAAATTTTAAAATCTCTTTCTTGAAGTTTAAAATTTGAGGACCTGTGGAAAATTAACCAGTTCTCATCCTCTCTTTTTATTGACATATGTCTGTTCTTATCTAATATACTTGAAGATCCCCCCCCCCCAAGTGAATCTTAGTGTTTTAACAGATATGTTTACCAGGTTTCTCAAAATTATAATATATTGACGCTTCCTTCTAAACCAGGATTGGCCTATTAGACCATAGCCAAATGTTTTTTTTTTTTTAAATAGGTTCTCTTGTCTTAATTCATAATTGTCTGTCGTATTAATAACTGTCGTAGATAGATCTCTGCATGCTAGGACTGATTCCCCTTGATTTTTATGACGATCATTATCTTCTTCATTTTAGTGGTGAGATTGCGACGTTTCTAAGATACGTTGTGCGTCACAAAAGAAAATAGTAATTTATCATGGTTCCCTTCCGCATTTGAATTTTTTCCCTTGAGGAATGGGGTGCATAAGAAAATAATATTTCATTTCTCTTTAATGTGACCTCCAAATGTAATTTGTAAATTTGTTTTCCTTTTGGAGATTGGCCGTGTCCTTTGTAGCAAATACATCATTAACACGTGCCGACACTCCTAGATAATAAATCCAGTCTTTCTGTTGTGGCTAAACAATTTTTGGGATACTCTGGATTTTGATAAAGGTTCTCTAAATTGATATTTTATATATGATATAAATAATATTATATATGATTATTGTTTAGCTGAAAAATAAGTTGGAGGTAGTTCCACCGATCAAAAAACTGAATAGGATGTTTCGTTGCTCAAATTCCGCGAAGATTAACGCATAAGCCGTGCTTGCAACAATTGCAGTAAAGTTACAGCGTTCAACTTGAATCGATTATAATTTCTGTTAATTGGACTTTTTGTTAATTTGACTAATTGGACTTTTGTTTATTGCAACTTGAATCGATTATAATTTTTGTTATTTGGACGTTTTGTTAATTTCACTTTTGTTAATTGGACTTTTCTTAATTGCAATATTCACCAGATTAGGGCCTAAGAGTGAAGAACAGGCGAAATGATTTGAAACAACTTTCAAACAAAACATCCAACCTGCTTATAAGGTTTTAAAACTGTAAACTTTGTAGACTTACTAGTAAGACATTCGCATATTAAAATACAATTGCAAAATGCGCATATTTGCATTTTCTCTTTCTCCGGGAGGCCTCTTGGATTAATTATATGTACTATATAATAGTTGTAATTAAAATAATTGAATTAAACTGAACGGCATATCGCGGTTGCGGCATTCGCCGTAACCTTGTAAAGAACGAACTCTAGCCCACAGGGACCAAAAATTTTAAAACGCCGTTTAAAAAGTCAGGAAGAATCGCCATTTTAAAATTATCCAGGAATTTTAACTGTTATTTCCATAAATCTTAATGGTAAAATTTTGTTGCGAAAACAAGTCTATCGATATTTCGAAAAATAGCCTTCCTCACAAAAATGGTGTTGGATCGAAATGAAAATGGCACCTTTGCCATCACTGTAGCTTTAAAATCCCAATTTTGAATAATTACGGTCCCCCATCTTGTGTAAAAAGGAAAATCACTTTCGTGTGGGAGCCAGTTATGTGTCTTTTTTTCCCCTCTTCGTTTTTTTCGCCGCTAGTGGGGCGCTGAAACAACAACTAGAGATGATCCAATAAATGTCAGTTAACAACAGCGTAGTATTCTCTGGGCCTACTCGGAACCCCCTTCATTTCTTTGACAATCATTATCTCTCCTTTATAATTGGCTGCATTTTGAAGATTGTGAAGAGACATTGTGTGAAATCAAAGAATTTAGAAATTTGTCATGGTTCCTTTCTGTAGTTAAATCTGTTTCCTATTGAAGAGATATATGTCTAAAAAGCAAGTTCACATTCCATTACTTTTGGGGAAGTTTCTAGATGTTTAAATTTTAAATTCCCGGAAGTATTTAGATATTCTTGTTGACTCAATATAAATGTATTTATTCGCAGTCGTATACAGAAAGGAAAATGCACTTAAATGGCCTGATCGTCATCCCATGGGCTCAGTTTTAAGACAAGTTTCTAGAGATTTAGATTTCAAATTCCTGGAAGTGTTTAGATACAGTGTTCATATTAGAAATAGTACTGAAATTATGATAACTTCCTAAAATATTATTTTTTTCTAATATCTGTTTTTGTTTCTATGCGGTACAGAAGAGTTTTCCTGTCCAATATTGTCAGTTGACTACATGTAAGAATGCAGCCGTTCCCCAAGGGGCAATACTCTCTGTTCTTAGGGGGGAAAAAATAATGGAAATAGGGATGAGCATAAACTTTAGCGATATTACTGGACTTCAAGTGAGGTTAAATTATATTGGCAAACTCGAGGGGACTTAGATCTCCGTAAGCAGTATGTACATTCTTGATGTATTTAGATCCTGTTATGACCTTCTAAGACCCCATCCTCTTTGGCTTGTATATAAGGTGTGCTCTACTCCCAAACAAAGGCGCACGGAGATAACTTAAAATAGTATTATTTGGTATCTGTTGCATTCTAGAGTCTTTAGATACAAAAAAATGCTAGCGCCACAAGAAGCATATCGATGGGTAGTTGAACTAATAAGTATCAATTAGAAATACTACTACTACTGGCAACTCATTGCAGCACCAAGCTGACTAAGGCCAACACAGTTGCGCACGCTCCTCCTTCATTCCAGTTCATTCAAAGCCTCCGTCATTCCACACCCTCAATAAAATTAAATTTCCCCTAAATACTTCCTTACGACCTCGTCCCTCCCTATTTGAGGCCTGCTTTTCGTGTCGCCTTTGATGGTTTGCCAAAAAGGACGATTTTTGAAAATCTGTCATCCTTCATCCGTAGAACATGTGCTAGCCATCTAAATTGCAAATATAGAAGAATAAGGTCAAAACAATAGTGTCACAAGTAGTGAAGTGGCACTCAGACAGGTTAAAAGTGGACCGACAGAATCAGTAAAACTGATAGTTTCACTTGTCCCTAACTATGTCACTTATACTTTAGATGTATTGGCTTAAGCTACCAGTCTTTGTGGCCTTATATTATATTTGGCTTTATTGACAATTTTCTATAACGTTTGCAAACTAGCAGCTGTTCAGTTTGGGGACAGCAGGTAACCTCTTTGAGCTTGAAAGAGCATGGAGTTGAAAGAATATCTTAGGCCCATTAGCACTTTTTTCAATAGGAAGTTATCGAGGAATGAGGTTACCGTCAAGGAGACGAGGTTACCGTCAAAATTGGAGAGCATGGGTTCCATTTAAAACAAAAACAAAAAATTGCGAAAGGTGTGTTTTGGTGAGACGTTTGATAAGACTTTTGTTTTCAAACAGTTCGTGGTAACGAACTGTAGTAAGGAGCGACCCGGCTCAATAGTAAACGAAACTCTAAAAAACGGAATTTCGATGCTAAAGGATATATCAAAAGAATCGGATTTTTATGCTGATTTCAAATATATAAGTTTCATCAAGTTTAGTTATTGTCATCAAAAGTTACGAGCCTGAGAAAAATTGCCTTATTTTGGAAAATAGGGGTAACACCCCCTAAAAGTCATAGGATCTTAACGAAAATTACACCATCGCATTCAGCGTATCAGAGAACCCTATAGAAAAATTTCAAGGTCTAATCTACAAAAATGTGGAATTTCGTATTTTTTGCCAGAAGACAAATCACGGGTGCGTGTTTATTTGTTTTTGTTTTTTTTTTCCCCAGGGGTCATCGTATCGACCAAGTGGTCCTAGAGTGTTGCAAGAGGGCTCATTCTAACGGAAATGAAAAGTTCTAGTGCCCTTTTTAAGTGACCAAAAAAATTGGAGGGCACCTAGGCCCCCTCCCACGCTCATTTTTTTCCCAAAGTCAACGGATCAAAATTTTGAGATAGCCATTTTGTTCCGCATAGTCGAAAACCATAATAATTATGTCTTTGGGGATGACTTACCCCCCACAGTCCCTGGGGGAGGGGCTGCAAGTTACAAACTTTGACCAATGTTTACATACAGTAATGGTTACTGGGAAGTGTACCGACGTTATCAGGGGGATTTTTTTGGTTTGGGTGTGGGGTTCAGGGGAGGGGGCTATATGGGAGGATCTTTCCTTGGAGGAATATTTCATGGGGGAAGAGAAATTCAATGAAAAGGGCGCAGGACTTTCTAGCATTACTAAAAAAAAAAAATGAAAATATAAACATGAAAAAGTTTTTTCAATTGAAAGTAAGGAGAAGCACTAAAACTTAAAAAAGAACAGAGATTATTACGCATATGAGGGGTTCTAAAAATACTTTAGCATAAAGAGCGAGGTATTTAGGAGGAGATAAACACTTCACTCTTTATGCTAAAATTTTTTTAAATAATTTCAACTATTTATTCTACGGCCTTTCTGATTCAGGGGTCATTCTTAAAGAATTGGGATAAAACAAGATTTAGTGTGAAGAGCGAGGTATTAACGAGGGGACCAACCCCCTCATATGTATAATCAAAAATATAAGAATATAAAAGTTTGTTACGTAAGTTAATTCTTAAGTTACGTATTTTTTTACTAATAAAAACGTTCGTTAAAAATAAAAGATCTAGTTGCCTTTTTAAGTAACCGAAAAATTGGAGGGCAACAAGACCTCCTTCCCCACCCCTTATTTCTCAAAATCGTCTGATCAAAACTAAGAGAAAGCCATTTAGCCAAAAAAAGAATTAATATGCAAATTTCAATTTAATAAATTATGTACGGAGAGCCAAAATCAGTCATGCATTAATAAAAAAACTTTCAGAATTAAATAAAAAAAAAACAAGTTTTTTTAAATGAAAGTAAGGAGCGACATTAAAACTTAAAACGAACAGAAATTACTCCGTATATGAAAGGGGCTTTTCCTCCTCGACACCCCGCTCCTTGCGCTAAAGTTTGATTCTTTCTCGCAACTCTACTTTTTAAAACAATAAAAAACTTTAGCGAAAAGAGCGGGGTGTCGAGGAGGAAAAGCCCCTTTCATATACGGAGTAATTTCTGTTCGTTTTAAGTTTTAATGTCGCTCCTTACTTTCATTTAAAAAAACTTGTTTTTTTTATTTATATTTAAAAAGAACTGTCACAAATTATTGAATTTTTGACACACGTTAAACGTTAAATCGCAAATTATTTGAAAAATCTGATTTAATAGGTTCAGGTCATAGCATGCGACTAGTTAAACGTTTTAAATGAAACTTCTGTACTTCACTTTTTTTTCGTTTTATTGCTCTTTTTACTATTAACTATGATCTGTTTACCTCTATCATTTTTGTGAGTTGAAAATCAAAACTGACAAAAATGGCACTGTCGAAACTTTTAGCTAAATTCATCTAAATACGGTTGCTAATCCTCAAATTTATTTTATTGGTAAGGATAGTTGAATTTGTATAGTTTGTACGAAGTGTTTGAGGACTTAGTTAGAAATCAAATTGATAATCATAATTAAAAAAGAAGAATGTATAATTGTCCTTATGGTGTTTTTGTCAGCCGAAAGAGGGAGCGCACGCAGAGGAAGGAATCAGGCCCTCCCGCAAAATCCTAAATTTTCCAGAATTTGCTATGGTTCTTATTATGGCACTTGATATTAACCAAGTGACATATAGCAATCGCCAATTCTGTCGGTCTGTCTGTCGGTCTGTCAGTCCCGGTTTTGCTACTTTAGGCACTTCGAGGTAAGCTAGGACGATGAAATTTGGCAGGTGTATCAGGGAAATGACCAGCTTAAATTTGAAATAGTCGTTTTCCCCATTTGACCATCTGGGGGGGGGGATTTGGAGGCCCGTTAATTCGGAAAAAAAAGAAAAATTGAAGTATTTTTAACTTACGAACGGTTGATCAGATCTTAATGAAATTAGATGTTTGGAAGGATATCGTGTCTCAGAGTTGTTATTTTAAATCCCGACTGGATCTGGTGACGTTGGGGGGGGGGGGAGTTAGGAGGTGGAAACCTAAAATCTTGGATTTAATTCTGAAAAATTAGGAAAAATGAGGTATTTTTAACTCACGAACGGGTGATCCGATCTCAATGAAATTTGATGTTTAGAAGGATATCGTGTCTTAGAGCTCTTATTTTAAAGCTTGACCGGATCGGGGGAAAATGGGGGGGGGGGGGAGTTGGGAGGGGGAAACCTAAAACTTGGAAAACACTGAGAGTGGAGGGATCGGGATGAAACTTGGTGGGAAAAATAAACACAAGTCCTAGATACATGATACATGAAACGGAATGGATCCGCTCTCTTTGGGGTAGTTGGGGGGGGGGGGTTATTTCTGAAAATTTAGAAAAAATGAGGTATTTTTAACTTACGAACGAGTGATCGGATCTCAATGAAATTTGATATTTAGAAGGATATCGTGACTCAGAGCTCTTATTTTAAATCTCCACCGGATCTGATGACATTGGGGGGAGTTGGAGGGGGGAAAACCTAAAATCTTGGAACACACTTAGAGTGGAGGGATCGGGATGAAACTTGATGGGAAAAATAAGCACAAGTCCTGGATACATGATTGACATAAACGGAATGGATCCGCTCTCTTTGGGATAGTTGGGGGAGGGGTTAGTTCTGAAAAATAGAAAAAATGAGGTATTTTTAACTTACGAACGGGTGATCGGATCTCAATGAAATTTGATATTTAGAAGGATATCGTGTCTCAAAGCAATTATTTTAAATCCTGACTGGATCTGGAGACATTGGGGGAAGTTTGGGGTGGGGGAACCTAAAATCATGGAAAACGCTTAGATTGGAGGGATCGGGATGAAACTTGGTGGGGAAAATAATCAGAAGTCTTACATACGTGATTTAAATAATTGGAACGGATCCGATCTATTGGGGGGGGGGAGGTTAATTCTGAAAAATAAGAAAAAATGACGTATTTTTAACTTACGAACGAGTGATCGGATCTCAATGAAATTTGATATTTAGAAGGATATCGTAACTCAGAGCTCTTATTTTAAATCTCCACCGGATCTGATGACATTGGGGGGAGTTGGAGGGGGGAAAACCTAAAATCTTGGAACACACTTAGAGTGGAGGGATCGGGATGAAACTTGATGGGAAAAATAAGCACAAGTCCTGGATACATGATTGACATAAACGGAATGGATCCGCTCTCTTTGGGATAGTTGGGGGAGGGGTTAGTTCTGAAAAATAGAAAAAATGAGGTATTTTTAACTTACGAACGGGTGATCGGATCTCAATGAAATTTGATATTTAGAAGGATATCGTGTCTCAAAGCAATTATTTTAAATCCTGACTGGATCTGGAGACATTGGGGGAAGTTTGGGGTGGGGGAACCTAAAATCATGGAAAACGCTTAGATTGGAGGGATCGGGATGAAACTCGGTGGGGAAAATAATCAGAAGTCTTACATACGTGATTTAAATAATTGGAACGGATCCGATCTATTGGGGGGGGGGGAGTTAATTCTGAAAAATAAGAAAAAATGACGTATTTTTAACTTACGAAGGAGTGATCGGATCTTCGTGAAACTTCATATTTAGAAGGACCTCGTAACTCAGATCTCTTGTTTTAAATCTTAACCGGATCAAGCGTAATTGGGGGGGGGCAGTTGGGGGACCGGAAATCTTAGAAAATACTTAAAGCGGTGAGATCAGGATGAAACTGGATGGGAAGAATAGAAATCTGTCTAAGATACGTGACTGACATAACCGGACCGGATCTGCTCTCTTTGGTGGAACTGAGGGGGGGGGGGTAATTTTGAAAATTGAGGTATTTGTAACTTACGAAAGGGTGACCACATCTTAATGAAATTTGATATTTAGAAGGATCTTGTGCTTTAAAGTTCTAATTTTAAATTCCGACCAGATCCTGTGACATTGGGGGGAGTTGGAGGGGGAAACCGGAATTTTTGGAAAACGTGAAAATTTGGGTATTTTTATCTTACGAATAGATGATCGGATCTTAATGAAATTTGATTTTTAGAAGGAACTCATGTCTCAGAGCTCTTATTTCAAATCCCGACCAGATCTTTTGACATTGGGGGGAGTTGGAGGGGGAAATCTTGGAAAAACACTTGGAGTGGAGGAATCGGGATGAAGCTTGGTGGATATAATAAACAAATGTCCTTGATACGTGATTGACAGAATCGTACTGGATTCACTCTCATTGGGGGATTTGGGGGGAGGGGTTCAGAGATATGGCGAGTTTGGTGCTTCTGGACGTGCTAGGACGATGAAAATTGGTAGACGTGTCAGGGAGCTGCACAATTTGACTTGATAAAGTCGTTTTCCCAGATTTGACCATCTGGGGGGCTAAAGGGAAAGGAAAAATTAGAAAAAATTAGGTATTTATAACTTACGAGTGGGTGATCGGATCTTAATGAGTTTTGATATTTAGAAGGACATCGTGACTCAGAGCTCTTATTTTAAATTCTGACCGGCATTAAGTCTCTTATTTTCCTTTTTTAATTAATCTATTGATTCATAGAATATTGTTAGAGCTCACACCATATGATCTCTTGGCTCTTAGCTCTTCTCGCCTCGTCACAAGTGCCATATAAGCTCTTAGCTCTTGTTCTGATAATCAGATAAAATTTGTTTCTTAATCCCCCCCCCCCTCAGTATATGCCTTATGTCCGTTTTAAGAGGAATGACGTTAAAGTATTGAGTATATATTTGTCTTATCAAAATATAATGTATAAGTGTGAACCTATTTTGGTGCATACTTCTACTCCATTATGATTATCACAAAAAAAATGTTGATTGAAGTAACTACAGAATTTTAACTTATTTAACGTAAACCTATTTATTTCTATCGTATTTCATGCCAGTTAATTCAGCTCCTTGCCTTGGCAGTTTCTCACTAAGATTAGTTTAATAGTAAATGCTATCCAAAATATTACATCCTTCTCCATCCTGATGTTTTGCTTTGAATTTATTTTCAAATGAGGATCTAAATTAGTAATTAGAAATTTGCTCTGGAAGTTTCCTGAAAGAGATGAGATTTTAACTGTTTCCTATTAATTTCGAGGAAGTAAATAAATCGACGCACAAATTAGTAAATTTTCCAACGATAAATTTTTATACAGAACAGTATATATATAGACGTATATATATATATATATATATATATATATATATATATATATATATATATATATATATATATATATATATATATATATATATATATACGTCTGCTCCAACAGTATCCATTTTTAACTTTAATGAAATACTAGTCTTATGACGTAGACACAGGCTTTCGTGAAAGACGCACAAAACCCTTACAAGCAGTATCTTTAGAAGTGCTATCAAATTTCATCAGTGTTACAATTAAAGTGCCATCAGTTAAAACTTCAAAATTCAAGGTTCCATTGAGCCCATACATAAACCCAGCGGTCAAAATAGTATTAGAACTAGATGACTTGTTAAATTAATAAAATATAACAAATGGCTTCAGATGACAAAATTGTTAGTCAGACACTTGGATTGGATCTGGACTGCTTGAATGAAGAAATTTAACAGTTTAAGCCTTTTGACGAATTTTCTTGAAACCTGTTTGTGTGCATGTATTATGGGTGGGGGGTTAACTGATTCATTGCTGTAGTAATGTTCGTGAATTTTGTTTACACAGTCATTTTGAGCTTTACTGTTAAATTAAATAAAAAAAACAAGTTTTTTTAACTGAAAGTAAGGAGCGACATTAAAACTTAAAACGAACAGAAATTACTTCGTATATGAAAGAGGCTGCTTCCTCATCAACGCCCCGCTCTTTACGCTAAAGTTTGACTCTTTCTCTCAATTCTTCTTTTTAAAACAGTAAAAAACTTTAGCGTAAAGAGCGGGGCGTTGATGAGGAAGCAGCCTCTTTCATATACGAAGTAATTTCTGTTCGTTTTAAGTTTTAATGTCGCTCCTTACTTTTAAGTTAAAAAAACTTGTTTTTTTTTTATTTAATTTCTGAACGTTTTTGAATCAATGCATGTTTTGATTTTGGCTCTCCGCAGAGGAATAATCAAAACGAAATTTGCATATTTTTTTTTTGGCTCAATGGCTTTCTCATAATTTTGATCAAATGATTTTGATAAAAAAGAGCGGGGGACGAAGCCTAGTTGCCCCCCGATTTTTTGGTTAATTAAAAAGGCAACTAGAACTTTTAATTTTTTACGAATCTTTTTATTGGTAAAAGATTTACGTAACTTATAAATTAGCTTACGTAAAGAACTTTTGTATTCTCATGTTTTTATTACATATATGAGGGGATTCGCCCCATCGTCAGTACCTCGCTCTTTACACTAAAGCTTAAATTTTATCCCAATTCATTAAGAATGACCCCCTGAATCACAAAAGCCGTAGAATAAGTAGTTGAAATTACTGAAAATACTTTAGCGTAAAGAGCGAGGTATTAGAAGGAGGTGAGCCCCTCATATGGGTAATAATTTCTGTTTGTTTTAAGTTTTATTGCTGTTCCTTACTTCCAGCTGAAAAAGCTTTTTCACTTTTATTTTTAATTATTTTTTTTAAAATAATGCTAGTAAATCCTGCTCTCCCTTCATGGAAATTTTCTTCTCCCATTACAAATTCTCGAAGGAAAGTTCCCCCAGCATATCCCCCTCTTCTCAACCCCTCCCCCAAACCAAAAAAAATCCTCCTGAAAACGCCTGTATACTTCCCAATAACCATTACTATATGCAAGCACAGGTCAAAGTTTGTAACTTGTTGCCCCTCCCACGGGGACTGGGGGAGTAAGTCGTCCCCAAAGACATAGTTATAAGGTTTTTCGACTACGCTGAATAAAATGGCTATCTCAGAATTTTGATCCGTTGACCTTGGGAAAATAATTAGCGTGGGAGGGGGCCTAGGTGCCCTCCAATTTTTTTGGTCACTTAAAAAGGGCACTAGAACTTTTCATTTCCGTTAGGATGAGCCCTCTTGCAACATTCTAGGACAATTGGGTCGATACGATCACCCCTGGGAAAAAAACAAAAAAAAACAAAAAAACAAATAAACACGCATCCGTGATCTGCCTTCTGGCAAAAATGCAAAATTCCACATTTTTGTAGATAGGAGCTCGAAACTTCTACAGTAGGGTTCTCTGATACGCTGAATCTGATGGTGTGATTTTCGTTAAGATTCTATGACTTTTAGGGGGCGTTTCCCCCTATTTTCTAAAATAACGCAAATTTTCTCAGGCTCGTAACTTTTGATGGGTAAGACTAAACTTGATGAAACTTATATATTTAAAACCAGCATTAAAATGCGATTCTTTTGATGTAGCTATTGGTATCAAAATTCCATTTTTTAGAGTTTTGGTTACTATTGAGCCGGGTCGCTCCTTACTACAGTTCGTTACCACGAACTGTTTGATTACAAAAACTACAATTCAATACTAAAGACGGTTGTTCGATAAGGAGCACTTCCAGTTAGTTTCTTAACTTGCTTTAACCGTTACCATGACCTCTTTAAGTCAAACCATGTTCCTTCCAACTATATTTGTGTGTATGGGAAATTACAAGAAAATATGAAGAAATCCTAAAGTTCAGCGTAGTTTTTTTTTGGGATGTTGTTAATAGTTAAACCTTAAGCTGTGCTATTTTTTAAGTTTTAGGCCCTCCCAGTGGTGTTTTTTGCCTCTCTTATTCCCCGGGGTGAAATCTTGATTAGCGCCCTCCTCCCCGTCTCCCACGAAATTTTCAGGACAAATTTTAGCAAAATTTTCATTTATCAACAAAAATGTTCAATTTATTAATTATTATATAATTAGTTTTAATTATTTAAAATTATTTATTTTTAACTTACCCTTTAAATTATTTAATTACATAATTAATATTTGTTGTCTTAATTTAATTATTTTAATTATTATTGTTTAATTATTTTTACATGTTATTATGTATTTATTAATTGCTGAATTACTTAATACTTATTTTTTATTTATGAACTGAGCCTTCTGCTTTATTTATAGAATTTCAAAAATTGCAAAATTATTATAACCATTAGATTATTCGTTTGTAATTCTGCACCCCTAAAATTTCTGTTCCCCCCCCGGGGAACTGCCCCTCTGTCTTGTCTCTAAAACCGCCTTTTGGCTCTTCTCCAGAAATAACATTCTCGATTTCCTCCCTCCCCTCAGTGACTAACGAGCTATTTTTATTTCCTTAGCACCAATATTGTTGCATAGAGTGTGCTTGTTGACACTTTTTTTGGTAGAAGTATTTATTCTTTTTCTTCAACAGGGATTGCATGTCCAGATGTTGTTTACTTAAAGAAACATATATTGGTGATGTCCCTCATTGGTGAAGACGAAAAACCAGCAAAAAAGATCAAAGAATCCATACTTAGAGAAGAAGAAAGCTTACTGGCCTACAAACAAACATCAGAAGTAAATCAGCATTTCATTTTAGATTTATTTTTTTCCACGTTATCTATATTCCTTAGTTATGGGTACTCATTTTTTGGGATATTTAAGAACCATAAACAGTCTTATCACAAAGAATTCGGGGGTCTCTCTGCCATTTGGAGTTAAATTGAGATACAAAAAATAGGAATTATGGGTAAAACTTTTCACTAAGACAATAGAAAAAAACATATTTATGTTTAAAATAAAAACACAATAAAAGTATATTTCGGCCTCACGTCGGATAGTCTTTATCAACGAAAAGAAAAAGACTCGAAAGGGAAATAATTGAAACATACAAGAAAATAACATAAGTAGATAAAAAGCGGTATGCAATAAAAAGAAAACGGGTAAAATGAAAGAAACCTAACAAATAAGAATCGTTTAAATTCTGTGCGGTTTTGTTCTACGTTTTAGCTATTTAGTTTTTTTACGGCACTTGGTATCTATCAAGTGACATAGCGATCGCAAATTCTGTCGGTCTGTCCCGGTTTTGCTACTTTAGGCACTTCCAGGTAATCTAGGAAGATGAAATTTGGCAGGCGCATCAGGAACCAGACCAGATTAAATTAGAAATTCTTGTTTCCCTGATTCGACCATCTGGGGGGGGGGGATTGGAGGGGCGGTTAAGTCGGAAAAATTAGAAAAAATGAGGCATTTTTAACTTACAAAACGGGTGATCAGATCTTAGTGAAATTTGATTTTTGGAAGGATATTGTGTCTCAGAGCTGGTATTTTAAATCCCGACCGGATTTGGTGACATTGGGGGGGGGGCCTAAAATCTCGGAAAACGCTTAGAGTGGAGGGATCGGGATGAAAGTTGGTGGGAAAAATAAGCACAAGTCCTAGATACGTGACTGATATAACCGGAACGGATCCGATCTCTTTGGGGTAGTTGGGGGGGGGGTAATTTGACAAATCAGAAAAAATGAGGTTTTTTTTCTTACGAACGGGTGATCGGATTCGAATGAAATTTGGTATTTAGAAGGATATCATGTCTCAAAGCTCTTATTTTAAATCCCGACCGGATGCGGTGACATTGGGGGGAGTTTGGGGGGGACCTAAAATATTGGAAAATACTTAGAGTGGAGGGATTGGGATGAAACTTAGTGGGAAAAATAAGCAGAAGTCCTAGATACGTGATTGACATAATCGGAACGGATCCTCTCTATTTGGGGGAGTTGGGGGGGGGGAGGGAGATTAATTCTGAAAATTAGAAATAATGACGTATTTTTAACTTACGAAGGAGTGATGGGATCTTCATGAAACTTCGTATTTAGAAGGACAACGTAACTCAGATCTCTTATTTTCAATCCCAACCGGATCCAGCGTCATTTGGGGGGGGGGGCCGTAAATCTTAGAAAATACTTAAAGCAGAGAGATCAGGATGAAACTGGGTGGGAAGAATAAGTTCTAGATACATGATTGACATAATTGGAACGGATCTTTTCTCTTTGGAGGAGCTGGGGAGGGGGCTGTTAATTTGGAAAAATTAGAAAAATTAAGTTTTTTTTTAACTTAACAACGGGTTCAGTGCTTTGGCGAGTTTGGTGCTTCTGGGCGTGCTAGGACGATGAAAATTGATAGGTGTGTCAGGGAACTGCACAAATTGACTTGATAAAGTTGTTTTCCCTGATTCGACCATCTGGGGGGCTGAAAGGAGAAGAAAAATTAGAAAAATGAGGTATTTATAACTTACGAGTGGGTGATCGGATCTTAATGAATTTTGATATTTAGAAAGACATCGTGACTCAGAGCTCTTATTTTAAATCCTGACCGGCATTAAGCCTCTGATTTTCCTTTTAGATCAATCTATTAATTCTTAGAATTTTGTTAGAGCTCATACCATATGAGCTCTTGGCTCTTCTTGTCTCGTCACAAGTGCCGTATGAGCTCTTAGCTCTTGTTTTACGTTGGCAAAGGTTCCGAGAATGACACTGAAGCATTGGGCGTTTTATTAGTATATATAGCCAACCTATATAATATATTTTTCATTGTTTTAACTAAAAGTTTTAGTCGTTATTATATAATCGTAGTAGCTAAATATTCGACGCATTGTAAGTCGAGTTTATTGTTGTATTTGAGCTATATAATACACTATACTATATACACTGATCTATTAATTATTTCAGTAGTATTTGCTTATATAGCCTAGTATATATAGGCTAGCCTATATTTTTCATTGTCTTAACTAAAAGGTTTAGGCGTTATTATTACTTTTTTATCTTAAATAATTACAATCGCCGTAATTTAATAAATTCGACTTTTAAGTCAAACTTATTATTGTTTTTGATCTATATAGTATACTATATTCTGAGCTATAATCTATTGAGCAATATTTGTTATTGTTAGCTTAATTGAGTTTCCCAAATCAGATACGCTGTCCTTTCATACGCTGTCCTATTCGTTTTATGGTTCATGGCTTGTTTTCTTTGGAGCGTTTTCTTCGCTGAATCAACAATAAATAAAATGATTTCCAACAGTTATTTCTATTCCGTTTTCTAATGTCAACCAATAATTTAAATGTTACTCCTGTTTTCGCTGATCAGCGGTTGGAAAATGTCGATGAATGCGGTTAAATCTGCCAAAACACAATTTTAAATATTTTTTTTTAATAATCATAGTTTAAAATAGGGTAGATCGAAAATAATGGAATATATACTTGTTTGGATCAAGGAAAGAATCGTCGCAGAGGCTCATCATACTTCATTGAATAATATAAATGTGATGAGGTATGTTTGCAGAGGAGCGGTCCTGGGCCTAACACTACAAACAATTTTACTCTTTTTTTCAATTCATGGAGTTTGATCGTTTTGCAATGTTGACAGACATAAAAAAGAAGACAGAGTTGAGTGTCTGTAAGAATGCAACGATGAGTGCTAGTAACCTCGATAAAAAACAACGAAAAAAAACCTCGAAAATAACGAAAACAACGAAAGTAACCTCGAAAAAAAAAGACAAAACAGCATTAAGAATGTGTTTTTCTCTCGCCTAAAATTAAGTGACTAGTTGTACCATGAGCCAGGCTTGGCTCTGTTGATAAAGTGTTCTGAATTTGAATCCGAGATATTTGGATTTTTATTAGTGCTACTATTGCTATTAACAACTGTTTGCTGGAACAAGTCACCTAAGGCCAACACAGCTCCGCATAAACCTTATTGAAAGCTTCACTCTGTACCCACTCCCGTGAAGTAGTGATTTCATTTAAATCCTTCCAAATGACGTCTTCCCATCCCATTTGAGGACGCTCTACTCTTCGTTTATCCCCAGATAGATGACCGAAAAGTACAATCAATACCAATCTGTGATCCTTCAATTGCATGAATTAATCATTTTAATCTATCTTTAATTATGCTTCTGGAAAGTTTACTTGAACCATATTTTTCTTAATAGCTATACAGCATAATAGCTAAGATTATCCTTAGACAATTGTCTTTAAAAATTTAATAAGTCTTCGTCTGCTTTTAATAGCAATTTAAAAAAAAATGACTTTCTCTCTGAGTAAAAGTTTTGTCTGTTATTATGTTTTCATGTTGTTTTAATTACAAATCTCAATGATTCTAGATGGGTCTAATTATAGACTGTGAAACATCAAATATTTGATTAAAAAATTATTTTAACCTTTCTTTCATTATGTCCCTGGAAAGTGTGCTTAAATCATATTTTTCTAACAGCGTGATTGTAATAGCTATACAGCATAATAGCTAAGATTATCCTTAGACGATTCTCTTTAAAAATTTAATAAGTCTTCCTCTGCTTTTAATTGCAATTGTAAAAAAAATCGACTTTCTCTCTGAATTAAAAGTTTTGTCTTTTATTATGTTTTCATCTTGTTTTAATTACAAATCCCAATAATGCCAATCAGGGTCTAATTATAGACTACTAGCTGTTGGGGTGGCGCTTCGCGCCACCCCAACACCTAGTTGGTGGGGGCGCTTCGCGCCCCCCCCAAGCCCCCCCGCGCGCGTAAGTCGTTACGCGCCATAATAGTTACGCGCCATTGTAGTTGTGTCCCTATGTCCCACCTGTGAATATAGATAGATATATATATATGGTTTTAACTACGTAAAACTTGCGAATATACAACATTCTTTGCTGTCCCATTGTCTTTGCATATAAATAGATTGTCAGGTTTACCGACTCTTGAACATGCAACATATAATGGTCCATGGGAAAACAATCTGTATTCAGATCTATACCTCATGATTCTAATGATTGCCCTTGAGCTTTGTTGATGGTGATTGCTAATCGACCATTCCCTGTCCCGGTGTCCCGGTCGTCATTTACATCCCCCTGTTTCCCCCGGTGTCCCCGTTGTAGTTGTGTCCCTGTGTCCCGGTCGTCATTTATATTCCCTGTGTCCCGGGTCCCGGTCGTCATTTGTATCCCGGTGTCCCGGTCTGTATATACATTCGTTTTTTAGTTTTGTTTTTCTTCTTTATTTTTTTCCTTTTTTTTTCTTTTTTAGCTTATTTAGATTTTTATATCCCGGTGTACCGGTCTGTATATACATTCGTTTTTTAGTTTTGTTTTTCTCCTTTATTTTTTTCCTTTTTTTTTCTTTTTTAGTTTATTTAGATTTTTAGATTTTTTAGTTTTTTTATTAGTTTTTAGTTTTTTTTTCTTTTTAGTTTTTTTGTAGTTTTTACCTTCTTTTTAGTTTTGTTAATTTTTTTTTTACTTGTGTCCTGGTCGTCATTTATACTCCCTGTGTCCCGGTGCTTTGTTGATTGCTAATCGAACATTCCTTTTGTCCTGGTCGCTTTCTCTTTGAGTGTCGTCATTTTTATTTTCTTTTTTAGTTCTTTTAGTTTTTACCTTTTTTAGTTTTTTTTAGTTTTTAGTTTTTTTAGTTTTTTACCTTTTTTTAGTTTTTTTAGTTTTTTTAGTTTTTTAGCTTTTTATTTTTTTTATTAGTTTTTAGTTTTTTTGTAGTTTTTGCCTTTTTTTTAGTTTTTTTAGTTTTTTAGCTTTTTTATTAGTTTTTAGTTTTTTTTGTAGTTTTTGCCTTTTTTTAGTTTTTTTAGTTTTTTAGCTTTTTTATTTTTTTTATTAGTTTTTAGTTTTTTTGTAGTTTTTGCCTTTTTTTAGTTTTTTCAGTTTTGACGTCACCTGATCCAGTTTTTTCAGGTGACGTCACCTGATCCACGATCCACAGATCCACAGACAACTTATTTTTATATATATAGATAGTTTTTTTTTTTTTACTTATGTCCTGGTCGTCATTTATACTCCCTGTGTCCCGGTGCTTTGTTGATTGCTAATCGAACATTCCTTTTGTCCTGGTCGCTTTCTCTTTGAGTGTCGTCATTTATTAGTTTTTTCCTTTTTTTTTTTAGTTTTTTATTGGTTTTTACCTTTATTTTAGCTTATTTTTCAGTTTTTTCCTTTTTTTTAGTTTTTTTTTTATTTTTTATTTTTTTTTAGTTTTTTACCTTTTTTTAGTTTTTTTAGTTTTTTTAGTTTTTTAGCTTTTTTACTTTTTTTATTAGTTTTTAGTTTTTTTTTGTAGTTTTTGCCTTTTTTTAGTTTTTTCAGTTTTTTTTTTAGTTTTTTATTGGTTTTTACCTTTATAGTTTTTTTAGTTTTTTAGCTTTTTTATTTTTTTTATTAGTTTTTAGTTTTTTTTGTAGTTTTTGCCTTTTTTTAGTTTTTTCAGTTTTGACGTCACCTGATCCAGTTTTTTCAGGTGACGTCACCTGATCCATCCATCCATCCACAGACAGACAACTTATTTTTATATATATAGATGAAACGTCAAAATTTATGATAAAAAAAAAATAAAAAAATAAAAAAAAATTAAAAAGATTATTTGAACCTTTCTTTCATTATGTCCCTGGAAAGTGGGCTTGAACCATATTTTTCTTACAGCATGATTATGGTTTCATATACGGTCTGTCAAACGAATAGCTGAGACTGTCCTTAGACAATCTTCTTTAAAAGATTTAATAAATCTTCTTCTGCTTTTGTTAGCAATCGTATAAGAAAATTCTTTTTTTGACGTTCTCTTTTTTAATTAAAAGTTTTGAGTGTTATAATGCTTTCATTTTGTTTTAATTACAAACTGTGAAATATCAAAATCTATTAACCTGCAACACAAAATCCTAATGGTATAAATATCCTCTTCAGCGTATAAATATCCTCTTCAGCAACTGGTTAGAATTTAAATGTTTTTTTGCAACTTTTCCAATATTTGACAATTTCAAATAATTCAAATTATTTGAAAAGTCAAAACAAAATACAAGAAGATATTTCCACGTTCATACCTTGCCTACTTGCAGGGATAGAAATATTTTAGTAAGTTTAGTCCTAACTTTGAACAAATACTGTAATCGAATTATTTAAAAAGATATTGCTTTGCTTTCATTTGGGCTGTATTGTAAGCAACATACACAAAACATGAGTCTCTTCAGACGCTTTCAATCTTTATAACAATGGCGTACAGGGTGCCAGTAGCCTCAACATAAGGATTATCAACACATTGATTTGCTCTTTTCAAAAAAAAGGGTGTTTACCAGCAACATCAGACAGGGTTAAATATTTTAAACTCTAGTAAACCCTAGTATCGATTTTTTAGACAAAGCTGCCTTCCCAACTTTAATTAAATCAAAATGAAGATATAATAACACGTAAAACATTTAATTAAGACGGCAAACGTTGAAAAACTTTTTTTTTACAAATAGTGGTTAAAGCTTGAATGTTTTTAGGAATTGTTAACTTATTTAATCTTGTTTCTTTTCTCTGTCTTTTCTTTTTGTTAATAAAGGCTTACAGATGTGAATCCAAAATATTTGAACTTTTATTAGTATCTGTACAAAAAGTTATCTTTTTAAGTCTCTGCGACAACTCCTTCCATGAGAAATGGCTTGGCGAAAAAAAAACAAATTAATTAATTAACATATATTCAATTTTTAATTTCGTTTTTAATTTTAATAAAATTTTAATTAAGATTTTAATTAAATTAATTTCGGTATAATTAATAGTTCAAAATAAAGAACATAAACTATATAATAAGTAAAAACAAAAAACGTATACATAAAAGCAAATAATAAAAAACAAAAATAAAAATAATAAACTATAGCCTGAATAATAAATTATAGTAAGAAAAGTCAGGTTTCAATAAATGGAAACTTTTATTAATGAATGGAGACCTTGTTAAGATATGGCCTAAATATTTTTGGAGATGTGGAGGCTGATCAAGATTATGCCCCGGGCGCAAGTTAGGGCAGAACCACCACTTTTTTCCCATTTTCTTGTGATTTTCAAGGGCCTCTGACCCGCTTATTTGTTGAAAAAAAAAGTATTTTCTTGTTTTTTTAAGGATCAATTTTTATATCATGTTTGAACGTCCTTTTTATTTCTCTAATTTGTTTTTCAAGTCCTTTGATCCGCTTCTTTGCTAAAAATTGCTTCGTATCTTTTGCCAGGGCAATGTAATGTGTAGTGTTGGAACCAATTTAAAGCCTTCTTTATTTATCATGTTATGTTAACTTTAGTAAACGAAAAAGGATTCCTTAACTTGTTCGGACAGTGACAGGGAAGGAATCATTTCTTAATAAAAAGTTTGCCTTTTCCTCTTTAGTTAACTGAAGTTACAACATTCCGTAATAGAATGTAGAAAATAGGGAACAAAGTAGATTTTATTTTTTTTTAATAAAACTGACCTTTACGCATCGTGCTTTAAATATTGGCTTTATTTTCCCATTTTTTGAGGTTTGCCAACGACCTTTGGCCGCTGATTTGCCAAAACTTGTGGTTTGTGCTTTTTGCCATGGCGAGATGATTCTACAGAACTAATTCAGACTTTGTGTTTTAGTTACGGCCACTACTAACCTAAAAACGTTAATTGTTGATAAATTTAGGCCATGTTTGACATCCATTTTTGTTTTAGATGATGGCACGGCTTTATAAAGAAGCGCGTCTGGTACATGGTGATTTATCCGAGTATAACATATTATGGCACCAGAATCAGTGCTATTTCATTGATGTCAGTCAGTCAGTTGATCTAACCCATCCTCATGCCCTGGAATTTTTATATAGGGATTGTCTCAATATCACTAACGTAAGTACATGTATATACTGTATTTTAAACGTTTTAAGCCATGCAGAAATAAAAAAAAGTGGCGACTACACCCAATTAGCCCTGGATCGACTTTTTTTTTTAGTAAAATTGTGGAAGATAAGCCTCTTCCAGCTACGAATTAGCTTATAAAATTTGTAGGCTATACCCTCTTCATATGATAATGCAGGCTCTATCACACTGAAGAACAGACTGCAAATGATTTTAATTCTTACCAGAGAGAAGGCAATTTTAATTTAGAAAATATAGACTTTCGACATTTAATTATGACTTTTCAATAAAAATTTAATATTTATTTACCCAAAACAGAAAAAAAACTCTTACATTTTCTTAAAGGTTGTTTAAATGTTTTTTCGGTTGTTCTTATATTTGTGAATAAATAAATGCCAAGGAAGAGGAAGTAACTTGTTTCCAAACTTAGGGAACTGGGGTATAAAAGAAGTTGGGATGTGCCGCTCTAAATAATGAATTCTTGGTTTTTACTATGTCATTAAATTATTTTTTTTTTCAAATAACAGTACTGAGTGACATTAAAAACTAGAATGAACAGAAATCACTCCTTGTATGAGGGGAGGAGCCGTCCCAGACTATCCTCCCCCCGCCGCTCTTTACGCTAAAGTATTATGTTGTTTTACAGATATTTCCAATTCAACGCCCATTATTGTTTAGAGGTTGTTTTCAAAGAAGTGAATAAAAAGGAAAACTTTAGCGTCAAGAGTTGGGGGGGGGGGGGTGTTGAGGAGTTGGTAGTCCCCATTTGCCCCCCTCTCCATATATGCAATAATTTATGTTTATTTTTAGTTTTAATGTCGCTCAGACCTTACATTTAAAAAAAGTATTCCTTTTAGTTTAATGCCTCTTAGTTTTTATTGCATGCAATATTGAACTTCATTGCATAATTTCAATCAAGTCACTCGCGTTTTTGTTGGAGTTTAATTCCTGTTTCTAAAATTATTCAAGTTTTTTGTGTGTTAATTGCAATGGTGAGCAACTTAAAGGTTAACTCATTTTGCATATTTAAAATCAGCATATATTAATGGATTCTGTTTTTGCATATATTGTTATCAAAACTTCGTTTTTTAGAATTTTGGTTTCTAGTGACAGGGTGACAGGGTCCCTCTTTACTTACAGTTTGTTACTAACGAGCAATTTGATCCGAAGTTCTCTTAAATTTGAAGAAGGCTACTACTCTCTCCTTCAAACGCTGTTTTTGACATTCAAATTTGAAGTTTGTCAAACAATCCTAACAAGTTAGAATGATAACCATCCATTGAAAAATGCACCCTTCAAAATATGCACGAGGAGGCGTGGCCAGAAATAACAAAAGCTAAAAGAGCACTGTTTAAATGGTTTCGAGGTGATTTTTTCAAATAAATCTTTTATACGGGTGTTCTCCGTGGACGCCAGCAGGGGAGTAATCCTCCCTGGGAAATGAGAAGACATTAGATTATATGTATAAATTAAAAATAAGAAATATTCCCATCCCCCCAGCCTGAGAAATTTTCCTGCCGGTACTCATGATACCTCTCCCACCTCTATACCTTTTGTGCCAGTAAGCATGTGTGTGTGATCTCTTATGTTGCACAGAACAAGACTAATTTCAATAAAAGCAATAATAGCACTAGTATTCAGGTGTAGTAAAAAAATATTCCCCGTAATCAACGGAGTTTAGATTTAAATTTCTAACTCCCCCCCCCCCTTAGCCGCCTTCTACATTTATCAAGTCAGGAAAATTTGGGTCATATAAATGACTTCTTGAGGCTTCAGACACTTCCCAGCCTACACAAAGATCCACCGCCCCTCTTTAATGGGTGGTGCCCAATTATGCACTACTGCGCAAAACTTTGTGAAACAGCAAATGAATCAACTTAGATGATGTTTTAAAATAAATCTCTATATTAATGGTTTATATTGTATGTGCATCTAAAAAAATACTCTCTAAAAATACATGCATCTTTAGAGAGTCTAAATACTCTCTAAAAATACATGCATCTTTAGGAATGAATGTGCCATCAAGGGGCATTGCTCTGTCTGAAACTTGAAAGCTCAATATATAGTTGTTCGATAACTTGGTCTGGCTTATTGGAATTTTATAGGCAAAAATTGTTGTTTTTCGCCACAAAATGGCAGAAAACGCTGCTTTGCTATGGCAAAATTTTTTGGTACATAAAAAGGGCACCATAACTTCCCATTTCCAATCTTATAACCTTCTCCTGATATTCTAGGGCCATCGGTTCAATATGATTACGTGTGAAAAAAAAAGAAAAAAGAAAACAAACAATTAAATACGTATCTGTGACCATCCTTCTCGAAAAAAAAAAAAATGCAAAACCGCATTTTTACAGCTAGGCTCTTGAAGCATCCACAATAAGGCTCTGTTATATGCTGAATTTGATTATGTAATTTCATTCTAGATGACTTGTCCTTTTTCCTTTTAAGGGGAGGGCGTCAATGTCTTTCGAAAATCAGGCAAATTTTTCCAGGCTTCATAACTTTTGGGTTGTAACTTTAAACGTAATGAATTCTGTATATTCGGAACTACCATAAAAACTAATCCTTTTTATGTATACATTGTTACCAAAACTCTATTTTAGAACTTCGATTACTTTACGAGTTTCTCTTTGCTCGCAGTTTTTTATTACGAGCTGTTTGTTGTGGGTGGATCATGCATCAGAATAAGAATGCAGCCTTTTTTGCTCTATGAATTTTATTGGGCAACTTTCATCGATGTCCAACCACGCTGAGAGGGTATATCCATTGCTCTCTTTAACGTGTACGGTACTAGTAACTTTTAGATATTTGGAGTCTGTGGAATCAAAATGGAAGTGTGAGCCTAATAAGAGTTCTTGTCGTCATGATCTGCATTCCCTGCTGATCCTCCCTTTTGGGAACAGACATTTTAATCAAGGACTAATCAAGCATTAATACTACTACTAACAACTTACCGCAGCACCAGGCTGCTTGAGGCCAACACAGCTACGCACGCTCCCCTTTGTCCTAGTCTATTCAAAGTCTCCCTCTTTACATCCTCTTAGGAAGTTCCCATTTCCCTTAAATCATTCTTTAAGACACCCTCCCACACCTTCCTTGGACGACCTGCTTTCCTTTTAGCCCTAGATGGTTGGCTGGAAAGGACAATCTTCGGCAATCTGTCACCCTTCATCTTTTTTTCTTAGAATGATCCAGATTTTCGGCCTTTAACCTCTCTTTTTTTCTTTTTTAATTATACCCAGCCACTCTTCACTCGGTGAAAGAACAATCGTTTCACTTAAATTTACTTTAACTTTAAAAATCTTAAATTACTACACTAAATAAAAATGTTGAATTACATTTTTCAACTTTGGGTAGCCAAACATAGTTGATTAAAACAAGGTATATTAACAAATTACCAAACTGCAAAACTAACGTCCCCGGTTCTGCAGGATGTCCTTCGGTCATAAGGCACCCCTTCCACCATAGAAGGTTGAAAAATGGGCTTCCACCATTAATAATTCATTAATAATATATGCACAGATTATTTCTGTAAACACTTGTTCTTAATCAAGTATGCAACATCCGTTTGCTCTATAAGGCAGGACGGGCTCTCAAGGAATCTGCCTATACCTCCCATGTTAAAAATTTGGAGTTTGCCTGACGCTCCTGAATTAGTGATTTCGGCGGTTTTAATTTTAACAGATATAAAAAAAATCTGGTGAACGTTTTGATCTAATCAAACCTTAAAGCCGACACTTATTTTTTTTTATAGCTACAAAATAATAATAAAACCTGTTTCGGGTTTGCATTCTAGATTGCTATACATGACACTGTTGTTTTGGGTGTCCAAAAATAGAGCAAAAAATACTCTATTCAACAATCAGAAACTTATTTCTATAATATATACTTGCTGGCTGCAGTCCCTTCAAATACCTTACATATTTGTGTTCCGAAGTCAAAAATTCCCCTCAAAAGACTTGATGCAGCTTTAATCGGAGTGCGTGAGAATGCATAAATTAGACAAAGGAACTAACCACTCGGATTGCTCTTGAGCGATTCAGTAAAGTATTAGTTAGTTGTAACTGGTTTAAATAGAGTCCGGAGAATAAGTAGCGTGCAGACACCCAACTGCCGGTTAATAAATATATATTGTATAATATTACAAGAAGAATTGCTAGGATAACCTGCGCCTAATCGTAATTTTAGTGAGAGTTTTGAGTTTAGTTTGAGGGGGTGAGCTACCTTAATGGATCATCCTATTTTGTTCATTATAAACCTAGTAGCTTTTGTGGCCAAACTGTAAAGAACTGATTGGGCGGTCTGGCCATAACTTTTAGAGCTTGTACAGGAGATCCAAAAAGATAACAGAAAATTAAAAGCCAACGTCTAATTTTCCAGGAATATTAGAAAAACCATTTAAATTCTCACGTTTTTTGCCGAAGATATAAATATTCAGTTGTATTGAAGCTTCTCTTGTTAGAAAGTGTGAATTTTGGTTTTTCGATAATAGGGAGTAGAATTTTCTTTTTAAATTTCAGGAAAGGGGAGTCCCTAAAAATGCTCGTTCATATCTGTTAGGAAAACGCTAGAAAATCAGCTCAAAGGAATTATCATTTGAGCAGTTGGGCTGAATTTGGCTGTTTCACAAGCTCGCCAACAAAAATGACGTAAATTTTACTGTCGTTTCAATAAATTTTCAGAGTCAAACCACAATTTCTTGACAGTTCTCGATGATGGCTAGTCTCCTGAGACAATTCGGTAATGGGCCATTTGTCTTTTTGGCGCTTAGTCGATGCTAAGACTAGCAAAATTATTTCAAGGCTTCATATCCCTGTAAGCAAGTACAAATTAATCGAGTCAATTGTCTCTATTATCTCTTCAATAATCCCAGAAAATTTGCACCTTTGAACGCATTTCTTTTCCAGCTAATGCTGTATAGTTTATTTTAATTAGTTGTCTTGAATAAATTTAACGCTACTCACTAATGAAATGATCAATCTGTATTTTCTGTTTTTATCAAAAACGAAATATGAGACGGTTCAGCACCATTATGACTTTTCTCTAAGGGAAAATGCCTCAGCTCGGTTAAATCAGTCGCTGGGTGACATTTATTGTTACTTATGACCACTTTACAGTGTGAGGTTATTTGGTTTTTCAGAATGGTTTCATTATTCCAGTCTCCTTTGTATTAAAACTCTCAAATGAGGATATCCGAACTTGGACGCCACCATAAAATTGATCAGTTTTGCGTTGATTAGTGGAGGTACTTTTGGCCACTTCATGGTTGCTTAAGGCCTCTTTGTGACATGAGGCTTTTTAAGTTGTAGAAACGTTTCATTATTCTAGTCTCGTTTATGTTAGAAGCTCTAAATCGGGGACACTCGATTTTTTGGAAGGTTGGTATAAACTTGTTGAGTTTTGTGTTGATGATTGGTAGTGTTTTTTCACTTCAGGATTATCTAATGCCAGTTTGCGATATGAGGCTCTTCAACCTTTAGAAGCGTTTCATTATTTTAGTCTCTTCTGTATTAATAGCTTCAAAGCCAGATTATTTGAGTTTATGATGCTGATGTAAACTTGACAAGCTTTAGAGTTGATAAGTGGGTCTAACTCCAGCCTCTTCGAGTATACTTATGGCCACTTTACGATGTGAGGCCCTTTGATCTTTAGCAGCATTTCATTATTCAAGTCTCCTTTGCAGTAAAAACTCCCAAATGAGGATATCTGAAATTGGGAGGCTGATGTACGGGTAAAATTGATCATCTTTGCTTTGATTAATGGTAGTACTTTTAGTGACTTCAGGGTTATTTATTGTCACTTTACGATGTGAGGCTCTTTAAATTATACAAGGGGTTCTTTATTTTAGTTTCGTTTATATTAGAAGATCTAAATCTGGGATACTTGATTTTGGAAGGCTGATATAAACTCGATGAGCTTTGTATTGATGAGTTGTGTTATTTCTTGCCACTTTGCGATGTGAAGCTCTTCATCTTTTAAAAAGGTTCCATTATACCTCTCTGCTACATATTAAAAGCCACACAACGGAGATATTCGAATTCGAGAGGTTGGTATAAAGTCGATGGTCTTTGCATTTATGAGTGATTTTATTTATGGCTTTTTTGCGATATGAGGCTGTTCATCTTCTAGAAGGATTTCAGTATTTCAGTGTGCTATGCGTTACAAGCTTTACAACGAAAATATTCAAATTTGATAGATTGATATAAAACTTGATGAGCTTTTCATTGATGGGTGATTTTACTTACTGCCTCTGCGTTGTGGGGCTCTTCATCTTTTAAAAGGATTTGAGTATTTCAGTCTGCTATGAATTCAATGATTCACAACGAGTATATTCGAATTTGAAAGGTAGATACAATACTTGTTGAGCTTTGGCTTGATGAGGGACGTTACTTATTGCCACACTGCGTTGGAAGGCTCTTCAATTTATAGAATGGTTTTATTATTCCAGTCGGCTTTGTATTGAAATTACGACAACGAGGCTATTCAAAATATTGATCTACAGACGCAGCAAAAACAAATATTGCTTCCTGAGATTTCTTGTTTCTTCTCTTAGTTTTTTTTTTGTTATTTATTAAGAGATTGGTTAATAAAGTGTCTTGTTTGTGTACCTGCTCTAAAATGTTTCTTTCTTTTCCCCATGAGATGTAACTTCTTTGTGTGAATCGAATTTTGTTGTAGGTTTCTAACACACGTTTGTTTTTCCTTCTAGTAGAAAGATTTTCCTCTATAGGGAAAACTCTCAGCTCTTTTAAATCAGTCACCTGTTGACTTTTATATTGTTAATAATGGGCACTTTGCGGTACCAGCTTCTTCTTTTTCTAGAAGGATTTCATTATTCTGTTTGCTCTTTGTGGAACACTCCTCTAGAGACTTTCCCAAAAAGTATTGTCATTGCCTAAGACTGCTACTACAACAAATTATTTTGGTACCAAGCCGCCTCAGGCCAACAAAGCTATGTACCCTCCTGTATCCCAGTCTGGACAAGGCTTCGCTCTATTCACTCGTGCGAAGTTTCTATTCTCTTCAAATCATTTCTCATGACCTATTTTTACGCTATTCTGGGATGACCTGCTTGTCGTTTAGCTCTAGATGAATGGCAAAAAGTACGCGTTTTGATAATCTGTCATCCGTAGGACTTGGCTGTGCCATGTTAACATTCCTTTCATTATAGCTTGTCAAAGATGTGGCGAAAATGTGGATCTAACTGCAACTACACTACGTTTTTCATACAGCTTGTCGTTTCTAATAAATAAACGGATGTACGATCTGTCAAACAAATAAATGAGTACGCGAATGAGCTTGGAATGAGTATTTCAACCTATTCTCCTCTTACTTTTTCTTTGCTTGTTTGATTCGTCTAAATATGTTCAAGACTCCTCCCCCCCCACAAAAAATTGGGCACGTATAACATCAACTAGATCATTTATTTTTTTATGTCTATCTTGCATTGCATTGCAGAAGCATTGCATTTTTATGTCTATCTTGGCCACTGTTCCTTATATCCTATGGAGTAAATATGGCCACTGAATATACTTTGCTAAAGAAAACTTTCTAGGTTTTAGCTGATTTCTTGAATAACTATCAATGAGAACATACAATAATAGCTATTCAAAAAAGAAAAATAAGAGAAAAATTTAAAAGAGCTTAGTAAAAGCAGTCCTGATAAAAATTGCCCATTTTTTCTTAGCCTTTTTATGGCACTTGGTATTAACCAAGTGACATATAGCAATCGCAAATTCTGTCGGTCTGTCCGTCTGTGTGTCGGTCCCGGTTTTGCTACTTTAGGCACTTCCAGGTAAGCTAGGACGATGGCAGGTGTATCAGGGACCGGACCAGATTAAATTACAAATAGTCGTTTTCCCGATTTGACCACCTGGGGGGGGGGAGTTGGGGGCCCGTTAATTCGGAAAAAATAGAAAAATTGAAGTATTTTTAACTTACGAACGGTTGATCAGATCTTAATGAAATTTGATGTTTGGAAGGATATCGTGTCTCAGAGCTGTTGTCTTAAATCCTGACCGGATCTGGTGGCATTGGGGGGGGGGGTTGGGAAGGGAAACCTAAAATCTTGGAAAACACTTAGAGTGGAGGGATCGGGATGAAACTTGGTGGGAAAAATAAGCACGAGTCCTAGATACATGATTGACATAACTGGAACGGATCCGTTCTCTTTGGGGTAGTTGCGGGGGGGGGGTTAATTCTGAAAAATTAGAAAAATGAGGTATTTTTAACTTACGAAGGGGTGATCGGATTTCAATGAAAATAGATGTTTAGAAGAATATCGTGTCTCAAAGCTCTCATTTTAAATCCGGACCGGATCTTGAGGTATTGGGGGGGGAGCCTAAAATCACGGAAAAGGCTCAGATTGGAGGGACCGAGATAAACTTGGTGGGAAAAATAAGCAGAAGTCTTAGATATGTGATTTACATAATTGGAACGGATCCGCTCTATTGGGGTGTGTGTGTGTGTTAATTTTGAAAAAATAGAAAAAACGACATATTTTTAACTTACGAAGGAGTGATTGTATCTTCATGAAACTTCTTATTTAGAAGGACCCTCGTAATTCAGATCTCTTATTTTAAATCTCAGCCGGATCCAGCGTTATTGGGGGGCAGTTGGGGGGGCCGGAAATCTTAGAAAATACTTAAAGCTGAGAGATCAGGATGAAACTGGATGGGAAGAATAAAAACCTGTCTAAGATACGTGACTGACTTAACCGGACCGGATCTGCTCTCTGGTGGAGTTGCGGGGGGGGGGGTAATTATGAAAATTGAGGTATTTGTAACTTACGAAAGGGTGACCAGATCTTAATGAAATTTGATATTTAGAAGGATCTTGTGCTTTAAAGCTCTAATTTTAAATTCCGACTAGATCCTGTGACGTTGGGTGGAGTTGGAGGGGGAAACCAGAATTCTTGGAAAACGTGAAAATTTGGGTAAATATGAATTGGATTTATATCTTACTAATAGGTGATCGGATCTTAATGAAATTTGGTATTTAGAAGGAATTCGTGTCTCAGAGCTCTTATTTAAAATCCAGACCAGATCTTTTGACATTGGAGGGGGAATTGGAGGGGGAAGTCTTGGAGAACACTTGGAGTGGAGGAATCAGGATGAAACCTGGTGGATAGAATAAGCAAATGTCCTTGATACGTAATTGACATAATCGTACTGGATTCGCTCTCTTTGGGGGAGTTGGGGGAGGGGTCCAATGATTTGGCGAGTTAGGTGCTTCTGGACGTGCTAGGACGATGAAAATTGGTAGGCGTGTCAGGGAGCTGCAAAAAGTGACTTGATAAAGTCGTTTTCCCAGATTCGACCATCTGGGGGTCTAAATGGAGAGGAAAAATTAGAAAAAATTAGGTATTTATAACTTACGAGTGGGTGATCGGATCTTAATGAATTTTGATATTTAGAAGGACATCGTGACTCAGAGCTCTTATTTTAAATCCTGACCGGCATTAAGCCTCTGATTTTCCTTTTAAATCAATCTATTGATTCTTAGAATTTTGTTACAGTTCATACCATATGAGCTCTTGGCTCTTAGCTCTTCTTGTCTCGTCACAAGTGCCATATGAGCTCTTAGCTCTTGTTTACTTTTAGTTCCAGTCTACAGAGCAATTACAACAAAACAACCATAGTCAGTATAAAGGTATTGAACTAACCTTCAAATTTCACCGGAGGGCAAATTATTTTTAAGCATTTTATAAGAATCGTAGTTTTTCTGGGACTTTAGTTTAAAATGATGAAATAATATGATGATAAAATGATGATAATGATGATATGATTATATAAAATGAAGACATATATGTTTACGTAGAAATCTATTAATGTTTAAGTTTAAAATGACTGATGAACTTACAATGGCAAAAGCCGATGAAGATGCTCAAAGAGTCTATGCCAAAAAACTTGCTGCTGATAGAGAAAGTCTGAAAAGAAAGCGTGCCGAGGAATCAAAAGAACAGCAAGGAAACAGGCTTGAGGCTAAAGAACGCAAAACCGCGCAGTTAGATGAAGATCCACCTGGACAGCGAGAGTCAAAACATATCAAAACTGAAAATGATAGCGATGATGATTGGGTTTGGGATTTTGACTTGGATAAGGTCATCAATGCCTACCAGATTTTAGTTAAAAAAACAAAGGTTAGGCGATATGTATTTCATAGTGAAGCCAGTCAGTCGACGGCCAACCTACCATCTTCAAAGATACCACGATAGGAAGACTCTACACCGTTCATCCCAATCAACATGAATGCTTCTTTCTACGCCTGCTTTTGGTGAATGTACCCGGTCCGACATCCTTTGAGTATTTGAGAACTGTAAACGGTACTATACATGACACTTACCGTAGTGCATGCCAAGCTCTGAATTTATTGGAGAATGACCAACACTGGGATAACCCCAAGTCAAATTCGTGCATTGTTTGGCATCATTTTAACAACTTGCTCTCCATCAGCTCCTACAGAGTTATGGGAAAAATATAAGTCAAAAATGTCCGAAGATATACTCCATCGAAAACAGTTAGAGACGTCAGATATGACTTTTGATTTTACATCAGAAATTTATAACTACACTTTAGTTATTATAGAAGATTTGTGCGTACGTATGGCAAACAAACCTCTTCAGGATTTGGGAATGCCTTCACCTAACCGTATCGCTGCTGTTTCGACATGTGTAGAATTGGATCGTGAACAAAGTTACAGTACGAGTGATCTTTTGTCGTATGTACAAAATAACATTTCCAAGTTAACGTCGGAGCAAAAAGACATTTATGATACGATAATGCATTGTGTCGATAACAACGTTGGAGAAATTTTTATTTGGATGCGCCAGGAGGTACTGGTAAAACGTTTGTGATAAAACTGATTCTGGCATCAATTCGATCAAAAAATGATATAGCGTTGGCAATTGCGTCGTCCGGAATAGCCGCAACATTGCTGCCTGGTGGAAGAACTGCTCATTCCGCTTTGAAATTGCCTCTGAATTTGCATTCTACAGAAACTCCCACGTGCAATATTTCCAAATCATCTGGGATGGGTAAAGTATTGCAGCAATGCAAACTTTTTATTTGGGATGAGTGCACAATGGCACACAAAAAATCGCTCGAGGCTCTGGATCAATGCTTGAAAGATTTGAGAGGGAAGTCGAAACCCTTTGGCAGCACATTAATATTGCTTGCGGGAGATTTCAGGCAAACATTACCTATAATACCTAGATCAACTCCTGCAGACGAAATGAATGCTTGCCTGAAAAATTCTAATTTATGGGCACACGTAAAAATATTAAAATTAACTACAAATATGCGTGTCCGATTGCAAAACGATGACTCTGGTCAAACATTTTCAGATCAATTGCTGGCAATTGGAAACGGAAAGCTCCCAGTAGACTCAATTTCAGGACGTATACAACTACCTGCTGATTTCTGTAATTTAGTGACGTCCAAAAATGAATTGATTGAAAAAGTTTTTCCGAATATTCTAAAAAATTATAAAAATAATAAATGGCTAAGTGAAAGAGCGATTCTCGCACCCAAAAATATAGACGTCCACGAAATCAACAATATTGTTTTGACCAAGATTCGAGACCAGGCAGTCCTTTACAAGTCAGTCGACAAAGTTTTGGAACCAAATGAAGCGGTTAATTATCCATCTGAATTTTTAAATTCCATAGATCTTCAGGGTTTCCACCACACGTGCTACAACTAAAAATAGGCGTACCAATAATACTTTTAAGAAATATCAACCCACCAAAGCTTTGCAATGGCACGCGACTTGCCGTAAAAAAAAAAAAAAAACAATGGAAAACCTAATAGAGGCCACAATCTTGACAGGGCCTTTTGAGGGTGAGGCTGTTCTTATTCCTCGCATTCCCATGATTCCAACGGATCTGCCTTTTCAATTTAAAAGATTGCAATTCCCAATTCGATTAGCATTTGCAATCACCATTAACAAAGCTCAAGGTCAATCATTAGAAAAATATGGTATAGATCTTAATACTGATTGTTTTTCCCATGGACAATTGTACGTTGCATGTTCGAGGGTCGGTAAACCTGACAATCTATTTATATGCAGCGACAATTGGACAGCGAAGAATGTTGTATATTCGCAAGTTTTACGCAGTTAATTTGTATTGTATCTATCTATCTATCTATCTATATAAAAACGAGTTGTGTGTATGCGTGTTTGTTTGTTTGTAAAAAGAGCGTTTGCATATGACGTCATTATTAGTACATACGGCTTTGTATATGCACAGACAATGGGAAAGTCAAGAATGTTGTATATTCGCAATTTTTACGTAGTTTAACTCCTGCAGACGAAATGAATGCTTGCCTGAAAAATTCTAATTTATGGGCACACGTAAAAATATTAAAATTAACTACAAATATGCGTGTCCGATTGCAAAACGATGACTCTGGTCAAACATTTTCAGATCAATTGCTGGCAATTGGAAACGGAAAGCTCCCAGTAGTGGCAAAGCCAAGAATGTTGTATATTCGCAATTTTTACGTAGTTTGAAACACATATATAAATCTATCTATATTCACAGGTGGGACACAGGGACACAACTACAATGGCGCGTAACTAATATGGCGCGTAACGACTTACGCTCGCGGGGGGCTTGGGGGGGCGCGAAGCGCCCCACCAACTAGGTGTTGGGGTGGCGCGAAGCGCCACCCCAACAGCTAGTATACTATATTTATAAGTGAGCAATAATTGTGTATGTATGTATGTATGTGTTTTTTTCTCGAAAACGGCTCCATATTTTTTCGGGAAATTAGTATCCTGGGATTGGCCTAAAAACGATCTAGATAGGTAAGAAGTTTGAGAAAATTTGCTATGAGCTTTAATTTTGGAAAAATATATATTTATTTGAGTGTCGTCATTTTTATATGTATCAGTATTACAATGACGTTATCACACTTGTCACGCTTATGTGGAAAAATTGAAGATTTCCATGTATGGAGAAGTTTATATTAAATAGTTAAAGAGCAAAAGCTGGTACTTGCAAAAATATTTGCATATATTTTGACAAGGGATTACAACAATTCCAAACCTCAAAACAGAAAACAAAAGTTTGAAGCTTAGCAGAAATCGTTGTTAAAAATCGGACTTGGTGTAATAATAAACTACTTTGAATAGACTTCAGAATGAAAGACATTAAATTACGCAAAGAGCAAAAAACGTAATTGCAAATTTATATTTTAAGGGGTTACAATAATTCAAAAGCCTTAAAAACGAACACCTTTTTAAACGCAACCAGTTATAGAATATCAGTAGGAAGGCCCTGTCACAACAATTCAAAAACCTTAACAAAGAAAACCAAAGATTGAAGCTTAACACATATCGTTGCTAGAAACCGGATTAGCTTTAATTATCAAATGTCTTTGAACAGACTGCAGAATGAAAAGACATTAGATTGCACAACAACTGAAGACACAAAACTACTAATTGCAAAATATTTGTATATATTTTAACTATTTTAACTATATATTTTAACTATTTTAACTTTTAACAATTCAAAAACCTTAAAAAGAAAACCAAAAGTTTAAAGCATAGTAGAAATCTTTGGTTAGAAATTGGACCTCCTTTGATAATCAAATATCTTTGAAAGTTTAGTATGAAAATACGTTAAATAGCGTAAAGAGCAAAAAACTGGTAATTACAACAATTCAAAAACTTTAAAAAGAAAACCAAAAGTTTAAAGCATAGTAGAAATCTTTGGTAGAAATTGGACCTCCTTTGATAATCAAATATCTTTGAAAGTTTAGTATGAAAATACGTTAAATAGCGTAAAGAGCAAAAAACTGGTAATTACAACAATTCAAAAACCTTAAAAAGAAAACCAAAAGTTTAAAGCATAGTAGAAATCTTTGGTAGAAATTGGACCTCCTTTGATAATCAAATATCTTTGAAAGTTTAGTATGAAAATACGATAAATAGCGTAAAGAGCTAAAAACTGGTAATTACAACAATTCAAAAACCTTAAAAGAAAACCAAAAGTTTAAAGCATAGTAGAAATCTTTGGTAGAAATTGGACCTCCTTTGATAATCAAATATCTTTGAAAGTTTAGTATGAAAATACGTTAAATAGCGTAAAGAGCAAAAAACTGGTAATTACAACAATTCAAAAACCTTAAAAAGAAAACCAAAAGTTTGAAGCTTAGTAGATATCTTTGTTAAAAATCTGATTTTTATGATCAAATATTCTTGAAAAGACTGCAATTTAAAAAGACAGCAAAGTGTCTCAAAATATTTGTGGTTAGAAGACAAGCGACAATGAGAATCCATATACAGAAGCCTGCCGCGTGCCGCGTGCCAAGTGCCGGGGTCTGGCGACCCCGGTAAAAGTACTGCAAAAACGGATCAATGAGAATTTCTTAAAATAGCCTGAAACCGCTTAAAAATGGTGTCGGATCGAAATGAAAACTGTGCCTTTAAAATCACCATATTCGAAAACCCTGAATAGAAGAATTAATACTGATTTTTTATATATTTAATTGTTTATATATATGTCAGCTGCTTATATATAAGTAATAAAAGCATCCTGTACTTTTATTTTGTCATATATCAAGCCTAAACATAATCCGAACTGCAAGGAAAAATTGCAGTTCCTCTTTAAATTATGTTATGAATTTGCTACATTTGTTATTGCTATTCATAAAGGAATCACCTTATAAAAAATGGTTATAAGAAGCTTAACAGCCAAGAAAAAGGTAAAAAAAAATTATTACCCGTGGATTTATTGAACAGAGTTATTAATGAAACATTTTGAGTCGGTTATTGTAGATCAAGGTTAGGCCTATATGTTTCCAAGTAAATTTTTAGGTTTTAGTTTTTGCATTAATCAATCGACGACACTAATAAAAACCATGTTTCATCAGCTCAATACATTGTTAGAGCATGATGTGTTTACCATTTTTTAATCCTTTTACTACTGTCTCTGACTAATCTTCGCAAAATGAATCTTCCTTCATCTCCAAATTGTAAAAAGATAATTATCGTTCTTTTTTATATTATTCCCTGCAACTTTATCACGGTTTAACACATGCTGAGTGTTTTCCCCCATCCCACTTTAAATCTCTCCTTCTGACCTATTCCCTTCTTTTTTCTCGTTATCTGACTTATTCCCATCTTATTCCATCATCTCGTTCTGACCGCGTTCCCATCTTTAGCTAGGACAAATTTAGACTCTGGGACTTCAAAAAGGGACGCTATTTTTGTGTTTGAAAGCAGTGTTGAACTATTATTTCAAAACATTAAAGCGACACTGAATATGTTTTATAAGCAAAAAAGAAAGGAAAGCAAAAGAAAAGACAAGATAAGCAAGGAGGAAAAAAAGAAACTATCAGTGTGTTCAAAATTTGAGTCAAGTTTCTAAACTTTCTTAAAGTTTCTAAACTCAAATCAACTGATCTTTCACCAGTATTTAATTTTTTTTACTGATAAAATTAATACTATGCTCAAGTAAGGAAGGAACCAAAACAAAGGAAAAGTTCAAAAGAAAAGTAAAGTCAACATAATTTTGGTTTAGAAAGGAACATCGTCGCTTTTATGCTCAAAACCACGGCAATATGTCAAAAAGTAAAACTGAATGAGTGATTTTCAACCAACTTTTCATTTTTCCAATGGTGCCAAATATTCCGCATAAGAAAGCTGAAAAAATACAAACCAAATTTTTATGGTAGTACAAACTGATAAAATTAATACTATTTTACTGATTTTACTGATTTACTGATTACTGATACTATTTTACTGATTTACTGATACTATTTTACTGATATTTTACTTGATTTTTACTGATAAAATTAATACTATGCTCAAGTAAGGAAGGAACCAAAACAAAGGAAAAGTTCGAAAGAAAGGTAAAGTCAACATAATTTTGGTTTAGAAAGGAACATCATCGCTTTTATGCTCAAAACCACGGCAATATGTCAAAAAGTAAAACTGAATGAGTGATTTTGAACCAACTTTTCATTTTTCCAATGGTGCCAAATATTCCGCATAAGAAAGCTGAAAAAATACAAACCAAATTTTTATGGTAGTACAAACTTCGTAATATTATGTTAATATTTTACGATGCTTTCCTACTCCAACATATTGACATTGAATTTTTTTTTATCTTGCTAGTGCTATTTGAAGAGTTTAAAGACAAATGACAAACTGAATGTTCAATTTTCAACCAGCTTCACATTTTTCAACTGATACTCAGTATTACGTGCAAGGTTAAATTATTTCATTTTTCATGATGAACAGGTCTTTGACGGCGGAAAGCTTAATTCTAGCAAAAATAAAACAAAGGCTTTAAAGACAATCAAATATCATTCTAAAAGAGAAACATCCAATTAACTAACGTTATTATACTTGCTTTTGAGATTAATTTCGAAAATTGCACCCAGTGGAAAAAAAAATATGAACTTGTGGTTTCCATTAGTTACTGTCGATGCTCTCCTAAATGAATTGCATCTTCTAAGGTTAAAATAGTCAAACAAGTTCCTAATAGGATTCTAGAATTAATATAATAGTATCATGAGACCAAGCTTCGCTCGATGAAGCGAAGCTTAGACAAACCTTGTCCGGCGTATACCCCTCGCAGAAATAACATGATTCACTAAAGAAACAATTCTATCGTATATTTTCTCTGTATGTATTGACTTTCATTTTATTTAAAAAAATAAACATTTTTAAAATCTCGTTTCGTATAATAATTGCCATGGGGCATTTAAGACAAAAATAGAACCAAAACCAAAATAAAATTTTGACATCCGTAGAACGATCTATATGGAAAATAAATATACCAAAGGTATATTATGGAATTACTTACCTTATATACAAAATCGTAATTTCGGGTAAAAATTGCGTACTACCTTCTTTGGCTGGTTTGCAAATGAAAAAAAATTAGTTATTAATCGTCAATGAGGCAAAGTTTTAATTTTGAATAATTATTTTACTTTTATATCTGCTCGTCTTAAGTTTTAATGTGGGTTTTCACTCTTCTTTAAAAAACTTCTTTTTGGTGTTTTTTTTTTTTTTTATTAATCGTGTCGTCCAAGGAGAAAAAATAAGTTCTGTAGATTTAGCAAGTCACTTTATTGTTAAAAAACAACACCCCACACACAAAGCCATAATGTAAATAAAAGAAATGAAAAATAGTAGATTTGACGCATAAAAATGCTCTTAAAACCATGAACCAATGTGTACTTCCGATTTTACAGTCGAGGAGTTCTTGCTGACGTAAACAAAATGCGATCCACTCATACCCTGGTTCACAGAAGAAACAGCATTTTATACATATAATTTATACATAAATATATATATATATATATATATATATATATATATATATATATATATATATATATATATATATTTACATGTAATAAAAAGTTTTTAGTACTTAAATAAAAGATTTTTATTGTTTTAATTAAACGAAGCTTGTGTTTCAGGAGTCGTTCTTAAAGAATTGGGACACAAATTCTAACTTTAGTTTAAAGAGCGAGGTGTTGAGGATGAGCAACCCTCTCGTATTCGTAGTGATTTCTGTTCGTTTTAAGTTTTAATGTTGCTCCTTACTTTCAGTCGAAAAAACTTTTTTTATTTCTGATAGTTTTTCTAAATAAGGCTGGAAATCTGGTTCTAGCTCCCCGGAAAAATCCCTCCTCCCCGCGTATATAGTCTCTAGACATTTCAGTCCTGGTAAAAATTTACCCCAGACAATTGCCCTTATCATCTCCACGCTTTAAGTCGGTCAAGAGAAAGCAAGACATAATTCTTGCGAAGAATTTCGTATAGGAATTCTGGCAAATTCCCCCAGTATAAAATTTCCCTTGAAAAACTAACTTCTGGGAAATTTCCCTACACCCATGGCAAATTCTCCCCGTGGAAAATCATCCCAGCAGAAAATTCCCCCCCAAAAAAAAAAGAAAAATTATACACACTTCCCATTAACAAATACTATACATAAACAATGGGCTAATTTTCACTTAAATACCTTTAGACAGGAGCTGTGGGGGGTCTTAATATCTCCAAAGGCATTGTTATTCGTCCATTCAACTATGCTGAACAAAATGGCCATCTCAAAATTTTGATCGGATGATTTTGAGAAAAAAGGGGCGTGAGATGATGCCTAGTTGCCCTCCAATCTTTTTGGTTATTAAAAAAGGGTACTAAAACTTATAATTTCCATTCGAATATGCCTTTTCCACGATATTATAGGACTACTGGGTAGATACGATCAACCCTGAAAAAAAAAAATCCCAAATAAACACTCATCCGCGATCTTCTTCTGGCAAAAAATACAAAACTCCACGTTTTTGCATATAGGAGCTTCAAACCTCTATAGTAGGGTTTTCTGATACGCTGAATCTGATGGTGTCATTTCCATTAAGATTCTATGACTTTCAGGGAGTGTTTCCCCTTTTTACGAAAATCAGGCAAATTTTCTCAGGCTTGTAGCCTTTGAAGGGCAGGACTAAACATAATGAAACTTATATATTTGAAATCAGCAACATAAGCCGACCCTTTTGATATATCTGTTGCTATCTACATTTTGTTTTTTTAGAGTTTTGGTTACTATTGAGGCGGGTCGCTCTTCACTTACAGCTTGTTGCCACGAACTGGTTGACAAACGTCCTTTGATTAGCGTTGATTATAGCTACAATTGATAATTCCATTTAGGCGTTTGATTGGTTACTCTTGGAGGTTTAAATATTCTGCCAGCTAAATTAATTGTTTTCCTATTTTTCGTATTTATTTTATGACTGATCTTGCCCATTGTGCAGGAACCTTATTGTTCACTGTAAATATCAATTTTTTTTTTAAATGGACATCATTTTGATAGAGTTCTAGCTCTTTTTTGAAATTTTCAAAAGTTTTTTCTTGTGATTACGAACTACCGTGTTTTTGAATCTGGATGAAAATGATTATTTATGAGATAGCGTTACATTGGAAATATTTCTTTCTAGACAGTATCTTTAAAAACCTGTCTTTTAAATTTTAGCTTTCACGGGCCGTAGTTGCCAGATTTAATAAAGAGCTGCAACCATGATTAAAAAAAAAAGTTTCGGTAATTTAATGCAAATGCTACCTGGTATCTTTTTCCGTTCCATAGACTGACAAGAAGCCGCGGTTTACCTATATATTTTTAAGTTTTGTTTTATCTATATTTTCTTCCATTTATTTATTTATTAATACCAAATACGGTAAGCTTTCAAGCTTGTCGCAATCACAATTTATTTTCATCTTTTTGAAAAGATTTTCTCAGAAAATTGTTTCATACATTTTTTACAGCCAAATCACTTCGAAATTGACTTTACATCTTTAAAACAAAAATTAATAAATTTTTTCTGTAGATGATGGACTGCTTTCGTAAAATATCTAAAAATTATTGTTTTTCTGTCTTCTTCAAAATTGAAAAGGTTTCAGCTGAAAACTTTATGTAGAGTAGTTCAGAACTGAAAGAATGAGTTTTGTTCTAATTTTTCTTTTTGTTACAGTTTTTCAATCGACTTGGTGTTCCTGGTGTTTTACTCCCTGAAGATCTCTTCAGGAGTATTTCAGACTTAGATGTACATGGATCACAAGCAGAAATCTTATCAAAGGTGAGGTCATATTTCTGTTTGATGTGAACTTTGAAATTTATTTATATTGATTCAATAGATACACTTTTAATTTTGAGACACTATTTAATGAAGAGTATGGTCCTTTTCCTTTTATTTCCTTTTATTTAAAAAACCAAGTTTTTAGAGATAGTAATATTTTTTGAATGCAAATCATGTGTTTCAATGAAACAACACAAGCTTATTGTATTATGTTATTCCAAGAGGTCTTTTAACTCTTGATTGAACTCTTTAGTATTCAAAACAACACGGGGTAGAGAACAAGAGAATACTCCTATGAGAACAAAGCAAAGATAGTCTGGAGTCACTGCGAATGCAGTGTGTAGCACATTCGAACTTTTATTTATTTATTTAATTGAGATAAAAATGACGAAGCAGAATGAAAAGAAGACAGAAAAAGAATAATTGCTCTATCAAAATTTTCCGTTTTTATGGCACTTGGTATTAACCAAGTGACATATAGCGATCGCAAATTCTGTCGGTCTGTCTGTCCACGTTTTGCTACTTTAGGTACTTCCAGGTAAGCTAGGACAATGAAATTTGGCAGGCGTATCAGGGACTGGACCAGATTAAATTAGAAATAGTCGTTTTCGCGATTTGACCATCGGGAGGCGGGGTTGAGTGGGGGGTCGGTTAATTCGGAAAAAAATAGAAAAAAATGAATCATTTTTGACTTACGAACGGGTGATGGGATCTTAATGAAATTTGATGTTTGGAAGGATATCGTGTCTCATAGCTCTTATTTTAAATCCCAACCAGATCCGGTGACATTGGGGGGAATTGGGGGGGGGGGTACCTAAAATCTTGGAAAATGCTTAGAATGGAGAGATCGGTTTGAAACTTGGTGGGAAAAATAAGCAGAAGTCCTAGATACGGGATTGGCATAACTGGAATGATCTGCTCTTTTTCGGGGAGTTGGGGGGGGGTTAATTCTGAAAATTAGAAAAAATGAGGTATTTTTAACTTACGAAGGAGTGATCTGATCTTAATGAAATTTGAAGTTTGGTAGAATATCGTGTTTCAGAGCTCTTATTTTAAATCCCGACTGGATCCGGTGACATTGGGGGGAATTGGTGGGGGGAGCCTAAAATCTCGGAAAACGCTTAGAGTTGAGGGATCAGGATGAAACAAATAAAAACAAGTCCTAGTTACGTGATTGACATAACCGGAACGGATCCACTCTCTTTGGGGGATTTGGGAGGAGGGAGGAGGGTTAATTCTGAAAAATTAGAAAAAAATGAGGTATTTTTAATTTAGGAAGGAGTGATCGGATCTTAATGAAATTTGATTTTTGGAAGGATAGCGTGTCTCAGAGCTCTTATTTTAAATCCCGACCGGATCCGGTGACATCGGGGGGAGTTGGGGGGGGCCTAAAATCTTGGATAATACAAAGAGTGGAGGGGTCGGGATGAAACTTGGTGGTAAAAATAATCATACGTCCTAGATACTTGATTGAAATAACCAGAACGGATCCTTTCTCTTTGGGGGAGTTGGGGGAGGAGGTTTAATTCTGAAAAATTAAAAAATGAGGTATTTTTAACTTACGATCCGATATCTTAATGAAATTTGATGTTTAGAAGGATATCGTGTGTCAGAGCTCTTGTTTTAAATGCCGACCGGATCCGGTGAAGGTGGAGTTGGGGGGTGGAACCTAAAATCTTGGAAAACGCTTAGAGTGGAGAGATTGGGTTGAAACTTGGTGGGAAAAATAAGCACAAGTCCTAGATACGGGATTGACATAACCGGAACGGATCTGCTCTCTTTGAGGGAGTCGGGGGGAGGGTTAATTCTAAAATATTAGAAAAAATGAGGTATTTTTGACTTACGAAAGAGTGATCGTATCTTAATTAAATTTCATATTTAGAAGAACCTCGAAACTCAGATCTCTTATTTTATCCCGACCGGATCCAGTGTCATTAGGGGGGGGGGCAGAAATCTTGGAAAACGCTTAAAGCGGAGAGATCAGGATGAAACTTGGTGGAAAGAATAAGCAGAAGTCCAAGATAGGTGACTGATATAACCGAACCAGATCCGCTCTCTTTGGTGGAGTTGGGGGGGTGGAGTAATTCAGAAAAATTAGAAAAATGAGGTATTTGTAACTTACGAACGAGGAGATATTAGTGAAATTTGATATCTAGAAGGATCTTTTGCTTTAGAACTCTCACTTTAAATTTAGACCAGATCCGGTGACATTGAAGGGAGTTGGAGGGGGAAACCGGAATTCCTGGAAAACGTGAAAATCGAGGTTTCTTACGAATGGGTGATCGGATCTTAATGAAACTTGATATATAGAAGAATCTTATGTCTCATATGCTCCATTCTCAATTCGAATTGGATCCGGGGACATAGAGGGCTGGAGGGGGGAAACATAAATCTTGGAAACCGGAAATCTTGGAAAACCCTTAGAGTGGAGAGATCGGGATGAAGCTTGATGGGAAGAATAAGCACAAGTTATAGATACGAGATTGACATAATTGGTACGGATCCGTTCTCTTTGAGGGAGCTGCGGGCTGTTAATTTTTAAAAATCAGAAAAATTCAGGTATTTTTAACCGGGTGACCGGATCTTAATGAAATTTGATATTTAGAAGGAACTCCTGTCTTGGATCTCTTATTTCAAATCCCAATCAGATATTTTGACATTAGGGGGAGTTGGAGGGGAAACCGGAAATCTTGGAAAACGCTTATAAATGTCGTAGATGCGTGATTGACGTAACCGGACTGGATCCCCTCTCTTTGGTGGAGTTAGGTGGTGGGTTCAGTGTTTTGGCGAGTTTGGTGCTTCTGGACGTGCTAGGACGATGAAAGTTGGTAGGCGTGTCAGGGAGCTGCACAAATTGACTTGATAAAGTTGTTTTCCCCGATTCGTCCATCTGGGTGGCTGAAGGGAGAGGAAAAATTAGAAAAATTGAGGTATTTTTAACTTACGAGTGGGTGATCGGATCTTAATGAATTTTGATATTTAGAAGGATCTCGTGACCCAGAGCTCTTATTTGAAATCCTGACCGCCATTAAGCCTCTGATTTTCCTTTTAAAGCAATCTATTGATTCTTAGAATTTTGCTAGAGCTCATACAATATGAGCTCTTGGCTCTTCCCACCTCTTCACAAGTGCCATATGAGCTCTTAGTTCTTGTTTCTTTTTTCTTTGCAATTTTCTTTTTATGCTTTTTGCTTAGTTCTGAAACTCCTATTTCTGAATCTATGGTTAATATTCAACCCTGACTTGTGAGTCCATGATGGATTACATTTATGTTTTGTACCATTTATTCTCCTCAAATTAAAAGTTTATGGAAATTCATGTCGTCAAGGGCTGTGGTAAGCTATGAATTAGTTTTTGCTTATAAGAATCTTATCTCAAAAAGGAGAAAAAAGAACGACAGGTTAAAATCCATTGCTAAGAGTGGAATCGTAGTGAACCATAATAATTTATTACTGACTGAGTTACTTTACTGATTTACTTAACTGAACTGACTGTTCAGTTTCTCTCTGTTTGATTGACGAACCAGTTGCATGACTTACCTGTTTGTATTCAAGTTCTGAATTATTAACAGAAGTGACATATGCCAGCGTTCTATAGGTAAGAACTCTCCCCCACTGGAATTGTTTGCTAGGGTGGGCCAGCCACATGTTGTCAAGGTGGCGTCTAACATATTTACACGCTTTAGAATGACAAATTATTTGTGTTGTTTAATATCTGTTTAGAACAAAGAGAAGACTTTTTTTGCGAAAGCCGCCATAAATTTCTCCCCTTTTTTTCCTTCCCACCTTTTACTTATGCTATTATAGAAATCTTTGGGCAATTATAAAGCGAAACATTTTGTTGAGTCTAAAGTGGTTTTGAACACAAAGAAGGGGTCAAACGGAGCTTTCCAATTATGTAGCAGGAACGAAGCTTATTTAGAAGTTTCTCAATTTTAAATTGTTGTTTTTCTTTGTTAAAATTAGGTTTGACAGTTATGATTCTTGTTTATGTCCCTATTTATGTCCCCTTATGTTGAAGACCATCTGTTCGAGTCACAAACTCGTCATATCGTTTATCTGTTTATTTTCAAGCTCTGTGAAATATTGATAAATGGGATGTATGCAAGTTCTATTGGAAACATCTTTTGTACGCTTTAGATTATTTTTTCTTTTTTTATCCTGTTAAAGAATAAGTTTGACTTCTCATGATTACATTTTATAAAAGAATGCGAAGTAAAACGATCGTAGTCTGGTAATGAAAGCTGATTTTCCTGTGGTCCTGTGTCAATTCTAAACTCTTGGTTCAACCTGCCTAAGACCATAGGTAGGCGTGCCTTGTTTACCTCTCATTCCAGGCAATCTAATGGTCCTATGTCAATTTTATGTTCTTGGTCAACCTGCCTGAAACTCTAGGCTGGTTTGCCCTAGTAAAAGATAACAAACAGACTATTGGTCGAATAAAAGAGGCATACTAACTCCCGGCCTTTACCCGTGCTGTTTAACCAAAAACTTGGAAAACTATGGATTCTACGAATATCTTAGTTCTATAACTATTTCCCACCTTAGTTCTTCTGCCCTAGGAATGACGCATGGACGGATAATAAATAGACTTATCTATTAATAAATGAACTAACATCATTTTTTGCAATCCTAATAAGGGGGTTAATGACATATTTCCTTCTCAATCAATCAGACTATCTGTCTTGAGTTTTTCTACAAATTGCCATGGCTTGATGCCCACAACTATTCCATTTTAATTCAAAATCAACGATTTACTTTTTTTCTAAAATTTTATTCCTCACCCATTTACATTTGGTGGCGTTTTGTCATGTGTGGAATAAAAGTTAGCTCAAAAGACTGTTCTTCAAGGCATTACCGTTACCGTAATACAGGGTTAATTTCAATTTCAATTTTATACGCCTGCGCAACTGACAAAGTCTATTTCAGAGGGGTGGGTATTGGATTACTTCATTCTTAATTGAGTGTTTTCATAGAAAAAGTACGACAACTGAAGGAACGAGATAAACTATAAGTTTCTTGCTGCGATAAAAATAATCTGCAACCCTGGAAGAAAAAAAATGAGCATAGCCTATTGATAACTTAAATTCTCAGTTAAAGAATTTTTTCAGTCGCAAGATTATATTTACGTTAAAAAATACAATTTGTATTGCAGAATCAGCACTTTGGTCAGGAATCCAAGAAAGGGATTTAAAAATATTGATTCTACAGCCAATTGAACCTTATCTTTCTTAATCGTTGGAATTGATCCGGATAAAAATTTTAAATAGGATTAAATACAGTATAATTAGTTCTACGTATTTATCCCCAATTGTTCAGAATTATACCGCTGCAGCTACTCTTAAATAGAATAAAAGAAATCGCTTCGTTGTGGCACATTTTTATTTATAATCGTACGTAACTGCATGGAGACAAATTTTCTTGCCCTCGTATTGGAAACAAATGTAATGTTTAAAAATTACTTATGTTAGCCTAGAATGCAAATAAGGAACCAATAATAGGTACACCAACTAGGAAGAGGTGTAAGCCCCCTCCGATCAACCAGTAGTTACTGACTATCTGAGATGCAAGAGATAGACGTACATTGACAACGTCCTTCGTATGCCAGAGGATAGACTCCCAAGTACAAATTATGAGTGGTGCCCTGAAGGGAGGTGCAAAAGAGGTCGACGAAGACACACCTTGCGACGGCAGCGTGAATAGGATTTGAAAAGAGGGGAGATGTCTCTTCAATCCAACTGGGAGTACGTCATGGCTGCACCTCAGTTTTGTGATGCCTGGCGAGGTTTCATAGACGTCTTTTGCATCATTCCTGGCTCTGCAGGATCTAAGATTAACTTCCACTCATTACTGGCCACCGAAACTGCAATCCCCAGTAAAATTTGATATTATTGTCACTGTACTATACACTGCAACTGCAATCGCTAATAATAGTTGGACTTTTTGATGCCTAATTTTCTCAGTTGGCGGTTTACGAAGCTTGGATGAATTCGCGCAACGCCTCAAATCGTAATTTCTATTTTGTGGTGCTGTATATTATAGTGTGGTATTGAGGTATTGTGGTGCCTAAATATGAAAGTTCTCCATTCTTTTAACCTCTGTTCATTTGGAAGAATGTATTTGGACTAATTCAACATGAGCGTTGAGGGGGTGGTAGCTCCCCTCTTATCGTAGACACATTTTCAATTTGAAATAAAAGATCACATTTGTATGCTTTCCTCCACAAAGCGAAATGGGGGTACCTCCTGGAGCGATATACATCCAATGACCCGCCCCCCTCCCTGAAATATTTTGACATCACAGTATGTGTTCCGTTGCAATGAACAACACGATTGTCATCTTAATCTTGGCAGTAAAATTGCTAGTGTAGGCGCCATATTCTAGTTCAAATGTTCGAGCGTAATACTTGTAGGAGTTGGAAGGATAGTATACTTTAAAAATGATAATTTTTATTGTTATTAATCTAAAAAACTTTCGACAGAATAAGTTTTTCAAGGAAAAGTATAGAGCTCCATTTAGTCAAAAATGAGCAGAAATAATGTCAAATAATCGTCCAATTGTAAAACCATCACAAACCATTATCAATAAGTAAATGGAACTAAAAACGAATAGAAATTACAATAAATAACCGAGTCAAACCTAAAACGAGCAGAAATTAACCTGAGGAGCGCTAACAACCCCCATGCATTCTCAAGACCAGAACATAATTTGCGCTTTACGGAAAAAAATACAAATATTAATATTTATTCCTCTAAGTTTTGATAACTTTTTATTTGTGAAAGTAAAACAATAAAAACATTTAAAATGTATTTTGTTTTCAGTAAAGCGCAAATTATGTTCTGGTCTTTAGAAGGCATGTGGGTTATCAGCCCTAATCATGTTAATTTCTGCTCGTTTTGATGTTGACTCAGCTATTTATTGTAATATCTGTTCGTTTTGAGTTACATTTATTTATTGATAGGGGTTTGTGGTAGTTTTATGCTGGGAAGATTGTTTGACTTTGTCTCTGCTTGTTTTTGGCTAAATAGAGTTCTTTATTTTTCTTTGAAAAACTTGCTTTGTGGAAATTAATTTCTGCTCGTTTTTTATTGGCATAGTCTTTTCCATGAAAAAAAAAAAATATTTTATATCTTTTCAGTTTTTTCTATAAGAGTCCATGTTTTGGGTTGCTATTTGTATGTTGGAGAAACTTTTTTACAATTTTTAATCCTGACACAAACAGTATTTTTTTTTATAGCTTCTGAAGTTGACTTGAAAAATAAAACAATATCATTACCGAAGGTAATGATGCTGATCTATGCCCTGTGACAGCCTGGATACACTTGCACTCTTTTTATTTATTGATCTATGCCCTGTGACAACAGGCATAGATATGATCTATGCCCTGTGACAAGCTGGATACACTTGCACTTTTTTTATTTATTCAAGTTATTAGAGCAGAATTAGTAATAGTAGTATCCTCAAAAGTTCCAACTTAATACCCCCAGTCGTTCTCGGTATATTGCTGAGGTCTCTTATTGGCAACGATAAACACAATGCCTTTTGATTTAGTTTAAAACAACATTTAGTTTTGGAGCATAATGGACCAATTGCATAATTTTGGGAGGTTGACATACCCAATATCCCTAAAGACCTAGTTTTTGGACGGTTCTACTATGCTGAACCATATAGTTGTCTCAAAATTCTGACTGGCTGCGTTTGGAAAATGAATTTGCTTGAGAGAAAGGCTGCTTGCCCTTCAATCTCTTTTTACTCTTGAAAAGTATACTAGAACTTTTAATTTTGAATCAAATTGGCTTCTTTACAAGTTTTAGTGATATTTCTAGCAATTATAGAGTGATGCTATAGTGATGCAGCAATTATAGAGTGATGCTAGAGTGATGTAATTATATTGCTTATATTCTCTTTTGATAACCTGCATGTATACAATTTGTTCGTTTAATTGAAACTCAGCCCAAACGTTCCCTAAACGTTTTACCTTTGGCGTCATTAGGTACAGTAGCTGTAGTGGTAGTATTAAAAGTATATACAGAGTGCCTTCTAGCTAGTTTAGAATCCCCACGACTTACCCTTAAAGGTCTAAATTAATAATATAAATATGTTTTTCGAATATTACTTTGTCACGTTTTTGAAAGTCTACATGCTCATAGTTTGTTTTGATTTATTTCAACACCCGCCTAAGTCTTCCTTAAAAGCTTCACCTTAATTCCCTTTGCTTGCGCAGTCGCAATAGTTGTAGCAGCATCGGTAGCAGTATGTGTATTGTACCTTTGGTTTCTTCAATATCTTCTTCAACTCACGATGAAAGTTTCAGCTTAATACCGTCAACCATTCCTGATGCGTGTGATTGACAACTTTGTGGACATAGTGTGTTTTGAATTATTTCCATACAGTTTCTATACACCTTAAATTTTTCGCCTTAGTATCCTTAGTTTTAATAGTATTAGCAGCAGCAGTAGCAGTAGAATTAATTTTAGTAGACTAAGCTTTAGTGGCAGTAGTAGTTATAGAAGTAGTAATAATAGTAACAGTAATAGTAGTATTATGAGTAGAAGCAGTAGCATAAGGATGCAAATATTTTCTTTTGGTTAGTTCAACATCCCTCACAACAAGTCCTGTTATTTTCAACTTCACAGACCAAACCGTTCCTTAGATATTGCTGTTACACCCTTTTGACAACCTGCATACATACGGCGTGTCGTGATTTATTTCACCCCCCCCCCCTCAAAATTCCTTGAAAATTTCACATTTATAGCCTTGCATAGTTGTAATAGTAGTCATAAATAGTATTGATATTACTAGTAATAGTATTGAATAGCGGTAGTACTACTAGCATTACTAGTATTAACATATCGCCTTTTGGTAACTAGAATCTCCCTCTCATAAAGTTTTGGAGTTTCAACTTAATACAATTAGCCATTGCTATGATATTGCTGACATGTCCCTTTGATAACCTGTATCTTCGTATAGTTCTCGAATACTCTTTTGATCTCAATACTCTTAATCTTACAAGTAGTTGCAATAGAAGTAGTAGTAGGAGTATTAAATGTAACAGTAACAATAGTATTAGTAGTAGTGTGCATATATTGCCTTTTGTTGAGACGATCTACCCCTTTAAGCGTTCTCTTGAAGTTCCAACTTAATACCCAAATCAGTTCTTGAGATACTCTATTTGGAAAATGTGCATGCACATGCGTCTTATGATTTCGTTCGAATTCCACCCCAATATTGTAAGTGGAGTGGCGTGGTAGTAGTAGTGGTGGCCGTTGTAGTAGTATTGGCAGCTTGCAAATATTGCATTGTTGATCGTATCCCTTGTCATTTCCTGAATTTGCCAAATTAATATACTTAGTTATTCCTGTGTTACACATTTTTGACAATCCGTATACACATAGCGTGTTTTGATTTAGTTTAACATTCTTCAACATTCTCTGAAAGGCTTACCTGAATGCCCTTCGTCTTCCTGGAAAGTAAAGTTCAAACATGCATACCTTTCTCAACAACATATACTATGTGTACACAGTGACCGAATTGCTTAACTTACAGACCTTATCTTGGGGATTGTAAGGAGACTGCCATCCCCAAAGACATTATTACTGGACCTTTCAACAAGACTGGACAAAATAGATCTCTTAAAACTTCGATCGGATATGTTTTGGGCAATGATAGGCTTGGGGGAACCGATTCACCTCATTCATTTCGACTTAAAAAGGACGCTAAAACTTCCGACTTCCAATCAAAAGAGCTCCCTTCGATTCAAAGTGTTTCCGACCACTTGTTCTATAAAAACCTTAAATGCCCCGGGGCATAACTTACAAACATTGCCCATTGGCTCTAAGGGATTGTGTCCACCCTAAAGACATTGTTATATGATTTTTGGACTATTGGTGACAAAATGGCTATCTCACGATTTCAGTTGAATGTGTTTCGGGGAAAGGGGATGTCAGGGAGGCGGCAAGGGGGGAGGGGAGTTGCTCTTCATCAATTTTGAATATTAAAAGGGAACTAGAACTATACATTTTCAATCAAATGAACCCCCTTACCCCCAAACTCGGGGGGATATTGTCAACCCCAAAGGTCTTATTATATGATCTTTGGACTAATTTTGAACAAATGGCCTTCTCAAAATTTCTATTGGATGCATTTGTGGAAAATCTATTTGAGGGACTGCCCCCGATAACTTAGGCTTATAAAAAGGGCACTAGAACATCTGTTTTCTAATCAATGGTTTTATGACCTCGCATTCCGTCTAAATCTTATATTTCGTTGGGTCATAATTTACACTCCTTGCACTGAGGGCTTTGTCGTCCTCAAAGACATAATTTCCGGAACTATCAACTACGCTGAAACAAACGGCTATCTCAATATTTTTGAGTAGTTTTGTCTAGGGAATTGATGAGTGTGTGAGGGAGCTTGTTATCCTCCATTCAATTTGTATTATGAAAAAGGACACTAGCTCTTTCAGTGATCAATCGAACGAGCCTTTTTTGAAGAAATGGCCATCATTTTGAAATGATGCATTTCAGGAAAATACGAGGTCTTGGGGGGACATCTCAATGCTCCTAACCTTACAAGTAGTTACAATAGCAGTAGCAGTAGTAGTAGTAAATATATCAGTAATAGTAGTATTAGTAGTAGTTTGTACATAGTGCCTTTAGGTGAGACGATCTTCCCTTTTAAGCATTCACTAAAAGTTCCATTTTAATACCCAAATCAGTTGTTGAGATACGCTATTTTGACAATTTGCATGCAAATTGTGTCTTTTGATTTAGTTCGAATTTCCTTCAATACTACAAATGGAGAAGTCTGGTAGTAGTAGTGGTGGGAATTTTAGTAGTATTTGTAGCATGCAAACATTGTCTTTTTGATCATATCCCTTATCATTTCCTGAGTTTCTAAATTAATATAGTCAGTTATCTTTGTTTTGCACACTTTTGACAATCTTTATGCACATACAGTGTTTTGATTTAGTTCAACACTCCCCTTAACATCCCCTGAAAGGCTCACATGGATGGCCTTCGTCTTCTTGGAGAGTAAAGTTCAAACATGCATACCTTTCTCAATAATATGTACGATGTGCAAACAATGAACGAATTGCCTAGCTTACAGTCCTCGTCCTGAGGACTATGGGGACTTTGACATCCCTAAAAACATAAATACTGTTTTGACAAGGCTGAACAAAATAGATCTCTTAAAATTCGATCTGATGTGTTTTGGGGAATGCTAGGCTTTAACCGTTCCATAAAAACCTTATATGCCCCAGGGCGTAACTTACAACCCTAGCCCATGGGGTCTGGGAGATTTTATCCACCCTGAAGACATTCTTATATGGTTTTTGGACTATTGGTAACAAAATGGCTATCTCATAAGTTCAATTGATTGCGTTTTCGGAAAAGAGGATGTCAAGGAGGGGGACTAGTTGTTCTCCATCATCTTTGACTTTTTAAAGGGAACTAGAACTACACATGTCCAAGCCCTTCTAAAGTTCAAATGACAACTCCTTTCGTAAAACCTTATATGCCCATGCCTCATAACTTACAACTCTTACCTCCAGACTCTGGGGGATTTTGTCAACCACAAAGGCCTTATTATATGATCTTTGGACTATTTTTGAACAAATGGCTATCTCAAAATTTCTATCGGATGCATTTGCGGGATTTACGACGTGGGGTGGCTGCCCTCCAATCACTTTGATTCACTGGAATATTTGATTTCCAATATAATGAGCGATACTAGAGTTTTTACTACTACCCTTTCCATGAAAACCTTATATGCCCTCGAGGCATAACTTACAACCCTTCTGCTCAGGCCTCTAGGGGGGGGGCTGTCATCCTCAAAGATATAATATCCAGGCCTATCATCCCCACTTAACAAAATGGCTATATAAAATGTTGATTAGATGTGTTCTGGGAATTAATAGGTGCCGGGGGGGGGTCTTGTTGCCTTCGCATCACTGTTGACTAATTAAAAGGGCACTAGTCCTTTCAATTACCAATCGAATGAGCCCTTTTCAAAGTTTCTACGACAACAAATTACCTTCCTAAAATTTCTATCAGCTGTATCTAGGGAAAATACAAGGTGTGGGGGCGGGGTATCTGCTCTCCGATCACTTTGAATCTTAATAAGGGCACTTAGACTTCTGATTACCAACCCAATGAGCCCCGTTCGAAGTTCTTACGACCACTTTTTTTTATAAAATCTTATATGGTTCAATGGCATAATTTCATCCTTGCCCTGAGGGTTTTTTTTTGGGGGGGTCGTCCTCAAAGACATAATTTCCGGACCTTTTAGCTACGCAGAACAAAACGGCTATCTCAAAATTTTGATTGAATCTGTTTGGGGAAATGAAAGGCGTTGGAGGGGGGTGAATTGCCCTCCAATCACTTTTGACTATTAAAAAGGACATTAGCTCTTTCAATTTCCAATCAAATGAGCCCTTTTTTGAAGTTGTTACGACATTTCCATCGATACAAAATGCCCTGGTCTAAGAAAACCCCCCCAAAAAAAACATAATAATACATTATCCCCACGTCGCTTTTTACTTAGGCAGCCCAATTGTGCTGCCTATGATTTCCATTTTGATGACGCCGGTAGTTAGTTGTAGTTTTACTCCTTATTGTGTAAAAGCTAATATGTTTTTTTGTGTCGGGTGTGGTTTAAACTTTTTGATGAAAGCTTTTAAGTAGTTTATATGGAAAATTAACGTTGTTTTCTCCATAAACTTTCTACTATTTTTTTCTCGTAAATTTAGTAGATTCACGCCCAGTCAAAGTTAGAACACGCCCATATATACACAAACAATTATATCACTCATGCCTTTGTTTTTCTTTTAGTTTTGTCTTATTTTTGTATTTTCACCATCAGGCTTTTTGCCCTCTTTTTCACGGTTTTTCCAGAAATTTAAAGCGACGTTTAAACTTCTAAACCGTTCGATTAGTAACAGTGGATGGATTAAAAAGCCGGCGGGAGTCCAATGTTAACTAAGTAAACCCTGCCAGGGACACAAAATAAAATTTACCATATAAAGTATTAATCATGAAGTGATAACTTGACACTAGATTGAATCACTCTTTTAAAAAAGCAAATAAGCCCTGATAGTGGTTTCTTCAGCCAGTGGCATCAATGTAGGGCATATCTTTTGCACCCTCCCCAATATATCGAGAAATGCGTTCTCCTCCTCTCCTAATTTACGTAAATTGATGTCACTCTCCATGGGACTGACTGATACATTTGCTTAAAACATTATATTGTCATGTATTACCACTGCTTAAGGTGAGCTACCTTCCTATTCTTTTTGAGGAATTGGTGTTTTATACATATCCACATTTCATAACGCCAGCCTCCTTTTAAATTAGCTTACATCTTCATAATTTCCGAAATAGAAGTTGTTCTTGTTCTTATTCTTCTTGTTAGGAATAGCCTAAGTTCGGTCAATCTAACTTTTTTAAATTTAGCATTTTCAATAGGTTTGTCTAAACTGTTGTCGAAATAGGTTATATCTTCGCGCAGAGGAGAAAAGGCGTACTATCTACTTTTCAAACAGTTCGTGGTAACGAACTGTAGTAAGGAGCGACCCGGCTCAATAGTAAACGAAACTCTAAAAAACGGAATTTTGATGCTAAAATATACATCAAAAGAATCAGATTTTCATGCTGATTTTAAATATATAAGTTTCATCAAATTTAGTCTTTGTCATCAAAAGTTACGAGCCTGAAATAATTTGCCTTATTTTAGAAAATAGGGGAAAACACCCCCTAAAAATCACAGAATCTTAACGAAAATCACACCATCGCATTCGGCGTATCAGAGAACCCTACAGCAAAATTTTCAAGCTCCTATCTACAAAAATGAGGAATTTCGTATTTTTTGCCAGAAGACAAATCACGGGTGCGTGTTCATTTGTTTGTTTTTTTGTTGTTTTTTTTCCAAGGGTCATCGTATCGACCAAGTGGTCCTAGAATGTTGCAAGAGGGATCATTCTAACGGAAATGAAAAGTTCTAGTGCCCTTTTTAAGTGACCAAAAAAATTGGAGGGCAGCTAGGCCCCTCCCACGCTCATTTTTTCTCCAAAGTCAACAGATCAAAATTTTGAGATATGCATTTTGTTCAGCATAGTCAAAAACCATAATAACTATGTCTTTGGGAATGACTTACTCCCCCACAGTCCCTGGGGGAGGGGCTGTAAGTTACAAACTTCGACCAGTGTTTATATATAATAATGGTTATTGGGAAGTTTACAGTCGTTTTCAGGGGATTTTTTTGGTTTTGGGGGCTGGGGTTGAGGGGAGGGGGCTATGGGAGGATCTTTCCTGGGAGAAATATGTCATGGGGGAACAGAAATTCAATGAAAAGGGCGCAGGATTTTCTAAAATTACCATAAAAAAAACAATGAAATAATAAACATGGAAAAGTTTTTTCAATTGAAAGTAAAGAGTAGCATTGAAACTTAAAACGAACAGAGATTATTACGCATATGAGGGGTTCTAAAAATACTTTAACATAAAGAGCGAGGTATTTAGGAGGAGATAAATACCTCGCTCTTTATGCTATAGTATTTTTAGTCATTTCAACTATTTATTCTACTGCCTTTCTGATTCAGGGGTCATTCTTAAAGAATTGGGACAAAACTTACGATTTAGTGTAAAGAACGAGGTATTAACGAGGGTACAAACCCCCGCATATACATAATAAAAATTAAAGAATATAAAAGTTTGTTACGTAAGTTAATTCTTAAGTTACGAATATTTTTACTAATAAAAAAAAATTCGTTAAGATTGAAGTTTATATTTGCCTTTTTATGTAACCGAAAAATTGCATGGCAACTAGGCCTCCTTCCCCATCCCTTATTTCTCAAAATCGTCTGATCAAAACTAAGAGAAAGCCATTTAGTCAAAAAAGGAATTAATATGCAAATTTCATTTTAATAATTTATGTGTGGAGAGCCAAAATCAAACATGCATTAATTCAAAAACGTTCAGAAATTACATAAAAAAAAACTAGTTTTTTTTACTGAAAGTAAGGAGCGACATTAAAACTTAAAACGAACAGAAATTACTCCGTATATGAAATGGGTCGTCCCCTCCGCAATCCCTCGCTCTTTACGCTAAAGTTTGACTCTTTGCCACAATTCTGCTTTTTAAAACAATTAGAAGCATTAGCGTAAAGAGCGAGGGATTGCGGAGTGGACAAGCCATTTCATATTCGGAGTAATTTCTGTTCGTTTTAAGTTTTAATGTCGCTCCTTACTTTCAGTTAAAAAAACTAGTTTTTTTTTATGTAATTACATTAATGGGCGATTAGATGAGACAGGTCAATCTGGTAAGTTTTTATTCACTACGATATTCGTATTTGAAGTGATATATTTACTTCTTAGAAGGTAGAAAAGACCAGTTTTGATTGGGACAGAAAAATGTTCTATAACCTCTAGCTCTAAGATTACAAAACATAATATTATACACTTGGCCAGTGGTTCTCAAACTTATTTAGACACTGTACCCCTTTTTAACCACAAAACATTTTAAGTACCCCTTCTCATTTACCGGTACTAAGTAAACTGTAACAGAAATATAAATAAAATTGCCAGTCCTAGAGTTAAAGGGTTGTTTTATTGGCCGGGAGTGTATCCCCTAAAAATTTGTGCGCACCCCAAAGGGGTACGCGTACCATAGTTTGAGAACGGCTACACTAAGCTAAATTGAAGCCACATTACCTAGCTTCCCTCTCGCACTTGTTCAGATTCGTTTCATTTGAATTTGTAGATGAAACTACTTACGTCAAAATCTTAAAAAGCTTATTTTTGCTCCCCTTTAAGGTTATGACAGTGTGGAATGCACATTTTTGGTTTTTATGCTTTTTTGCCTCGTCTTATCGGCAATAGGAAGCCTATATTGACTTTGTAGTAAACCATGTTGGTGATAATCCACCGTTGTCTTTTTCATCCACTGTTTTGTTTTGCTTATACCTACTGCTCGATTAATTATCATGTTAAGAAGGATTGTTTTATTCACATCTGTTGTAGCACTAGGTATGTTGTGCGAGCAAAAATTCGGTTGTGTCCTTTTTCGTTCTCTCTCCTTATTTTCCTTCTCTTATTTGCCACTGATTTTGGTTTACTCTGGGAAAGTGTTCCTACTCAAAGGTTGAACCTTTAGGCAATATTAATTAAAGCGACATTACCATTTGGAAAGATGATAATCCTTTGCCTGGAGAAAAAAAGTTGGTTTTCTCTTGTTCCTGAGGCAAAGACAGCAATTTCCGAGTTGAAGTAGAATTTTGTGGTCTATGTAGGAGATGACTGTCTGAAGTGGCTCTGCCTACTTTTTCTGTCTTTTGGACCATGTTTTTACTAGAGAAAACATTTTGATGTAAGAAAAACTATTTTCCTATGGGGAAAATATATAATTACTATCTAAAATAGAGTAACGCTTGTCTTTAAGGTCTACAGTTTGAGAGCTGAAGTGGAGTTTAAAGTCTTTGTCAAAGAGGACTGTCTGGAGTTTTTCCACCAAGCTTTGGTTTCTTCTAGCCATGTTTGTGTTGTCGAGTGGAAAGTTCTGCGTAGGCAGGCAAAATAGCAGGCAGCACTTTAAACTAAAGTCAGAGCAAAATATGCGAGTTCTTGAGATGTGCGATGATTTCCTAGCCCCATCACCAAAATATTTTCTTAGAATAATAAATCTATAGTTTACAGATTCAAAAAAGAGCATTATCTCGTGGGTTTAAAAGAGCTGTCGACTACGTTTATGAGCCATTTCTGTTTTTCATTTCTGTTAAATTTGTAATTTTATTCCTTGTGTTTGGGACTTGGGCGGAGAAATAGCATTGTTTGTGCATTTAAAACTTTAATAGTTCTCTCATGGATCCTTTTTTATAACACTCTTTTTCATGTTACGCACTATTTTTTTTTTTTTTTTGTATGACACATCATTTTGAAAATTTTACGGGTTTTACGGGTCCTTATTTTATTATTATTCGTTGTGTTTGGGACTTGGGCGGAGAAATAGCATCGCAAGTGCCTTTTAAACTTTAATTGTTCTCTCATGGTCATAGAAAAGCCTTTTCTTTGGTCCTTTCTTAATTATGATTTTAAAGTTGGCACGCGGCAAGGAAATTAACCCCAGAACCAAGATAGATAGATCCTTTTTTTATGACACTCTTTTTCATGTTACATACATTTTTTTCCTATGACACATCATTTTAAGAATCAGGTTGAAAACTTCTTTGTTACGGTATATATCGAACAAATATTGGATAATGGGTGCAAAAACGATCAAAATAACAGGCAAAGTCGTAATTTTGTGCAAAAACGAGCCAAGTCCTGACTCGGTGTAAAAATGAGCTAGCTGTTCTTCTTTTTATTTTAGGAATTTTTTTATTTTTATATTATATTTTATAATTTATTTTATATATTTATATTTATTATAATATATATTATGTTATATATATATATATACATATATATATATATATATATATATATATATATATATATATATATATATATATATATATATATATATATATATATATATATATATATATATATATATATATATATATATATATATATATATATATATATATATATATATATATATATATATATGTATATATAAATATATATTTATATATATATATATATTTACATATATATATATACATATATATATATATATACATATATATATATATATATACATATATACGTATATATATATATATACATAGCCTATATATATATATATATATATATATATATATATATATATATATATATATATATATATATATATATATATATATATATATATATATATATAGCCCTTGTGTTGGGTTGTTGCCTCTGAGTTATTTGTCTTTACTGTTTTTATTGTTTGGTAAATGACGACATGACTGCCTGTCCATGGATTATTCTTTATGGTTGATTGTGTATGGCTATGCTGTTTGACCTATGTGATTGTATGGAAGAGTAGGGTTAAGGCCCCATTCAAGTGCTGCTCTATATATATATATATATATATATATATATATATATATATATATATATATATATATATATGTATATATATATACTACTATCTACGTGGAATTCTTTTGACTAAAATGCTGTTCAGCACTCGCAATACTCCTTTTCAAGTTCTCTTGATTGACAATTTAATGACTTCCAATCAGGATTTTGGTGAAGGAACAGGAAAGTCTTATTGGTTGCAGCCTATGGTTGTACGGTGTTGGTGCAACGTTGCCATTTTGTGTTTTGCTAGGAATTTAATCCGTGTGCCAAAATGTCTGGAATCAGCCTCATATTATTTTAATTTTTGTAATGATTTTATGCACAATTGATTTCGTAATTTAATGTCATTCGGACACAGTCGGGTTCTGTAAGTGCCAGTGGCGGTTCTGGCTTCTGTTGCGCCCGGGGCAAAACCTTGATTAGCCCCCCTCCTTGTCTGACTCAAATTTTCAGCCTACTTTTTAACAAAATTTTCATTTATTAACATTTTTTCAATTTCTTAATAATTAGGATAAATAATTTTTTATTATTATTATTAAGTGTATTATTTTAATTATTCCCATTCACCTATCATTATCTAATTTATTTTAATTTCAATATATTTTATTAACTAATTGATTAATTGTTAATTAATAATTTGTCATTTATTAACTGCGTCCTCTACTTTATTTAAAGAAAAATAGAAATTGAAAAGTTAGGAAACGATTATAACCTTTAGATTGCTTGTTTGAAATTTTTTGCCCCTAAAATTTCTGCACCCGGGGCAATTGTCCCCTCTGTCATCCCCTAAAACCGCCTCTGGAAAGTGCTTAAATCTTTAAGCTTCATGTTATGTAGTTCAAGAACTGGATCGTCACCCAACGTGCTGTTTATTAGTAATGTCTTCTCTTCTGTATTTGTACCACCCAAACAATTGAGCCTTGGACGGATGGAGAATGCTTCTCTGACGCTTCTTGTAACATTGCAAATATCTCAGTAGCCGATTCGCTTAGATCTACTGAAAATTTTATGTCGTATTTCTGCTCAACCCTCCGTTGCATACTGGAAACCTGATACCGTTTTCAAATTCAGGTTACTTCACGAGCAATCCATGCACTGCGAAACCTCAAAGTCAAGTGGCTTCTACTAAACACTCGCACCGCCCTTGTCGTAAAAAAAACCCTGCCCCTTTGCCTCTTTGTTTGCTGTGAAAAATTTCTTTACTTTCTGGAAAAGCCGTCTCAGCAGCGACGTGATTTATGCCCACAAGGCCAATCAAACTTCGTCTCCATTGTGATACAATGAAGATAGCGATACCTCGGACATATCCCCTGCATTGTGGATTATGCGGATGGTGAAGGCAATCTTCAGGATATTTTGAGGACTTGCCTACTGGCTGTAGTCCCGTTTTTTTTTAGATTTTTCTCTTTGCTGTTCTTTGAGGACTTCAAATAGGACTCCAATTGGGGCATTTTGTAAATTAATCAGACCGATTTGGCAGTTTTGTTTTAAGTTTTGGCGTCAAATGATTTGATTGCCTCTTACTTTGCAGTCACAAGGAAGCTCATTAATGGGAAAAATAGATGAATATCTTGCTACCCAACACTGATTGTTTTTTAAGAACAAAATTGACTAGCTTTACCATATTAAGACAAATTCCCAACACTCAACCCCACAGCAAACACCCCAACAATTTCTGAAGATTTGTTTTTTATCACTGGATTATTGGTGTTTTAAACATAAACGGGAAAGAATTTACTTCTCTTGTTGCTTTATGGTAAATAAATGTCTCAATTGTTCAAATATACTATAAATGTCAATTTTAATGATATATAACTAAAAAAATGACAAAGGCTAATTGTACCAAGCCCGTAGTCTGCTTATCCCGTTTTTGTTATGCATGCTTGTGTATAGTTTCGAATTTGGCCTATTTTCAAGAGGCCAATTTTGTCGGCTTTTCGGCTTTTTATATATGGCCTTGCCGGTTCATAGTCAACGCATGTGTATTGTCAAGAGTTGTACCGACAGAATACGATTTTGTTCCCAGTGTTTAATCCCTTGTTGAACATTTGCGTCTTGCATAATACGGGAAAACTGGTGGCTGTGAAAATATAGATGTTCCAAAAGATCTATGTCGTAAGGGTGCTTCTCTTAATGGGCCAATTTGTTAAGAGTAGGAGGTAGAACCAAGAGCCAATTTGAGAAGCATCTTTTACCCCTCCCCCAAAAAATTAATCAAAGACATTCTTTAAGTTTGAACATGCTAATTGTTACAGGATTTGATTGATTTTATCAAGATAGGTCTAAGCCCTAGAGAAATGAAAACTTAGTACATATAAGAGGCAAGACCAAATAATAAAAATAGGGGGAAAGCACGGCTATCAAGGGAAATGTCCATTTTCTCCACGGCTTATGACAATGTAGGCGAAATGCAGTAATTTCCTTTGAGAATAACCTAATTGTAGTGGCGAAGTTAGCGCAATAAACTTGTTTCCAGCTTAATCCTACAAATGGAATAATTAATGAATATTTTCTGACAGATAGGAGTGTAAGGAAACGACTTAAGGTAATAATGCTAGAGAAAAATAGATAATTTAAAGAGGTGAATTTTCCGGGGGAGGGTTGAAAGGGCCCTGGCTCTACTTTATCCCTTCAGTTATACAGTACAACTACGTGGAGACATGAAGGCTACTAAGGGGTATACTTAGGAGGAAGTGTGAGGAACTGAAGCTGTAGAGTTGATGGATGGTAAGGCTACAGCATGATGGAAAAATATTGTCGCATTAAAAGTTTTTGATTGATTTGCCCGGGACTTATTGCATATGATTGGTATTTTCTGTTGTGGCTGGACGGGGAAGTGATCAAACTAAAATCTTGAACTTGTAGGCTTGTAACATACCTACAGCCAAGAAGACTTAGTCCAAAAATGTGTTAAGCCGCTGATCTTTAAGGTCCAAGTATATGAGACTTCGAAGTTTCAACAATTAGGGAGTCTCCTACTTTGAAGCTTTTAGACCTGATGGTGCCTGAACTGTATGAGCAAACGGTCAGAAATCTCTAAGAGAAGTCTCCTCAACTGTTTTTTCTGCGCTTGATAAATCTCGAATCGATTTGGATAGTTTTGTGCAAAAGGTGAGTGGGGTTCAAAGTTTGTCTGCACATATGAGATTTCGTGGAAATGTGCCTCCGTTCCTATGCTCCAAGTAGTCACTGTACTAGTATCAACCAGATTTGAGAAGTTCGGCACAGTTTTATCAGATCAAGAATCCTTGAATGATTCTCGTTCCAACATGGTGCCACGTGTCTACATTTTTGGCTGAAAAGTTGTTGGGGGGTGTTGGAACACACACCCACTTTGTTCCTTCAGTCATTAGTATAGAGAAATTTATTTCAGGGGAGGGGTATGGGACTTAAAAGAAAGCAAGCTTACTAATTATATGTAGCAACACGGAGAAATTTGTAAAAATTGGATTAAGGTTGGAACATGTGAGAAATTGAGGAGTTGAAGAGAATGCAAAGGAATCATTTTATGAGAGTTTCTCGTGTCCACAAATCTACTTACAGTGTTGTACTGAGGGGGATTGGGGACTAAGTAGGTTAAGAAAAGATAGGTTTGTAAGAATGGTGAAGTTTTGGGTAACAAAAATTTGAGAAGTAAAAATAGGCTAGCGAAAGAAGCGTATTTTAGTTTGCTGGGGATTAGATAGAGATAGGGTGGCCACAGGAAATTAAGAAAACTTTAAATGAAGTAGGATATTCTTATTTCCGGGATGAAGGTAAGGGATCGAATTTGGATTCAGTGGCAGGATTCAATTCGGATTACACGAGCAAGGAATACAGCAGCGGCAGGCTCGGAAAGTGGCCTCGGGATCTCTGAGTCTGTATAGTAAGATGAAGGACACTTAGGGGGAAGAAGTTTATTTGAAGTTGGGGTTGAAAGGGGAAGGATTAAAATATATTTTGAACTTAAGAGGAGTGTCGATTCATATCGGGGAATGAGAGAGGAAATTTATGGGTTATAGTGTTAACCTAGTCACTTGCCCGATGTGTGGGGAAGAGGATGAAGCTATTTTCATTTTTTTTTTAGAATTGTAAGGAATTTGTGGATCTAAAAAATGAGTGTTTTTTCTTAGTGTTGGCAGATAGAAGGTGGATGAAAGGGATTGTGAGATCACGAGTTAGAACGACATTAAAGAATCTGGCTAAGTATATTGATAAAGAGCTGATACATCCTGAAAGATGTATCTCTTTATAAATAATTTTATGAAGATTCATATATAAGTGCGTTTTTTCTTTTTAATTTAATTGTGTTTTTCTTATTAGCTTTGTTATGTTTCTGTTCTGTTTTTTTTCCTATGGCCCGATGGCTTTTTTTGGAAATATATACATACATACATACATGGCCGAAGACCTTAACCCCATCAATATGTGGTCAAATCATCGTTGTGCTCGGTGTAGTCTTTTGAGCTTTAATAATTTGTTTTTTTACCTACTTCCTTCATTTTTTCGGTAAACCATATTACTGTGCAAAATCCCAAAATTGCTAGAAATGGTACAAAATTATTGCCTGTATATATCCTAATCTTATCCGTTATGTTAAAATCCACCAGTTGCCTTTTGTTTGGCTTGAGTGTGTGGACCCATATTCTGCGCTGAATTCTATTTAGTTCTCCGATATTGGCGAAGAAGCTAGAATTACTCTCCAGGTCATTTATCTCATTCAATCTAAGTCGATGTAAAAGTTTATGGCTGGTTCTTGTATTTAATCTTAGTACAGTTTAAAATATACGTATTATAACTGGTATCTATTAGACTCGTTTACTTGTCTTTGAGTTGGTCCAAAATCTTGTTGGCTTAACAACTGTGGGACGTGGCCTATTACTTCCACATTAAGAACCATGCCAAATTAGGCAATTTGAACCGGTTTCAACGTGTCTAACCGAACTACAATTCAGTTCTTGGACAATATGGTTGCATATGCATGATTTTCTTTTCTTACAGGAATTATCCGTCATGGATAACATAAGGTCTTTACCCAGTCAAATATCGACTTTCGCAGACTCCTACGAAAGGCTTGAAACATACAGTGTTCGTCTGTTCTGAAGAATAAAGAATTGCTTTGAAATTGGTTACGAAAAATGTGGTTCAATGCCGCTTTCTAGGGCTATAATGAAAGAAAGGTTGAGATGGCTAGGGCACGTTCTGCGGATGAAGGATGACAGATTGCTGAGGATTGTCCTTTTCAGCCATCCGTTTAGAGCTAAACGGAAAGCAGGTTGTCCTCGCCTGGGATGGGAGGATGTCAAAGAAAGATTTAAGGGAAATAGCAACTTCTTGGGAGGGTATAAAGAAAGAGGCTTTGAATAGATTGGGTTGGAGGAGGGGTGTGCGTAGCTGTGTTGGCCTCACGTGGCTTGGTGCTGCGGTGAGTTGTTGTTATTAGTAGTAGTAGTAGTAGTAGTAGTACTAGTTGAAATTGGGTGTATTGTTCCTTTTTTGAAATAAAATTACGTTTTAAATGAAGATCGAGTCGCAAATAGACGTTATTTGTATTCCTGTTGTCGGAGTGAAACTCCCAGCGGAGATATTGACTTGTAAAACATCTTGAACTCTATTGCGGAGAAGTGAACACAATTTGGAGATGTTTTTTTCTCTTTAACTTTCCAAGCCATTGGTAAATTTCTACCATATTAGACAATTGGGTATTAGTTTGAAATTTACAAGAAATATATAGACGCATGAATTCATAATAGACAACGTGCAGCATGTGTTCCCGGGAACTCTCTGCTGTTTTCTTCCATGGAAACAGCAAAGGTTTTCTCATGTATATTTCCTGGTACTTTCTTAGCTGACTTGGGAGTAAAATCGGCTGTCTCGGTCTGATTGTCCTGAAGTTTTCGTGCCCTTTCTTAAGGAATGAAGCTGGTTTTCTAAAGGTTCTTCACATATTTTTGCTAGGAGCTTATTCACGAGCAAAGCTGGATATTTAGGTATAACTATCTTAAGAAAACTGTATTTCTGTTCCCAAAGGAAGTCCTGTTTTCTAAGGAGCAAAAACAGTTTTCTAAAGTTTTTTTTCTAGGCGTTTATCAGCGGTTAACTAAATAAGTGACTAAATTGCGTTTCTAAATAAGTTCCGTTTCTTAAGGAGCGAAGCTAGTTTTCTAAAGTTTCTTCCCAAGTATTTGCCAGTTGTTATCATATGAGCAAAACTGGTTGTTTAGGTTTAACTGTCCTCATGAAGTTTTAGTGTCGTCCCACAAGAAAGTCCGAGTTCCTAAAGTGTACAAACAATTTTACATGGTTTCTTCCCAGGTGTTTGCCAGCAGTTGACAAAGAACAAAACCGGTTTCTTAGGACTCATTATCTAAATGAGTTGGACCTCATCAATTTTTGGTTGTCACATATTGGTTGTTTACCTGTTCGCTTACTTCCGTGTATTTTTTACAATATCTGTCATTTGTTTTGCCGTTAAATCTATTAATGAACGATCAACGTTTATTTTATGATTGACTCGATATCCAAGTATGATATAAGTGAATAGAGCTCCTGCAGGTCCTCTAAAAATCCCAACTGAAATAATTGTTGTCGAGTAGATATTGATATTAGACGAAAATCCGATGAGAAAGTAATAGGAAAGATTTGGTTTGGCCAGTTCTATAAATTTTCAGGGGATTGAGGTTGAATCATTCCGCTTTGAAAAGGAGACTTGCCTGAAAACGTATTGGAGAATTATTGAATTAACAGCAGGTGTAATGCCTCCCCCTTTTTTAAATGGTTAAAACAAAATATTTCGTATGAAAGCAAACAGAGCTGCCAAGTGGAGCAGAAGTTATTCTACGTTTTTGGAGGGACTGGTTTCCCCAAAGCCAATTGTCCCAAATCAAGTGAAAATGACAGTAAAAACTAAAAAAATAAGCCATTTTATAGAATTATAAAGGTGAATATGTACTAAAAAAGACTGATCTATTTCTGTTGATGCTTCAATTATGCAGGTTTATCTTAGTTTTGACAAAATTTTGGAAGAAAGTGAATTTCAGCTGGGGAGCAAACTGGAGTCTTTGTTAGCGGGGGGGGGGACTAAGGGGACTGCCTCTTAACAAATTATGCCCTGCTTGTTCCTCTAAAAATACATCCCCCAAATCAACCGTTTGAAAGCCTATGTCATGACAGGCACAATGGTGCTTAGAATTCATCATGTCTGGGCAACGCAATTCTCCTTGACTGAAAGAACTCAGATTCAAAAGAACAAAAATAGGCTGTGCAAAATTGTAATGATGGGCTGGTTGCCTAATATTATCTAAAAAAAAAAACGTTAGGTACACACGATCTAATAATGGGATCCTGAGGTGGTCCTAATATAAGGATAACAAAAATTTGAGCGTGTGTAACTACAGTGTAATTTGTTAAATAAATATAACACAATCAAACAGTTCGTGGTAACGAACTGTAGTAAGGAGCGACCCGGCTCAATAGTAACCAAAACGCTAAAAAATAGAATTTTGGTACTAACAGCTACATCAAAAGAATCGCATTTTAATGCTGATTTTAAATATATAAGTTTCATCAAGGTTAGTTTTGCCCATCAAAATTTACGAGCCCGAGAAAATTTGCGCTATTTTAGAAAATACGGGGAAACACCTCCTAAAAGTAATAGAATCTTAACAAAAATCACACCATCAGATTCAGCGTATCAGAGAACCCTGCTGTAGAAGTTTCAAGCTCCTATCTACAAAAATGTGGAATTTTATATTTTTTGCCAGAAGGCAGATCACGGATGCGTGTTTATTTGTTTGTTTGTTTTTTTGTTTTTTTGTTGTTTTTTCCCCAGGGGTGATCGTATCGACCCAATTGTCCTATAATGTTGTGAGAGGGCTCATTCTAACGGAAATGAAAAGTTCTAGTGCCCTTTTTAAGTGACCAAAAAAATTGAAGGGCACCTAGGCCCCCCGCACGCCAATTATTTTCCCAAAGTCAATGGATCAAAATTCTGAGATAGCCATTTTATTCAGCATAGTCGAAAAACCTTATAACTATGTCTTTGGGGACGACTTACCCCCCCCCCCCCACAGTCCCCGTGGGAGGGGTTACAAGTTCAAAACTTTGACCAGTGCTTACATATAGTAATGGTTATTGGGAAGTGTACAGGCGTTTTCAGGAGGATTTTTTGGTTGGAGGCAGTGGTCGAGAAGAGGGGGATATGCTGGGGGAACCTTCCATTGAGGAATTTGTCATGGGGGAAGAAAATTTCCATGAAGGGAGTGTAGGATTTACTAGCATTACTTAAAAAAAAAACAATGAAAAAATAAATATGAAAAAGCTTTTTTTTCAGCTTGAAGTAAGCAGCAGCATTAAAACTTAAAACGAACGGAAATTATTACCCATATGAGGGGCTCACCTCCTCCTAATACCTCGCTCTTTACGCTAAAGTATTTTTAGTAATTTCAACTATTTATTCTGCGGCTTTTGTAATTCAGGTGTCATTCTTAATGAATTGTGACAAAATTTAAGCTTTAGTGTAAAGACTGAGGTACTGACGAGGGGGCGAACCCCCTCATGTATGTAATAAAAACATGAGAACACAAAAGTTCTTTACGTAAGCTAATTTATAAGTTACGTATATCTTTTACTTATAAAAAGATTCGTAAAAAGTTGAAAGTTCTAGTTGCCTTTTTAATTAACCGAAAATCGGAGGGCAACTAGGCTTCCTCCCCCGCTCTTTTTTCTCAAAATCATTCGATCAAAATTATGAGAAAGCCATTTAGCAAAAAAAAAAAAAAAATATACAAATTTCGTTTTAATTATTCCTCTGCGGAGAGCCAAAATCAAAACATGCATTGATTCAAAACCGTTCAGAAATTAAATAAAAAAACAAGTTTTTTAAATGGAAGTAAGGAGCGACATTAAAACTTAAAACGAACAGAAATTACTCCGTATATGAAAGGGGCTTTTCCTTCTCAACGCCCCGCTCTTTACGCTAAAGTTTTTTACTGTTTTAAAATGTAGAGTTAAGAGAAAGAGTCAAACTTTAGCGTAAAGAGCGGGGCGTTGAGAAGGAAAAGCCCCTTTCATATACCGAGTAATTTCTGTTCGTTTTAAGTTTTAATGTCGCTCCTTACTTTCATTTAAAAAACCTGTTTTTTTTATTTAATCTTGAAATAGAGCCAGTGCAAATTTTCCCATGTAATTGAAAATTCGTTCAGCACATCCTTTTCTAACTCTCTAGTTCCCTCCCTATTGTTCTCTCTCTCTCTTGCCACTGGTGTGATTTCGTCAAAATCCTTGGGGGTGGGACGAAGTTGTAACCAATTTTCTCAAATCAAGTGAATATGAGAGTGAAAACTGAAAAATGAGCTGTATAGTAACATAAAGGCAAATATATTACTAAAGAAACTGACCCGTTTCTCTGGATGCTTGACTTATGCAGGTTTATCTTAGTTTCTACAAGATTTTGAGGAAACTAAATTTCAGCTGGGGGCAGTTGCCCACCCTCCCCTGCCAAATAGCTAATTGCGTTCCTGTCTCTTACTTCATTTCTGGCTTTAATATTAGGGTTTGAAGGAAGTTGGTGGCAAGTTCTTATGTACTCCTGTTAAAATGTTGACACTGACTTTATTTGCGTCAAAATGGGATTCCCATGGCGAACCTGGAACTAGAATAATAACATTCTGAACAGTATGGAAGTGGGAACAACACAGAATTTAATTTTTTTTTGTTATCATTTGATTTATTTCCGTAATTAGTTCCATATTATTTTATCAGTGTAATTTAAGCTCTGGGAAAGCTCTCCATTCAAACGAAAAGCCCTACTGGAAAATAGTTAGTTTATGCGTGAACTTTGATTACCCCTACCATGGAAGTTTGAATTTAATTGAATTGAATTGAATTTATTTATAACCCGTTATAATACACATGAAAAACGGAGTATAATGTGAATAAAAGAAAAGAGGAAAAAGGAAATGACCTAAAAAACTACATAAAAAACTTTGCAACACTTCACCTTACTTAAAAACAATTAAAACATACAAAAGCAAAACATTCATTGAATCAAAATAGCGCTCCATGGGTGCCGACCAATTCTACTATTATAAGCTTCTATGCTTTTTCTGATAGAAGCATTCGGGTCTATGATGCCGTATCTTTTAATGACCCAGGAGTTGCTTGACCATGGTGGAAGGGCAAGCAGGTATTTGGCATACCGGAAATAGATTCGCCGAAGCTCTTTCGTCTCGGTTATCGTAAACGTACGCCAAAAAGCTGCAAGGTATAGGAAATTCGGGAGTGCAGAAGCATTGTAAAGTTTCGCTAGCAGTTTGCGGTTGAGTCGAAGTTTGTTTGCTACCAAGCTTCCGTATGCAGTTGCTGTTCGACGTTGGAAATGAAGGATCAAGAGCCTTCTAGTTGCTTTAAGAGTGTCACCAATAGGAAGCCCTAAATATTTCATTTGTGATTTTGGGGAAACTGGCGCGCCGTCTAGATTAATAGTAAATCCTGCTCGAGTTTCAACCCAGTTGAACAGAACCACGTCCGATTTTCGTCTATTGAATGTAAGGTTAATCTTAGCATATTCTTTACTTAAAATAGCAAAGTTTCTTTCGAACGACTGTACTGTTCGACTGGGGTTAAAAATATCATCTGCATAAGCGATTAGTGACACATCAATCCCTTTTAAAATACACGAAGGAACTGCGCTGGATTGGGCGTTCAGGATACAGCTATTAAAGGCAACTGGAGAGGCAAGGGCGCCCTGTCTGACGATTCGACGGACTGGAATAACGAAACGTGTTATGGTCCCATCAGGTAGCTTGATTACAACAGCAAGATGGTTATACATATCGTACAAAGCACGAATGGCAGACGTGTCAACTCCCCGCTTATATAGCTCAAGAAGAATTTGTGCGTGAATCAGAGAGTCAAAAGCACGGCTTACATCATGACTCCCTAGGACGAGCGAATCACCAGACTTATCAGCATCTATAAGTATTGACGATAGTGCAGTAAGCGCGTGGGCACACCCTAGGCCTTTTTGGAAGCCAAACTGATATGGCGGCATGTAGCATTTATCTGTAAGTTCTGGCATTACGAGTGTTTCAAAAATCTTGCAGAAAGTAGTAGCAACTGTAATAGGGCGATATGAAGAACACTCATTCAGCGATTTATTTATTTTTTTGAACAGGAGTAAGACGACCAGAAGAGAACGAGGTTGGAACTATTCCAGTTGTGAACACCATTTGGAACATGAGATCAAGGTGACAAAGTAGTAGGGGACTTCCAAGAAGAATGTGTTTAGCACAAATATTATCTGTACCCCTCGAAAAAGGTTTCTTAATTTTTTGTGCAGAATTCGTAATATCAGACAATGCAACAATAAACGTGGATACAGTCTTTTTTTGACAGTATCCGATTGAGATCACATTTAAGAGGATATTCTACTTTACAATCAGGTTCTGAAAATTCTTTAAAAAAATGCTGCTGCCAGGCCTCAGCAGAGATATGAGCTGACAGAGCGTTTCTTTCACTCTGGTTGCGGGTCAAACTTTTCCACAGAAGCGTCGGATTACTCATTATCTTTTCTGAAAAATCAGAACGAATAGCGGCTCTATGTTTTTGCAGTTCTTTGGAAAAATGGCGCTTTGTGGAAATCCGTATTTGGTTCACTATGCCGTTCTTGGGTCTCCCGCAATCTATCCATATGCCTAGCCAAAATTTGGCCTTCTGGCAGGCTTCAACAAGGGATGGGTTCCCGGACCAGCCCTTAACTTGTGACCCAGCACGGACTCTGGATCGAGGGACAGAGTGCAATTCCGCTTGTAGTAGCGCATGCGAAATAAGTGACGAGTACATATTTAGTTTTAGACGAATTTCAGACGTGGAAATAGGTACTGATGTTTGGAGCAAGTAAAAGGGTATTTTTATCTTCGAAAGTAGATTATCAAGCCAGTACTGATACTGAGTCAAATCGGTTTTACTCCATTCAATGATCGTTCTCCATTTTAAAGGTCGATTTGCGCGCATTCGATAAAATGGTGCACTGATTCGGAACAATAGCGGTAAATGGTCTGAAACAAAAAAATCACGTAGCACATCTACTGTTAATGAGCGACTAAAAATACTACTGGATACAAGGACATGATCAAGGTTAGAAACTGATCCGGTAGGGTGAATGTACGTAAAGTCACCCGCTTTCGGTACAAGAGCAATTTCATTTGGAATCAGACTATGCAGAAGAGCTGAATGCGAGCTTTCACTTTTGGATATATCACAATTAAATTCCCCCAATAAAATCCAATGGAGATGAGAAGCACTAATTTTATTCATACATTTCCCCAGTTCTTTAAAGGCTAGAGCAAACTTCATTTCGGAGCAATCGTCTCTGTAGTCGGTGGGCAGGTATACATTTATTATAACAGTCTCGCCAACTCTAATTGCTAAGAAATGGTCGGAACTAGCGAACAATTCGGAGTTGATATGTCCATTTATTAGCGTAGCAAGTCCACCCGAAGTTCACCCTCGTTTCTTAGGTTTTTTTTCGCTGGTACAAAATGAACCATGTGTGAGGGTAAGGCATCGAATATATTTCTACTGTCGTTAGAAAGAAAGTGTTCTTGGAGACAAATAATTTCTTCGGTGAGGCAGAGCTGTTCAAGCACAGTAATTTTGGTACTAAGACTACCATTCATATTCCAGGAGACGAAACACTTGTCAATATAAAATTCATTCATTTTGGGCGTTTGAGGTCATTAACTTCGCTGACTTGTTAAATGGGCAGCTAGCGTGGTAGCATGTGTGTCGGGTGCTTGTACAGCTTAGGCCCCGCCACGCATTCTTGCGGGGTTTTCTTTCGTTGCTACATGGTTATTTTGAGCACAATGGGCACACTTCGATACGTTTTTGCACTGGGCCGCTATGTGGCCAGATTCATGGCAGTTGTAGCAACGTTTCGGAAGAAAGACAAATTCTTGAATTCTGAAACTTTCAAAGCCCACTTTCATTGACAGTTTTGTGGCAGTATCAAGGGATTCATGACTTGGAAAACACAGCTTGAATGCGCGTGATTTTCCACATTGTTCGGCTTTCTCACATCCAGAAACTAGACTTCGAATGACCTCTGCGTCAAGGGGTTCAGGAATCCCTTTAATCAGTCCTATGTACAAAGGGGTTTTTACTTTGGCATCGGATTCTGAATTTTTATTTTTGATCGCTAGTGCTATTTTTTCCGCCGTAGCCTTGTGAGCTACAGTCATGCGCCAACCGTTCCTTCCAGGCCTTAGTTCAACTTTGGAGGCATCTAGAGCTTCACCACATGCAGATTCGATGAAGTTCTTTCGTTCCAGTGGTGTTTCAAAGGGTGGAGGGTTTTTTACAACGATTGAGTATGATAGCTTTTGTGGAGCGTCAAGTTCACTAGAGGGGCTGGTATGGGTAGAAACGTGGAACTCACCTTTGTTAATACGTTCCATAAAGCAGTCAAAACGACGACACATGTCGTTTACTTTAGTAGTTATACATGCATTTATCTCCTCCATACAAGCCGGGACTTCTGTAGGTTCAAAAGTAACGAAGGTAGGCAAGGTACGATTTTCCTTTCCTGACTTGACCAAGAATTTGGCTATGTCCAAAACATTTTCATCATCTTTCAGAGACTTGCGAAAGGGGTCCGGTAGACCAGATTTTAACAGCAACAGTTCTTTTGCCCTTAGAATGTCATCTCTACTGAAGAATTCCACAGCACGGCTTACAATCAGCTGGTATTTTATTCCAGCGAGCATTGACCTCGACACAAAGTTCAATACCGCATTCCAAACGATATTATTTTTATCCATTTTCGCTGCTAATCAGGCCGCAGTAACCAGTCCGAAAATTAGTGCAGGGGCGAGCCAAGCTCGTAATCAAGCGTCAGTTAATTCAGAATAAATTATCTCACAGGGATGAGATAATTTAATAGTTTTTCAAAAACATTAAAGACCTCCAAGTTTTGCATTTCAATATATATTTAGGGTACGTTAAACGAGTAATGTTATCGTCATTATTAGGCCCGTTTTTATGGCACTTGGTACTAACCAAGTGACAAATAGCAATCGCAAATTCTGTCGGTCTGTCGGTCACGATTTTGCTACTTTAGGCACTTCCAGGTAAGCTAGGACGATGAAATTTGGCAGGCGTATCAGGGACCGGCCCAGATTAAATTAGAAATAGTCGTTTTCCCGATTTGACCGTCTGGGGGGATTGGGGGGCTCGTTAATTCGGAAAAAATAGAAAAATTGAATTATTTTTAACTTACGAACGGTTGATCAAATCTTAATGAAATTTGATGTTTGGAAGGATATCGTGTCTCAGAGCTGTTATTTTAAATCCCGACCGGATCTGGTGATGTTGGGGGGAGTTAGGAGGGGGAAACCTAAAATCTTGGAAAACACTTAGAGTGGAGGGATCGGAGTGAAACTTGGCGGGAAAATAAGCACAAGTCCTGGACATATGATTGACATAACCGGAATGGATCCGCTCTCTTTGGGGTAGATGGGGGGGGGGTTAAATCTAAAAAATGAGAAAAAATGAGGCATTTTTAACTTGCGAACGGGTGATCGGATCTCAATGAAATTTGAAATTTAGAAGGATATCGTGTCTCAGAGATCTTATTTTAAACCGACCGGATCTGGTGATATTGGGGGGAGGTGGGAGGGGGAAACCTAAAATCTTGGAAAATGCTTAGATTGGAGGGATCGGGATGAAAATTGGTGGGAAAAATAAGCGCAAGTTCTAGATACATGATTGATATAACCGGAATCGATACACTCTCTTTGGGCTAGTTGGGGGGGGGGGCGTTATAATTCTGAAAAATTAGAAAATATGAGGTAATTTTAACTTACAAACGGGTGATCGGATCTCAATGAAATCTGATATTTAGAAGGATAGCGTATCTCAGAGCTCTTATTTTAAATCCCCACCGGATCTGATGACATCGGGGGGAGTTTGGGGTGGGGGAACCTAAAATCATGGAAAATGCTTAGATTGGAGGGATCGGGATGAAAATTGGTGGGAAAAATAAGCGCAAGTCTTTGATACGTGATTTACATAATTGGAACGGATCCGCTATATTGGGAGGGGTTAATTATGAAAAATTAGAAAAAATGACGTATTTTTAACTTACGAAGGAATGATCAGACCTTCATGAAACTTCATATTTAGAACGACCTCTTAACTGAGATATTTTATTTTAAATCTCAACCGGATCCAGCGTCATTTGGGGAGGGAGATCAGAAATCTTAGAAAATACTTAAAGCGGAGAGATCAGGATGAAACTGGATGGGAAGAATAAAAACCTGTCTAAGATACGTGACAGACATAACCGGACCGGAACTGCTCTCTTTGGTCAAGTTGAAAATTGAGGTATTTGTAACTTACGAAAGGGTAACCAGATCTTAATGAAATTTGATCAAACAGTTCGTGGTAACGAACCCGTGGTAAGGAGCGATCCGGGTCAATAGTAAACGAAACTCTAAAAAACGGAATTTTGATGCTTAAAGATATATCAAAGAATCGGATTTTTATGCTGATTGTAAATATACAAGTTTCATCAAATTTAGTCTTTGTCATCAAAAGTTACGAGCCTGAAAAAATTATGCCTTATTTTGGAAAATAAGGGGAAACACCCCCTAAACGTCATAGGATCTTAACGAAAATCACACCATCGTATTCAGCGTATCAGAGAACCCTACTGAAAAAATTTCAAGGTCTAATCAACAAAAATGTGGGATTTCGTATTTTTTGCCAGAAGACAAATCACGGGTGCGTATTTATTTGTTTGTTTGTTTGTTTTTTTTCCAGGGGTCATCGTATCGACCAAGTGGTCCTAGAGTGTTGCAAGAGGGCTCATTCTAACGGAAATGAAAAGTTCTAGTGCCCTTTTTAAGTGACCAAAAAACTGGAGGGCACCTAGGCCCCCTCCCACGCTCATTTTTTCCCAAAGTCAACGGATCAAAACTTTGAGATAGCCATTTTGTTCCGCATAGTCGAAAACCATAATAACTATCTCTTTGGGGATGACTTATCCCCTCCCCCCACAGTCCCTGGGGGAGGGGCTGCAAGTTACAAACTTTGACCAATGCTTAGATACAGTAATGGTTATTGGGAAGCGTACTGACGTTTTCAGGGGGATTTTTTTGGTTTGGGTGTGGGGTTCAGGGGAGGGGGCTATATGGGAGGATTTTTCCTTGGAGGAATATTTAATGGGGGAAGCGAAATTCAATGAAAAGGGCGCAGGATTTTCTAGCATTACTATTAAAAAAACAAAACAATGAAAATATAAACATGAAAAAGTTTTTTCAATTGAAAGTAAGGAGAAGCATTAAAACTTAAAACAAACAGAGATTATTACGCATGTGAGGGGCTATAAAAATACTTTAGCATAAAGAGCGAGGTATTTAGGAGGAGATAAATACTTCGCTCTTTATGCTAAATTATTTTTAGTAATTTCAACTATTTATTATACGGCCTTTCTGATTCAAGGGTCATTCTTAAAGAATTGGGACAAAACTTAAGATTTAGTGTGAAGAGCGAGGCATTAAGAGGGGACAAACCATTTCATATATATAATCAAAAATATAAGAATATAAAAGTTTGTTACGTAAGTTAATTCTTAAGCTACGTAGATTTTTTACTAATAAAAACGTTCGTGAAAAATTAAAAGTTCTAGTTGCCTTTTTAAGTAACCGAAAAATCGGAGGGCAACTAGGCCTCCTTCCCCGCCCCTTATTTCTCAAAATCGTCTGATCAAAACTAAGAGAAAGCCATTTAGCCAAAAAAAGAATTAATATGCAAATTTTATTTTGATAATTTATGTACGGAGAGCCAAAATCAGACATGCATGAATTCAAAAACTTTCAGAAATTAAATAAAAAAACAAGTTTTTTAACTGCAAGTAAGGAGCGACATAAAAATTTAAAACGAACAGAAATTATTCCGTATAGGAAAGGGGTTGTCCCCTTCTCAACGCGTCGCTCTTTACGCTAAAGTTTTTTATTGTTTTAAAAAGCAGAATTATGAGAAAGAGTCAAGCTTCAGCGTAAAGAGCGGGGCGTTCAGAAATTAAATAAAAAACTAGTTTTTTTTAACTGAAAGTAAGGAGCGACATTAAAATTTAAAACGAAAAGAAATTACTCCGTATATGAAAGGGGCTTTCCCTCCTCGACGCCCCGCTCCTTGCGCTAAAGTTTGATTCTTTCTTGCAACTCTACTTTTTAAAACAATAAGTTAAAGAGCGGGGTGTCGAGGAGGAAAAGCCCCTTTCATATACGGAGTAATTTCTGTTCGTTTTAAGTTTTAATGTCGCTCCTTACTTTCATTTAAAAAAATTGTTTTTTTTATTTAATATTTAGAAGGATCTTATGCTTTAAAGCTCTAATTTTAAATTCCGACCAGATCCTGTAACACTGGGGGGAATTGGAGGTGGAAACCGGAATTCTTAGAAAATATGAAAATTGGGGTATTTTTATATTACGAATAGGTGATCGGATCTTAATGAAATTTGAAATTTAGAAGGAATTCATGTCTCAGAGCTCTTATTTCAAATTCCGACCAGATATTTTGACATTGGGGGGAGTTTGGGAGGATCTTGGAAAACACTTGGATTGGAACAATCGGGATGAAGCTTGGTGGATAGAATAAGCAAATTTCCTTGATACGTGATTGACGTATTCGTACTGGATTCGCTCTCTTTGGGGGAGTTGGGAAGAGAGGTTCAATGATTTGATGAGTTGGGTGTTTCTTGACGTGCTAGGACGATGAAAATTGGTAGGCGTGTCAGGGAGCTGCACAAATTGACTTTATAAAGTCGTTTTCCCAGATTCGACCATCTGGGAGGCTAAAGGGAGAGAAAAAATTAGGTATTTATAACTTACGAGTGGGTTATCGGATCTTAATGAATTATGATATTTAGAAGGACATCGTGACTCAGAGCTCTTATTTTAAATCCTTACCGGCATTAAGCCTCTGATTTTCCTTATAAACCAATCTATTGATTCTTAGAAATTTGTTATAGCTCATACCATATGAGCTCTTGGCTCGTAGCTCTTCTTGCCTCGTCACAAGTGTCATATGTGTGTCTTTTTCCGGAAAGATGAATTTTAGCTTTCTAGGAAATATGCAGGGGTTTTACACTTGACAAACACGGTGTTTTTGTTAACTCATTTTGCAATGCGTTCTGCCCTCGGGTATGTGGGCAGGAATCTAGCATAGGGAGGAACCAGAGAAGAGAGGGTGCACTTTGAAAAAGTGCAGAATTTTATAAAACATACACTAAACTATGAGGAAAAAGCCAAAAGTATTAATATCCCCCCTCCTTCTGTATAAATGCTTGTCTGTTTACAATCTTTGCATTTGCTATATTCTTTTGTCGATATTATTCTTCCATTTCTTTCATCATTATAGTGCAAAGGTTAGAGCATGGTACTTCCTTGGTACTTTCTCTTCGTGGACGGAATCGAGAGCTCGTTTTCGAGATGAGGGCAAATCCGAAAATAAACGCGGTAAAAAGAGCGAACTTTTATGGAAATCAGTAATAAATTAAAATTCGTAACTTTTAGATTTTGGGGGATACTGGCTTGAAATCCCTCTCCTCTCCCCTCAACTTACATGTCTTGCTTTGTTTCTTCAAAAGTAGTACGACTTTAGTTCAATACGATCGTGTTTTTATATGAATGAACTTTCCCTGAACAGACTTTTTAGAAGAGGGAGGAATGTATTTGAGAAAAAATTATACCCTTGCCAAACAGCTTGGTCGTGGCATAGAAAAATCGTTAGACTAGGTCGTGGTATCGACAAATCGTTTGGATATTTTGAACCTCCAATAAGAAATCATGGAATTTTGAGGGAGGGTCGACACCCAGGGGCAGTGTTGCAATTTGAGGAAGCAAAATCAACGAATCATTGTTGATAAGTGTTGTTTGTGCACATAATATGAAGTCAATCACAATGCCATTGAATACTTTCACGGCTTTCCAAATATATTAATCATTTCTCATAGTAGTAATCCTTCCTTGATATCTTTGTTGAACCACAAGAAGAAGGAATTTGACCTCGTGTTTCTTTTTGTGATAGAATGCACACATCCAAATATATCTCTCAGCAAGGAAGCATATTTTGAATGAAGGAAAGAAGATACATTCCGTTCTAAGCAATTAATCTTTGAGCGAGAGTAAGTGTCCTTCCCAAGTGACAGTAGGGAGGGTAATCTACTGTTTGTAGAACTGGAGAAAAACAATAGGCCTGGAGATACATAAGAATGCCTGGATACATAAGAACTAAAATATCTCGGAGGCATGTCATACCAATGAAATGCTTCTTGTCGCTGAGAACTATAAACTGTTTGCAAAATGCAATGGTGAAACTAAGAAGGCGGGTGGTCTCTTAGGTGTTTTACAAAATCTACAAAAGTATGTCACTACAAACTTAGTTCGTCCCGCGTTAGAAGTAATAATTGGTCAAACCATTGCTTATAAAAATTTAAAACATCGTTGGAATGCATACTGGTTGTATGGGATTGTCTTTATAAATCGAAAAGTTTATTCTAGAGACGATATTTCAGTATAATTGACAATATTTAATCGGTGAAACTATTCCTTTTGGATTCTGAAATATCCTCGGAATTCAGTGGTGCAACTGGTAGCTTGGGGCCTTGTTGGTTTTCAGAAATTTTAAAAGTTCGTCTTTGTATGCTTGATTTCTTTGTAATATTAGATAATAACCAGTGAAAACTTTGCTTATTGGGTTTTTCATATTTGTGGGCTATAAAGGTTCAAATAGGGGGCTGATCCTGGGAGCATTCCAACCCGTAAAAAGTCCGAAATTCAATGGCACAACTGGTAGCTTGGATCTGGTTGGTTTTCAGAAATTTCAAAAGTTCGTCTTTGCATGCTTGATTTCTTTGTAATATTAAATAATAACCGGTGAAACATATAATAATAGGATATTAAATATTTGCGGGCTACAAAAGTTCAAATAGAGGGCTGATCCAGGGAGTATTCCAACCCGTAGAAAGTCCGATAATGAGAAAAACAATTCTATTTACAATTTAACAAAGAATAATAACCTAGCAAGCAATTATTTACAGGATTGTACGATCCTTTTAAAATTTGGTAATGTATCTTGGGGTTGAAGCCTAATGTTCTCCTCAATTTTAGAAGCACGTTTCTACAAATGAAAAAGCCGTTTGTAAAATTAAATAAAAAATGAGTTTTTTCAACTGAAATTAAGGAGCAACATTAAAACTTAAAACGAATAGAAAAAAATTTGATATGAGGGGGTTCGCCCCCTCGTCAATAACTCGCTTTTTACGCTAAAGTTTGAATTGTATTCCAATTCTTTAGGAATGACCCCTGAGTCACAAAGGCCGTTTAATTAGAATAAATAGTTCTTTTGAAAGAACTAAAAAAAACTTTAGCGTAAAGAGCGAGGTATTGGCGAGGGGATGAATCTCCTTATATACGTAATAATTTCTGTTCGTCCTAAGTTTTAATGTTGCTCCTTACTTTCAGTTGGAAAAACTTTTTTTTTCTATTTGTTTTCTGATTGTTTTTTTTAAATGCTGGGAAATCTGGTGCCTCTTTCATGGAAGAATTCTCTTCTCCCATGAAACATTCCTCCATCAAAAAATCCTCCTCCGTAGCCGCCTTTTCCCTTCCCTTCCCCCCTCATCGGAAAAAATCCCCCTGAAAACGTCCGTAGACTTTCCAATAACCAATACTATGCGTAAACAATGGGGAAATCCCATAACTTACAGCCCTTCCTCCGGGGACTATGGGGGATTAAGTCATCTTCAGAGACAAAATTATTAGTTTTTCGACTATGCTGAACAAAATTGGCTATCTTGAAAATTGATCCGGGAACTTTGGGAAAAAATGACTGAAGAAGGGGCCTAGTTGCCCTCCAATTTTTTGGTCACTTAAAAAGGGCACTAGAACATTTAATTTCCGTTTAAATGAACCCTCTTGCAATATCCTAGGACCACTGGGTTGACACGATCACCCCTGGAGAAAAAAACACACAAAAAAAAACACATGAACACGCATCCGTGATCTTTTTTCTTGCAAAAAATACAAATTTCCACATTTTTGCAGATAATAGCTTGTAACCTCTACAGTTGGGTTCTCTGATGCGCTAAATCTGACAGTCTGATTTTCATTAAGATTATATGACTTTTAGGCGATGTCTTGTCTTTTTTGAAAATAAGACAAATTTTTCAAGGTTCGTAACTTTTAATGGGTATGACTAAACTTAATAAAACTTTATATGCCTGGTCGCTCCTTACTTACACTTCGTTACCACTGACTAATATTTTAAAGATCAATATTCGGTGAGCTGGTTTAATGAGTAATCGATGACCTGATCAGTTGTAGGATTCTTTATTGCTCTTAGAATGCTGGGGTATACATAGTACTTGGTTTCAGCGTCTCTCCCGAAATTTGTGACGGTCGTTCTAATAATAATAAAAAAAAAATATAAAAAACAGGTTTGTTCAATTGAAAGTAAATGACAGGACTAGAACTTAAAACGAACAGAAATTATTCCGTATATGAGGGGGACTGCCCCCTCCAGAACCCGTACTCTATATGCTAAAGTTTTATAGTGCTTTGGAAACGCTTGTTATTCCAATTCTGCTGCTTTTGTGCCTAGAGGAGTCGTTCTTAAAGAGTGGGATAAACTTTAGCGTAAAGAGTGATGGGTTGAAGAGGAGGCATATCCGGAATAGGCGAAAAATCTGCCCTCATATAACAGAATGATTTCTGTGTGTTTTGAGTTTTAATGATGCTCCTTACTTTCGGTTGAAAAAAATATGTTTTTGTGGTTTAGTTACTGATCGGTTTAGAATCATCCCTAGGCCCAACCAAGATGAAATATGGACTACAGGCCCCATTAAACCGCAATTTCTTGCTGTTAAATTGCATATTCCAATGATTGTAATGTCCCACTTTTTCAGTTTTTCTGTTTGAGAATTAAAACTTTAGATTGTAATTAAAATTTGGGAATAAATTGAAAAATAAGTCAAACCTTTTGACAAAAGGTAGTTTTGTTGAATAAGTTCTTAATAATGTTTTTACTACATAATTTTAGGTGGATGGAGACGGTTATTACCGTCAAAATGGATGGAAATTCTGCTTGAATTTTGATCTTCGATGAGGCATCGCGACCTTTATCTCTTTATATTGTCATGTTATTTTCTGTTTCGACATTAACTTTGCTAAATAAGTTGCATTTGCTAATTTACCGTCTCCCGGGCTTACAAATTTTAGCCACTACCGTATCACTTGCGGCAGTCTACATAGTTTGACCAAAAAAAAGAAAAACAAATCTGCAGTCACCTTTTAAAGCCTGACTATATGTCGTTGCATGGATACGCAAGCCGTGACATACAAGAAATAGATTTCGCACAAACACAAAATAAAAATCACTGTGTGGTATGCAAATTTGAGCAATTTTAGCATTTTAGGAACTGACCGTGGTGGCAACCCTGTCCACCTACAATACTCAGCCTAAGATGGGTCATGTGGGGGAGACAAAAAAATTCCGTTTTTCCTTGGATTTATACGTCCTTGGTACATCAAATTATGTATGTGAAAGGGTATTTGATTTCAACATGCTTATAACGAATACATTTCAAAGTTTATTTGATTGTGCTATATTCTTTGTAGTGGTATCGTATCAGTTTGTCATTTGCATCTGATTGATTCTGATACGCATCTATCTTAAAGAAAATATATTTTCTATCTTTCTTTAAATTGAATTTTCGCCTCATTGCTCAAGTTCGAGATTGTTCATTTTCTACACACCGTATTGTAGACGATATTTGATTTTGAATTTGTAAAATGATTTTCAAATTAGAAATAGTTTCCAAGGAAGAAAACTGCCTATAGGCAGAATTAATAGATTCCAGATAAACGTGTAAAGATATTTGAAGCGTGAAGACATTCAATAATTCTTCTGCGAGTTATGTTTTTATTATAGAAATTTTTGGAGGAACACTATAGCTCTAGACGAGTAGTACTGCTATTTACTTTCCTATTTACTTTTATATCTTTATTAGTTTTGCAGTTATATCTTTAGAATTACTTTCAGGTTCTAATTTGAACTGGATGATTATCTGACTATATATAGGTTCTGTTGGTAATGCTAGAGGAAACCTGTTCATTTTTGTATGAAACCCATCTAACAACCCTCGCTATATATCGTATTAGCTATAACCCTTTCCGGCACGAATTATGAAATTTTCTGAAAATTCCACTTTTTTTGCGTTTCCTATTTCTCTAGGCCTAGAAAACGAAAAAATAGTATTCAAAAAAATTATTTCAACTATGAAATGAAACGTAAGGTGGTCTCTGATAATAACCACTTTGACACATGTGCAGAAAAATCTCACATCTGGTGAAAAGAACGAAACTAGTTCATAGTATAGTTCATATACAATGGAACTTCGCAAAATGAACGCTGCCATTTTTGGAGATAGGAGTTTTTTTGAGAATAGGGAGATTTTTTGAGATACCATTTTTTCAATACTTGAAGTATCCTGAACAGGTAAGTGCTTTGATTGATCCGATCTCTTTTCTGGAGGAACGTACGGCTTGAATTTGGGTATAACTTCCGATTTTCTGGATGGCCGACCTCTCTCACCCTTGCACGAATAACTTCCAACAAAACCAGTGACAATGCGACATCTAAAGTCCTTCAAAGTCATCGTGTTAGCATCTGGTATAGTGGACAACTTGAACAAGACAAAGACATTGACCGTTGCAATGTTGTATAGTGGGCAACTTGAACAAGACAAAGACATTGACCGTTGCAATGTTGACGAAGTGCCAGAGTAGGCGTTGCCACCACTTTCTGATTTTCTGTCTATCGCATAGAGAGACTTCAACATATCAGGTTTGTTGACGCAGCCCATAAACTTGTTGTACTTGACGACCATGTTTGGGCATGTAACTTCGGTAACAGATCCATCATTATCATTCCTACCGATCTGTGTCATTTCTCCTCCTTTGTGAATCGTCCAAAGAAGTTGTATAAATCGTTTGTCCTTCCAGCGTACATCTGACCTCACAGCGTAGTCCGAATCACCTCGTCACAGTTCTTTTTTGCTTTGAGTTTGGGTAGACCTTTATGGTTTTTACGAACTCGACCACAGCAGTAGAGGTTGTGGTTTCTTCATTTTTCCATGAGGTTTCTTAAACTGAAGAAATTGTCAAAATATGTGTGATAATTTTTACCTTCCAATCACGTCGTAAGATCTATAACTACTCGTTATCCAAGTCCAAACTCAGAAGTGTCAGCTAACTTCCCAGAGTAGACCTGAGAATCACAAACAACTCCGTGCATATCTGCTCTGACCCAGATGTTGTAGCCTAGTGTTATGGGCTTCATAGACATATTTGGTGTGAAAGCAATGTGTCCTTTGAATTTGACCATACTTTCGGAGACGGTCTACTATTTGGTAGGCTTGTAAGTTCTTAATAAATTTTAAACCCTTACAATACTCCCCATATACTTTATTTTGCAATTCACTCAATTCTTCACATTCATATGTCCCATTACCCACACGCTCATCCATACCTCCACACATCTGGCAAAAGTATGAACCATCCTGTTGTTGCCTTCTCCCTAAATACTTTATTCTTACCTCAGGTGGTTAACTATTCCTACTCAATTCACTAATATACTTCAGTTCCTCCTTTTTTAAACAAAACACCTTGACTCTATGTCTCCTTGACTGGCAAGTAGAGGCGGAGGGAATCAGAAAGGCTTCTTTTAGGCGGAGAGAATCAGAAAGGCCTTTTTCATGATGCCAAACCTGTACCACTTGATCTTGAAAGAGCAATATAATTTTTTTCTTCGAGAAATCTTTTCAATCTTACTCTTTGCTTGGTAGGAAGTTTGGTAGGAAGGATGAAGAAATCAACTTTTGACGTTAAAAGTAATTTAAAAGGAAAGCTGGTTAAACCTGTTCTAATTGCTGTCGTTTTACTAGAGAGTGTTTATTAGAATTTCTTTCTTCATTATCTTTATATCAGTTTTTATATTTTTTCCCCTCAAAGTTATTCTTTTTTCCCCATTCAGAAATTCCTCTTTGTCGTCGGAATTTTAATGAACTCTTTTCCGTTCCGCATGGGAAAGAAAATAAAACATATGCTGTTTCGGTCTTATTGGCTGTTTTCATTCTAAACAATTGCTTTTTAGCAAAGTCCTAAGGTCAGTTCCTCCGCCACTAAGAAGACATAAATATACATCCCTTTCGGTTTTTTCTCCTTCCACAGTATCTCCCGTTGCCAAGCTAAAGGCCAAATTTCAGGAAAATATAAGTGAAGTATTTAAGTGTGTTTTCTCATGCCTAAGGCTTACAAGTGTCCTAGATTGATTTGGCTTTTTATTTTATCAGATTATGTAAAGATTATCTACTTTAAAGTGTTTTTTCAATATCGGGCAGTTTATTTTAATAGTAATAATTTCTTTCTTGCCCCAGAAGTCACCAATCTCCTCGATCAAAGGAAAAATATCAGATCAATATTCTCAGGAGTACATATGGAACGAATATTTTTGGCAATTTACTATTTACAATATAAAAATGTGGTATACGACAAATCACTCAGTGTGTAGAAGAATGCATTGAATGCTTTAAATCCATGTTGAGTTGACATTAAGCTACATCTGACTATTTTTAAGCTGTTTTTGAATTTTTACCAGTATTAAGGGGATTTTCCTTTGGCTTTTAAGGATACAGGAGGAAAGGAATGTTGCTCTAACTTATCGATTACATAATGTAAATTCCCGTACTCAGCATAGTTGATTACGTTAGATGGCAGAGTCAAACCTTCTGCTGCCTATTGATCAACTCAAAGCTTAAATTCAAACATTATTTTTACCTTGGCCGGATTCCTAACAGTTCAGTTCAGTTCATTCGGGTTTATTAAAAAAAAAATTATAACAGTCATAACATACCTAATCTCTCATCTCTATGCAAAAACTGCATGCTGAGTCCCATATCACCTCAAAAATAAATACGCACTATGGTTCTCCCTCCACTTCTCGATACAACCATGGCCCCTACCAACAAAACATCCTTACAAGTCCCCACCTCTTCATCCAGGAGCAAACCACTCCAACCCCACAAAAAAAAACTCAATAATAACTAAAGTCACTTTTCTAATTACATTCTTTATTCAACTTAAACTAACTCAAAACAAGATAATTTTTTATTCTCTTTTTGAAAGAACCAAGGGAGCTCCTACCTCTCAGTTCAAGCGGTAGGGTATTGTAAGCCTTAGCACAGACAATGTCAGGCGAAAAATCCGACCTCACTGTTGGCGTATGTTGAATACGGATCTGTGCAGATAATCTTGTAATTAGAAGACGCTGTTCGGATACCAAACGGAATAGATTCCTAAAAGGCGGCGGATTCAAAATGGATTCCTTTGGCTTTTAAGGAGACAGGAGGAAAAGAATGTTGCGCTTATTTATCGACTATATAATGCAAATTCCCGTACTCAGCATAGTTGATTATGTTAGATGGCATAGACAAACCTTCTGCTGTCTATTGATCAACTCAAAGCTTAAATTTAAACATTATTTTTGCCTGGGTCGGATTTCTAACTATTTCATGTTTGACTTTACCGTGATTAAACCCCCTGAATTAGATCGCATTATTAGTCGCATTAGATCCTCTACTGAGCTAAGCACTGTGTTTCCCTGTGTAACTAGTAGCCTACATTAAAATCAAAATCAACATTTTTTAGGTTGCTAGGGTGTGGGAATAAGTTTGTGTATTATGGACCTGTTTTTTTAAGGCTGGGATATAAAGGTTTCAAGAACGGGTTTTTCTTCAGAAAGGTGTAATGTTTCCCTAAATACTGTAAAGACATTGTTTCCCTGTGTAGTCGGTATCGTATTTAGCCTGTATATAAGAATGTGTAAACCAATGGTTTTTAAATTAGAAAATATTTTGAAGGCAAGTAATTGTGGGAAAAATAAATCAAAACCCTTTAACATGAATAAAATTAAATAAGAGAAACGATAAAAGAAGCCCCAATTCACAAAAATGTAAGGGGAGGTGTATTTGACACAATATGAGTGACAATTTTTTTTAATTTTTAAATCCAAATACCAAAAAAAAAATATATTTTTCAATCTAACTGCCAAAAATTTTTTTTCAAAATCTAAACCTATTTTATTTTTCATTAGTTTATTTTTGCTGTTTCTTTTGTAAAAGAAACACAGCCTATTTTATTTTGTTTTTTTTAATTTCCCCCCCCCCCATTAATTTATTTTTCGATGTTTCAACTTGCATTTATTAATTCCCACTTATATAGTTTTTTGTTTCATTTTAATCTATATGATTTTTTTATATTATTTAGGCTTCCGGATTTTATCTCCTTCTTTTAATTGTTCATTCTTTTGTTTTTCTATCTTCCATCCCTTAGCTGAGACCCTTTATTGTGTATTAGCGTTCTTTTTTTGTTTTGTTTTTCTGAAACTTTGATTTTTACTCGTTCTTGCTCTTTTTTTCCAATTATTTAGTTTTCTCTATTGTCTAGTCTAATGCAATAACAACTTGTGCGTCAGTGTTACTCTTATGGCTGACAATTTTTGATAGTATACTAATAGCTCTTTTTTTTAGATTCAGGACTATGAAAGGAATGAAGAACTGCTGACTCATTCGGCTTCTACCAAAACTTACCCCTTTGATTATTGCTGGGACAAACTTCAATCTGAATCTGGATCGCAGTAATTAGGTCCAAGGGAAGTTTTCTTTCTTTTTTTATAACAAAGCCCGTCGCGGTGGGCAATAATCCTGATTGATGTTCTTTCATTGAGAAAATTCTTTATGGCATTAATTGCTAGTGATAATTTTTTATTATATTTCTTGTGGAAGAAACGTTTGAATTAAGATTGTTTTTTTCCTTTTCTCTGTTTTATTGTTTTAGCCTAACAAGACGTCAGGATTTTAGGACAATTCTTTATTTTTAAGTTTTTAACTTTTTAAAGCTGTTTACTAAGCTCTGCTCAAAGGGAGGATCTACAGGTTATCAGCTGATGGGAATTATAAAAAATAGCATAAAATCCTATGTGTGGTGTATATCAAATAATGCAAATCACGGTTGCAGTGGGCTGCAACATAGTAAAGAGCTCTAGCGAAAAAGACTCAAGTGAGGAAGACTCCATTTGAAGCTGATTCAGGAATTATAATTATCATTTTGGTTAATCTTATTGTTAAAATTTTATTGCAAAAATAACTCTATGGTAATTTCGAAAAATAGCCTGAAGCCCCTTGAAAATGGTGTTGGGTTGAAATGAAAATTGCAGAATCGGAATTACCATAGTCCGAAAACACCATATGAGAGAATTACACTTCCCCTCTTGCGCAACAAGGAAGACGACTTTTTCGCATGGGAAGTAGTGAAGTGTCTCCTTTTTATGGCACTTGGTATTAACCAAGTGACATATAGCAGTCGCAAATTCTGTCGGTCTGTCTGTCGGTCCCGGTTTTGCTACTTTAGGCACTTCCAGGTAAGCTAGGACGATGAAATTTGGCAGGCGTATCAGGGACCGGACCAGATTAAATTAGAAATAGTCGTTTGCCCGATTTGACTATCTGTGGGGGGAGTGGGGGGCCTGTTAATTCGGAAAAATAGAAAAAATGAAGTATTTTTAACTTACGAATGGTTGATCAGATCTTAATGAAATTTGATGTTTGGAAGGATATCGTGTCTCAGAGCTGTTATTTTAAATCCCGAACGGATCTGGTGACATTGGGGGGGGAGTTGGGAGGGGAAAACCTAAAATCTTGGAAAACACTTTGAGTGGAGGGATCGGAATGAAACTTAGTGAGAAAATAAGTACAAGTCCTAGATACATGATTGACATAACCGGAACGGATCCGCTCTTTTTGGGGTAGTTGGGGGGGGGGGTTAATTCTGAAAAATTAGAAATGTATTTTTAACTTACGAACGGGTGATCGGATCTCAATGAAATTTGATATTTAGAAGGATATCGTGTCTCAAAGCTCTTATTTTAAATCCTGACCGGATCTGGTGACATTGGGGGGGGGGGGGGGAGTTGGGAGGGGAGAACCTAAAATCATGGAAAACGCTTAGATTGGAGGGATCGGGATGAAACTTGGTGGGAAAATAAGCAGAAGTCTTAGATACGTGATTTACATAATTGGAACGGATCCGCTCTATCGGGGTGGCGGAGGGATAATTCTGAAAAATTAGAAAAAATGACGTATTTTTAACTTACGAAGGAGTGATCGGATCTTCATGAAATTTGGCAGGCGTATCAGGGACTGGACAGATTAAATTGGAAATAATCGTTTTCCCGATTTGACTATCTGGGGGGCGGGAGTGGGGGGCCCGTTAATTCGGAAAAAATAGAAAAATTGAAGTATTTTTAACTTACGAACGGTTGATCAGATCTTAATGAAATTTGATGTTTGGAAGGATATCTTGTCTCGGAGCTGTTATTTTAAATCTCGACCGGATCCGGTGAAATTGGGGGTTGGGGGTCGGGAGGGGGAAACCTAAAATCTTGGAAAACACTTAGAGTGGAGGGATCGGGATGAAACTTGGTGAGAAAAATAAGCACAAGTCTTAGATACATGATTGAAATAACCGGAAAGGATCCGCTTTCTTTGGGGTAGTGGGGGGGGGGGTTAATTCTGAAAAATTAGAAAAAATGAGGTATTTTTAACTTACGAACGGGTGAACATTGCGGGGAGTTTGGGGGGACCTTAAATCATGGAAAATGCTTAGATTGGAGGGATCGGGATGAAACTTGGTGGGAAAAATAAGTATAAGTCTTAGATACCTGATTTACATAATTGGAACGGATCCGCTCTATCGGGGGGGGGGGGGGTAATTGTGAAAAATTAGAAAAAATGACGTATTTTTAACTTACGAAGGAGTGATCGGATCTTCATGAAACTTCATATTGAGGAGGATCTCGTAACTCAGATCTCTTATTTTAAATCTCAACTGGATCCAGCGTCATTGGGGGGGGGGGAATTGGGGGGAGACCGGAAATCTTAGAAAATACTTAAAGCGGAGAGATCAGGATGAAACTGGATGGGAAGAATAAAAACCTGTCCAAAATACGTGACTGACATAACCGGACCGGATCTACTCTCTTTGGTGGAGTTGGGGGGGGGTAATTTGGAAAAATGAGGTATTTGTAACTTACGAAAGGTGACCAGATCTTAATGAAATTTGATATTTAGAAGGATCTTGTGGTTTAAAGTTCTAATTTTAAATTCCGACCAGATCCTGTGACATTGGGGGAGAAACCGAAATTCTTGGAAAACGTGAAAATTGGGGTATTTTTATCTTACGAATAGGGGATCGGATCTTAATGAAATTTGATATTTAGAAGGAATTCATGTCTCAGAGCTCTTATTTCAAATCCCGACCAGATCTTTTTACATTGGGGGGAGTTGGAGGGGGAAATCTTGGAAAACACTTGGAATGGAGGAATCGGGATGAAGCTTGGTGGATAGAATAAGCAAATATCCTTGATACGTGATTGACGTAACCGTACTCGATTCGCTCTCTTTGGGGGAGGCGTTCAGTGATTGGGCGAGTTTGGTGCTTCTGGACGTGCTAGGACGATGAAAATTGGTAGGCGTGTCAGGGACCTGCACAAATTGACTTGATAAAGTCGTTTTCCCAGATTCGACCATCTGGGGGGCTAAAGGGAGAGGAAAAATTAGAAAAAATGAGGTATTTATAACTTACGAGTGGGTGATCGGATCTTAATGAATTTTGATATTTAGAAGGACATCGTGACTCAGAGCTCTTATTTTAAATTCTGACCGACATTAAGCCTCTGATTTTAAATCAATCTATTGATTCTTAGAATTTTGTTAGAGCTCATACCATATGAGCTCTTGGCTCTTAGCTCTTCTTTGCCTCGTCACAAGTGCCATATGAGCTCTTAGCTCTTGTTTATTCTTATTATTTCTTTTCTCTTCTTTTATAGTGGGGGGCACTAAAACATCATATACATATGTTTCCTGTTGCCCATCTTGAGCAACAAGGAAACTCACGTGACTAAGACTGTAATTACTTACAACTGCAACTACAACTACTAGCGACCACAACTTCTTACAACTGTGACTATTTTGACGGCAACTATTTGTGGCTGCGACTGCAACTGCACCTGCTACTACTTTTCTCTCTATTACTACAACAATAAAAGCGTTTATGTGCGTCCAGGTTGTCGAAATGGAATAGATGCAATATCTCAGGAATTGAACTAGATATTAAGCTAAATCTTTCAGGGAAAGTTTAGGGAGATTTAAAACTGAATCAAATGACACTATGTGCATCTCGATTGTCAAAAAAGCGTCTGTGCAGTTTCCCAGAAACTGGGCATGTTGAATTAAATCAAAAGACACTATGTGCGTCCAAGTTTTCGTAAGGGTATATCTGTAATGTCTTACAAATAGCTAAGGGTATTAGGTTCAAACTTTCTTGACATTTTGTGGGTAGGGGGTTTGAAATTAAATTAAGTGACAGCATGTACATCCAGATGGCCATAAGGACATATAAGCAGTATCTTTGGAACGGCTAAGGGTATTAAGCTTAAACTTTCCGAGCATGTTGAGAGGGATGTTGAACAAAATCAAAAGCAGTATGTGCATCAAAGGTCGTCGAACGTGTGTATCTCCGATATCTCAGGAACGGCTTATGTTGGAAAGCCTTCAATTAGTGCTTACAGAGGTTTTGCTGTGTGGGAAGGACTTTTTTGGCCATTGGAAAAGTATTCCTCAATACAGGGCTACATTCGAGCCTTTACTGGGGTATACACATGGGAGTAGAAAAAAGTGTAATGATTGAGGTGTTAAAGTGTTTTTTAGAAAAAATACAATGTGTAGTAGAATCTGTAGTGAATAGTTTTAACCGTGTTTAAGAAGAAACAAGGTCACTGTTATATACCCTGTTCCAGAAATAATATTTTCTCAAGACACCCTATAATATGTACTTCAAAATTTGTCATCATCATTGCGTTGATGCCTTCCTTTAGTTTAGCGAATTTTATGAACAACGATGCTAAGGTTGGGAAAGGTTTGCGATAATCGTGGGTAGATTACGTACTCCATAGAGAACGAGGATTTCAGTCTAGTGGTAAAAAAGAAGTCCTGAAGCTACAAGATTCTTGGATATTTGGTTCTAATACTCTCTCAAAGTTTAATTAGAATTCATGTGGAGGGGGTTCTAAGGCATGTATTTTCTTATAGGATTATATAGAGTTGTTGGATAGAATCTTTTTTTTTTAGAATCCTTTTAAATGAGACATCTTGGGGAGCTGTTTAGTTTTACATATGTCTCGGCCAAACTCCCGATAGATGCGACCCATGAAAGTCATCAAAATAGCTACAAACTGAAACAGACAACAAGATGTGCTATAAGTTCGAAACATCTTATGCCATGAAACGGAAAGGTATAACACGAAACTTATATAATGCAGACATCAACACAGGACTGTAAAAATCTCATTCAGAGTGAGGGAGGGCAGTTTTGATTAGGGAAAAACGAAAGTTGAACCTCTGATAAGTTCCTTTATGTTACCTAGTTTGTCGAGGAACAACTTGTATTTGTTAAAATCCTACTCTCCTTTCTTTTTAACGGAATTCCGATTTTAACCTTGCAAGACAAAATTTTTGATAGATCCCTATTTATTATCATTCAACTTGCTCTTTGATAATTGAAAACTAACGCCCCCGTTTTTTCTTTGTAACTTGAAGTCTAGGTCTTCTTTCAGTCTATTTCTTCTCTTCTTACCAAGGAATGGCGTTTAGACTAATGAACAAATCAAACCTGAGGGCCAAGCGGCCTTTCTTCAAGCATCTCCTCCCTCTTTGAGATATCTATGGATAGGCGATTCTAAACAACCCTTTAAACCCTCTCCCGTTGAGTAGGGAGTTCCAGCATTTCTGTGGACTGAGATTAAAGCACGGAAAATGTAGGACCCATAAAGGTCTTTACCGACCAGAAAGGTCTTAGGTCTTTCCAATTCGGTGGCATACATGCTTATCCAACAGACCAGCCCAAACGATTTGTGAATGCGTGCCTCTTGGAGAATCTATGAAAGCAAGGGGGGAGATTAGAATTAAATAGTCCTCCGTAAAGAGAAGAAAGTCGCAGAGGTCCTTATTCCTAAAACATTCAAATTATTGACTTACCGGCTTAGAATCGCGACCTCCACATTCTTTCCAGTTCGAACGCGGGCTTTAAAACCTTTGGTTTTCTGGCTTCTCGTAATCGGAAGGGTAATAGGCTAGCCTACCCTGTCATCTTCAACTTTGATGGAAGATAGACAAGCTATTAAATTTCGTTCCAATTTTTAGATGTCAAACCCCCTCCAACCGTAGTTAACTTAATAATAAATTCTCTTCTTGGTGGAACTCTGACCCTTTCAAACTCTCCGACCATGCAAAGAAGGGAATTACCACCAGTAACCTGAAGTTCTAACTAATAATGGCATTTTATTCTGAAGTTCAAATTAATTGCGACATTTATTCTACAGGCCCACTTGTAAACAAAGGAAATTTGTTTATTTATTTTGGGCCTGGATACATATTCCGTTTTCTGAATAGATAAGGGAACTCACTACTACGTTATCACTCACTACGTTATACAGGAGTAAAGAGTGCCTTTCAAGGACCGTGCGCTAAATCAACCACATCTTACAAATTGGTTACATATTTAAAAAAACAACTTTGCATATTTTCAGAAATTTATATTCTTCCAAATGCTTAGATATTGATGGGTTTTCTAATGTAATGCTAAAAACATTTCTGTTGCAAATGTGAACTTTTTACCGATGTCATTACTTTATGTTTAACCTCACGGTTTTGATCTGGGTTCCTGACTCTCAAGATGGAAAAGAGCTCTGGCGAAGTTGCATCAAAGGACTACATCTGATTCTAATAATCATCGGTCAATTTCAATTCCATTTATAATTTGTTTTGCTACGGAAAAGCTGTTCGTAGTTCGCGTATCAGGGACATTTTGATGATCATACGCTTTGGAGCCCAGGCCAATATGGATAAGGTTTTTTTCTGTAATATAGGCCCCGTAGCTGTTTATTTATTGCTGATTAGGATCTGGTAGAATTCAGCAAACTGTAGTTGGTAGAAATGCCCCGCTTCCAGTTGATGTTTTGGCTAGGCTTCTTCAAGGTGGCTGACTAAAGCCCATACTATTTAGCTATTTATTACTAATTACTTATCTGGTAGATATAAGCAAATTTTATGCGGTTGGAATGTCTCTCTCAGTTGATGTTTTGGTCGGCAAATCAAGATAGTTGACTAAGACCTATACTGTGCTATCGCCTTCTTCACTCTAAACATGTTTGCTGATGATGTAGAAGTTGACATGTATAGGCGAAATGTTTGTGATTCAACTATTTTGCAAGATGACTTTAGCTCCCTCACTAAATGGTGTGACGACATTCCCGTATTTGTAAGCCTATTCAATGTGTTGCACTTCGCCGTGGACTTGTTGTACGACTGATTATTTGTATTCTGTTTTTGGCGTTAAGACATCTTGAAAGATGACGATCCAGGACCTGGATATATGTTCTTATTCTTGTTTATATTTCGGTAAACATGTTTCTAAAGTGTCTCTACAAAGATGTCCTAAAAGATTTAAACAGTTATAATTTTCTTACGCTTTAGAAGCCCCTAGTTAGACTTCTTCCGATTAACATTGCAGATGAATGTAAAGTTAAGAAAATGCAGAGAAGGACTACTATGATGATTCCGTATCTTTCTAATTTTCCGTACTCCCAAAGGATCTCCACACTCAACGTCTCTTTCCTCCAGTTTTCTAGAAGCTGTACAAATCTAATAAGATTGATGACATTCAACCAGATTTTTTTTCAATTAGTCTTTGTCCAGCAACACCGCAAAATCAATGTAAAATTTATCCTATTCAGCCTAAAAAATTAATTGGCCAGCACTCATTTATTTATAGGGCTGCTGAAGAGAGGAATAGGTTGCCATTAAATTAGTAGAATAACTTAATATGCAAACCTTTAAACGTAGGCTGGTCAGCACATCGTTTCATAAAGATCAGTCGACAACTTGGTGGGCTGTCAACTGTATTTCCTTTTGTTAATTTTATTAAATTTCCAATTCTATGCCTCATTTCCAGTATCATGACCTATGATTTCTATTGCAATGTATTCTTATTTTATGAAAGCGCTTTTTATAATTGACTTTTTTGGTATTTATCCATAACACACATGCTGTTTCCAAGGGCCCCACCGACGTTAGGGTCAGTTTCATTTCCGGATATCGGAGAAAAATATCGGTTATTGGCTTTTTTTTTATAATGCTCAGCTTGTCCTGAAGAGGGCACCAGATTTCATGAGGTAATTTTTTGCTTGTCCAATCTTTGGCAGCGGAGCCACCAGCTAAGTCAAATGAAGTCCAAGTATATTTGTTGTCAATACTTGTCAATATACACTTAGTGCAGCAATGTTTGAAATGTATGGTGACTTCAAGAATGTACATCTTCTATCAAAACAACTAAAAAGAATACAATAAACCGTTCATTTTTGTTTAATGAATGTTCACTTGAGCAGGTGAAAGATCCAGGACACCACCGCGAGTTAACACCTTGGAAAATCTACTTGTTTATCTTGGAAATTTAGCTTCTGTGTCCGCATTTGTCGGCATACTGGACAATTTGGTCAACACATTCTTTATATCTGTCTTCCAAAATTAACACTCCAGCTACACCCTTGTATCCAATGTGCCTAGCATGAATTTGTTAGTAAGAGACCATTTCATATGAATATAAAGTCAAGTTTTCACATTAATATGTGAATGACTAAAATTCAAAGTCCCTCTGTTGAAATTTGGGTTTTAAATAATCAATATCAATAAATGTCTTCCGAAGATTCAATCAGACTTTTACGTATATCTGTCTCTAAACCCGCTTCTTTGATCAATCTTTTTTCTTATTTGTCACTTCCGTAAATATCCGCTATTTCCTTTGTGGGCTCAGAAGCTGCTGATCAGAAAGGGTAACGAAAATCAATTCTTGTTTTGGAATCCACAGTGAATTATTGAGGCTGTTTTCTGGTGTGTAATAGATCAGAAAGAAACATATGAGCATGAATATGTTCGTAGAATGGGGATCTAAACTTTAATTTTTCTTCTAAGTGGACTTTATCGGCAAACTGCATCGGTATTGTATCATTACGATACCGATATATCGGTATCGGACCCCAAAAATCCATATCGGTTGGGCCCTGGTTTCCAGGAGAATAGTTCTAAGTTTTTTCGAATGACATTTTTTCTTTGCGAGAACCCTTTGTGCATCTCTGTGCACTTTATAACTAAAATCACCTCACTGTTAAGCACCACCTTCATTTGAGATTTTAGACAAACCAAAAATAAATAGATCAAAGAAAATGGAAAAAAAGCTGTTTTTTTTAATGCAGTATCATCAAAATAAGTTATCCACATGGCTGATTTGTTTGACATTTTGTTTGTGAAAAGCCAAATAAAGCCACAGTTTTAGAGACAAAACTTCCTCTGTAAATTGACCACAAATTAAAGCTACCTTTGGGAAAATCCAAATTTTGTGAAAAGAAAGAAAAATATTTTTTCGGCCAAAGCTGACTGAATTAATAATCTTTGCAGAAATAAAAATAAAAAAAGGTCCTCTTGAACCCATTTTACTGGTAAACTCTGATCAAGTTTCATCGTTTGCGTCATTCGAAAATTAAAAAAAAAATCAGAATTTACGTAAAATATTCCGCTTTCAGGAGAATAAAAATAATGCGCTTTCAGGAACATTGATTCAAAGCTGATTGAATTAATAGTCGTTGCAGAACTAAAAATAAAAAAGGGTCCATTTGAACCCATTTTACTGGAAAATTATGATAAAATTTTATTGTTTGCGTCATTCAAAGATTTAAAAAAAAGCAGAACTTATGTGAAATATTGTGCTTTCAGGAAAATAAAATATTGCGCTTTCAGGAACATTAATTCAAAGCTGATTGAATTAATAATCGTTGCAGAACTAAAAATAAAAATAAAAGGTCCATTTGAACCCATTTTACTGGAAAATTATGATCAAATTTCATTGTTTACATCATTCAAAGATTTTAAAAAAAGCAGAACTTACGTAAAATATAGTGCTTTCAGTAAAATAAAATATTGCGCTTTCAGAAACATTAATTCAAAGCTGAGCAAATTTCTTTGTTTGCGTCATTCAAAGATTTAAAAAAAAAAAGCAGAACTTATGTAAAATATTGTGCTTTCAGGAAAATAAAATATTGTGCTTTCAGGAACATTAATTCAAAGCTGATCGAATTAATAATCGTTGCAGAACTAAAAATAAAAAAAATTTCCATTTGAACCCATTTTACTGGAAAATTATGATCAAATTTCATTGTTTGCGTCATTCAAAGATTTAAAAAAAAGCAGAGCTTATGTAAAATATTCTGCTTTCAGGAAAATAAAATTTTTTCACTTTCAAGAATACAAATTCAAAGCTGATTGAATTAATAATGGTTGCAGAACTAAAAATAAAAAAAAAACTTCCATTTGAACCCCTCTTTACTGGAAAACTATGATCAGGTTTCATCGTTTGCGTCATTCAAAGATTTTAAAAAAAGAAGAATTAATTTAAAAAATTCTGCTTTCAGGAAAATCAAAAATATTGTGCTTTCAGGAACAATAATTCAAAGCTGATTGAATTAATAATCGTTGCAGAACTAAAAATAAAAAAAGGTCCATTTGAACCCATTTTACTGGAAAATTATGATCAAATTTCATTGTTTGCGTCATTCAAAGATTTTAAAAAAAGCAGAACTTACGTAAAATATAGTGCTTTCAGTAAAATAAAATATTGCGCTTTCAGAAACATTAATTCAAAGCTGAGCAAATTTCTTTGTTTGCGTCATTCAAAGATTTAAAAAAAAAAGCAGAACTTATGTAAAATATTGTGCTTTCAGGAAAATAAAATATTGTGCTTTCAGGAACATTAATTCAAAGCTGATCGAATTAATAATCGTTGCAGAACTAAAAATAAAAAAAAGTTCCATTTGAACCCATTTTACTGGAAAATTATGATCAAATTTCATTGTTTGCGTCATTCAAAGATTTAAAAAAAAGCAGAACTTATGTAAAATATTCTGCTTTCAGGAAAATAAAATTTTTTCACTTTCAAGAATACAAATTCAAAGCTGATTGAATTAATAATGGTTGCAGAACTAAAAATAAAAAAAAAACTTCCATTTGAACCCCTCTTTACTGGAAAACTATGATCAGGTTTCATCGTTTGCGTCATTCAAAGATTTTAAAAAAAGAAGAATTAATTTAAAAAATTCTGCTTTCAGGAAAATCAAAAATATTGTGCTTTCAGGAACAATAATTCAAAGCTGATTGAATTAATAATCGTTGCAGAACTAAAAATAAAAAAAGGTCCATTTGAACCCATTTTACTGGAAAATTATGATCAAATTTCATTGTTTGCGTCATTCAAAGATTTAAAAAAAGCAGAACTTATGTAAATATTCTGCTTTCAGGAAAATAAAATATTGTGCTTTCAGGAACATTAATTCAAAGCTGATTGAATTAATAATCGTTGTAGAACTAAAAATAAAAAAAAGGTCCGTTTGAACCCATTTTACTGGAAAATTATGATCAAATTTCATTGTTTGCGTCATTCAAAGATTTTAAAAAAAGCAGAACTTGCTTTTGTGCTTTCAGGAAAATAAAATATTTTGTTTTCAGGAATATTAATTCAAAGGTGATTTAATTAATAATCATTGCAGAAATAAAAATAAAAAAAAACATCCATTTGAACCCACTTTACTGGAAAGCTATGATCAAGTTTCATTGTTTGCGTCATTCAAAGATTAAAAAAAAAAAAAGAATATATGTAAAATATTCTCTTTCAGGAAAATAAATTTTTTTTTGCTTTCAAGAATATAAATTCAAAGCTGATTGAATTAATAATCGTTGCAGAACTAAAAATAAACAAAACGTCCATTTGAACCCCTCTTTACTGGAAAACTATGATCAGGTTTCATCGTTTGCGTCATTCAAAGATTTTTAAAAAAAGAAGAATTAATTTAAAATATTCTGCTTTCAGGAAAATAAAAATATTTTGCTTTCAGAAATATTAATTCAAAGCTGATTGAATTAATAATTGGTGCAGAACTAAAAATAATGGAAAGGTCCATGTCAACCCATTTTACTGGAAAACTATGATTAAGTTTCATCGTTTGCGTCATTCAACGATTTTAAAAAAGCAGAATTTATGTAAAATATTCTGCTTTCAGGAAAATAAAAATATTGTGCTTTCAGGAATATTAATTTAAAGCTGGTTGAATTAATAATCGTTGCAGAACTAAAAAAAAAAGAAAAGGTCCATGTCAACCCATTTTACTGGAAAACTATGATCAATGTTCCATCATTTGCGTCGTTCGAAGATTTTTTTAAAAAGCAGAATTTATATAAAATATTCTGCTTTCAGGAAAATAAATATATTCTGCTTTCAGGAATATTAATTCAAAGCTGATTGAAGTAGTAATCGCTGCAAAACTAAAAATTAAAAAAAAGGTCCACTTAAACACATTTTACTAGAAAACTCCGATCAAGTTTCATCACTTGCGTCATTCGAAGATTTAAAAAAAAGCAGAATTTATTTAAAATATTTTTCTTTCAGGAAAATAAAAATACTAACTTGTAAGATTTTTTAATTGTATCAAAGAGCTATTTTTCACATGAGATCGTTAAAAACAAGTTTTTTCAGCGATTGTTAGAGATTGTGTTGGGGAATTCCCTGTGGTGTTGGAGAAATTTGCTAATGGCTCCTTTGTCTTTGAGATGGTCAGCCGACGCTGATACTCACAAAAGGGTGTTTAGGTACCGATTGCGGTACTCCGATTGCTATTATTATAAACGCCAAGCTGAGCTTAAAGAGTCGTTTCTTTGTATTTTTGCTCCATTATTGTGTCTCAGAAACCAAAGTTTTTTTCTCTCTATTTACATTTAGTTGGAATTGTTTATTTAGAAGCATTCACTACCTTTTCTGAAACAACTTTTTTCACCTCTGAGCACCTTATCCAATGGCATCACCAGACGTTTAAGCCAGGTTTTTATTTGAGATTTTACAGATTAGCCGGAAAGCAAATGAACCAATGAAAGTGTTCAAACTTTTTTTTTTCTAATATACGATAATATTGTTTCCAGTTGATTGATTTATTTGGTGTTTTGTCCGTAAGACGTAAAATGAAATCACACCTTAAGAGATCAAACTCGTTCACCTGTAGTTTTTTTCACTTAAAAGCACTTTGGAAATTTGTAATAACTTGCAACTTCTGCTTCGTCAAAACTATTTTTACAAACCCAATTTAGCGATAGAAGAAAAGGAAAACAATTTTTATCGGTTCAATCAGTCGGCATTAATAATCATTGCAAAATTATAGGACCAAGAATGGGATACATGCGCCCATTTTGCTGGAAAAGTCTGACCAAGCTTCCTCGTTTACGTCATTCGAAAATAAACAAACTGAATTTACTCTTTTTTATATTGTGCTTCCAGGAAAGTATAACTACTGCTATTGTCAGTTATTTGTTCGCTGTGAGGGAAAAGCATATAGATTATTTCAAGAAAGGATCAAAAATATTTATTATACTTGTTTGCTTTGTCTTTGTGTTTACTCCTTCACACTGTTTGATGGTTCTAGGAAATATACACTACAAGCGCCGATTTTTCTCACAATTTGTCATTTAGTCAAAATTTGTTTATTTTGACTGAAAATTAAATCCTCACGTGTCTAGATAGGAATATTTACATTAGCTGGTCTTATATTTATAAACATTGAAAAATAGAAACAAAGAAGGGTGGGAACTAGCAAAACTTAACCTAAAATATGATTATCTCCAGTTTTCATGATGGGGGGGGGGGGGTTAAAACTTCCCACTGAAGGCTTTCAACGATTAAAATATGAGTCGTACTTTTCATTTCAATCCACAGGCATTTTTGAGAGATTTCAAGCTTCGAAAATACCGACATTTACTTTTCGTTATTACTTTTACTGTTAAATGCGAGCTGGAAAATAGTTGTCGTTTCAAATCACCTTCAAATGGTAATTCTCTTTTATTTTGAAGTTTATGTCAATAAATTCTAGACAGAGATTTTTTGTTTCATTACATTCTTCGGTTTTTCAAGATAGACGAACTAAAATTTTCAGTAAAACTTGAATTGGGGCTGTGGCACCTGGATACGTCCTCTATGAATCTAAAATTTGGGCAACAGCTTGCTAATTTCGGTACCTAAAATTGTAAAATCTAGTATGCCGATTACTAACCGTAGTAGCAACCGAAGTTGTGAAACCCGTTTCGTTTGGAAAACAGTCAATAATGTAGATGGAAGAAAACCGGAAAAGAAATTCGTTGGTACTCAACCTCAGACCCTCCCCTCCCTTGCATAAGAAATGAAGCTAAAAGGCTGAAATATTCATGTCTGCTACAAAGTATCCGCAGTTGCTCTAAGCCACAAAAAGATTGTAGACAGATTTCTCAGAGGTCCTCGGTTTAGTTCCTCTCACAGACTAAACTTTTAATAATGCATTTTTGTACCTTTATTTTTTTACAAAATTTCAAACACCCCTATCCTAAATTTCAGACGATCCGCTTTTTGAACAAAATTCGAAAATCCTTTCCCCTATACATATTTGTGAATTGTGACTCCTGTACGGAAAAAAATTAAAAAAATAAGAAAAAAGTGTCAAAACGGAAATTTAACTGATGGGATTTCTCAGGTTGCCTGAATGAAACCGGGTACTATCCCGACTTTATATGCCTTTAGATTCCGAAATTAGCAGACTACTGCACCAGTTCTGGATCCCAATGAGCATCAATCTGGGTACCGCAGGCTCGTGAACCTTAAAATTGTCTTACCTCATCTAGTAGTACTTCAAGCCATTATAGAGCTATTGTGGCATCCAAACTTTTTTGGGTCAATTCTTCCCAGAAGGAGTTTAATAATCGTAACCATCTTTTCTTCCATCGATGTCTATAGTTTGGAAACTGCCTTGTTGTTCTGTATTTATATTTCTTTTTCGAATACATTTCAGTTTGTGTGCCTTACCCCATGGTAAACAATGATATAGTAGAAAACTGGATAGTGATAAATTAGTAAAGAGTGATATGTCTCTATACTGATTGCTTTTTTTTACAAGGAGATATTTTACAGAACCGATGAAATTAGGTGACATCGTGGGAAGATCCTCTATAGGGGGACAACTGCGGCAGGGTGTAAGATCCAGATATATGGACTACAACCTCTGCAGAGGGCTACCTCGACCCTTTTGGGGTACCTGCAAGATTGTGGACCTTGCGGTCAACTCTATCCCCACTTGAGGAGTGGCGCCCCTCGATAAAATTATAGGCTAGTAAACGGCACAGCATTCGCACGGGATTCTGATTAATGGATATTTATTTTGTGCTTGTTCTGTTTTGACTCGGTGTTTTCGGACTGAGAAACCTCTTCCCTGCTAATTTATGTCAGTTATTAGCTTTCTATTAATTTGCATGGGTTGCCTCCCCGTAGTAGCATAATATTTGTAGGCATGAATATAATAATGAGTCGGAGGTAATAGGCTTGTGACTGTTTCTTTTGGATTTCGACTCTTGTTGATAGAAAAGTATCGCCAAGTGCTGAAAACCATGTTCTGACCAAGATGGGCTCAGGATTGCAAAAAGCCTCCATTCATACTGGAGGTCCCAGGGACTTCTTGCTGTCCGGTTCTAAGCCGGCTTAAGCGCTTCGGTGTGGACTTGAGAAGATACGCTGATCCCCGTCCTGTACCTGGGAATCATTGCTTTTCCTGAGGCCAAAATAATTTCAATGATTTAAAGAACATGAAAATTGAAACTTGGAATGTTACGACGTTTAAAAATGACTATCGTATCGACTTTTTGACTGACGAATAAAGATGATTCAAACTGGGCTTGTTAGGAGTTTCAGAAACTCATATCCCAGGGGTAGGAAGCATGAAATTATGTGATATAGAAATTGTTTACTCATGCAGGAAGGATAAGGTACATAGACAGGGAGTAGGGCTAATGATGAATAAGGAAGCTCCTAAGTATTGTTTTAGGCTGGGAAGGTATTAATAATAGAATAATAATTGATCATTTTATGACTAAGAAGTCCGGGGTACTACTTAAAGTAGCATATGCCCCGGTTGAACCGACTGACGGAGATACTAGTGACTCAGATGAATTTTACTTACAGTTACAGGAGCAAATATACAGGGTACCAGGTAGAAATATGGTGTTCTTACTAGGAGATTTTAACGCTCAGGTCGGTAGAAATAAGGATAGATTCTATCCAACCCTAAGTAAATTTGATGTAGTTAGAGAAAACAGTAACGGCTGGAGACGTTTGCAATTTTGTAAGCATAACAATCTTATTATAAGCAATACGGTGTTCATAAAATGGCCCATCAGTTAACATGGAATTCACTTGATGGTAAGACAGCAAACGTTATTGATTATGTTATTGTAAACCGAAGACTGACAAGATCAATACAAGATACTAGGGCATATGAGAATGTTGTTATTAATGTTAAAGTAAAGATCACCATTTGATATTTTGTAGGGTTAATTTAAAGTCGGAATTTCGGAACAGTAACTACCTCCCGGGAAGATATTATATTAGAAGACTCCAGGATGAGAATTTGAAAGAAACTTTTTTGGAATAGTTGAATAGTAAACTTGAGAATTTAAGATATAACATTGTGGAAGATGGATGTAATAATTTTAGAAAAACAATTTGTGAACTTGCTGATGGTGCCTTAGGGGAGAAAGTTTAGACTGCAACTAGGAATGTTAGTGAAAAAGCTTTATGTTTGATGGAGAAGAGAAAGGGTCAATAAAAGAATTATCTGAGTGATACACCATATGAAAAAAGGAGCATAAATAAAGCGGAGAAAGCATTAAAATATGAATTAAGGAGGTGTGAAATGGAGGCTATGGATAAAATTGTCGAAGATCTGGGAGATGCAGTTGGACGGCATAATAGTAAAATGTTGTGCTGGTATGTTAATAAAATTGAAGGGAGTAGTCAATCCGGACTTGTCCCTGTTAAATAAAGGAACGGGCCCACAATTAGTGATAAAAATAGAGATAAAGAGAGATGGGTGGAACATTTTGAGAATGCACTAAACCGAGATACAGTTGCAGGAAAATATATAGAGGAAAATGAACAAGTTCGTGATAACTTGGATTTCTGGGAAGATTTATTTTGTGAGGAAGAATTAGCGACAGTAACAAAAGGATTAATAAATAATAAGGCTCCAGGTACTGATATTGTGGTAAATAAGTTTCTGAAATATGGCGGCTCTGAGGTAGAAATAAGTTACTGAAGATTATAAATATGATTTTTGAAAAAGGGGAAGTACCTAACGATTTTAGGAAAACCCTAATCAAACTACTGTATTAGAAAGGTGATGAGAGTGAGTGTCGCAATTATCGAGGCATTAGTCTTTTATCTGCTGGTAGCAAATGACTTAGTAATATGATACTTTTTAAACTGAGAGATGCTTTGAGAAACTTTAAGAGAAAAACAGTGTGGTTTACTCTTAGGTTAATATTTGAGAAGTGCCTTAGTTGTCAAACACCTTTGGTCCTCATTTTTATATATTATGAACAAGTGTTCGATTCTGTTAATAGAAGAGATTTAGCAAAGGTTTGATCCTTATATGGTATACCAGACAAACACATTGAAGTGATTAGTCCTACCTACGAGAATAATACTGCTGTGGCTAAGGTAGCAAATGAGGTTAGCAGCTGATGGTTGAATAAAGTCCGGAGTTAAGCAGGATTGTGCTCAATCCCCCTTTATATGGATCATTTTGATGGAATTTGTCTTAAGGAGCAAAGGAAAGGCAATGGGAGACCACGGAATCAAATGGGGAGGAGAAACTCTCCGGGACATAGATTATGCTGATGATTTAAGCATCCTAGATGATAGAGTGAGCAAAATGAATGAACTTCTTGAAGTTTTGCGAATTCAGGGTGCTAGAATAGGTTTGAAAATTAATGTTAAGAAGACTAAGTTACTAAAGCTACGAATAAGTGAAGATAAAAATGTAACATTGGGCAGCGAAAAAATTGATCAGGTGGGCAGCTTCACTTACCTTGGTAGTATTATTAGTAAAGACGGTGGGAGCAGTGAAGATTATAAAAGTAGAATATCCAAGTTTTAGGGTGTTTTTCTACAGTGAAAAAAGTTTGGATGAATAGAAAGATAAGTCCACAAACCAAGATTAGAATATTAGAAGTTGCAGTGATGACAGTGATCTAATATGGCTGTGAAGCATGGGCATTCCGAAAAGTGGATGAAAATGTACTAGATGTTTTCCAGAGAAATGGCCTATGGATTGTTCTGGGTACCCGGCTGACAGACCATATTTCAAAGAGTAGGCTGAATGAAAAATGTGGTTCAGTCCCGCTTTCTAGGGCTACAATGAAAGAAAGGTTGAGATGGCTAGGGTACGTTCTGCAAAGGAGGGATGACAGATTGCTGAAGATTGTCCTTTTCGGCCAGCCGTCTTGGGCTAAAAGGAAAGCAGGTCGTCCTTGTCTGGGGTTGGAAGATGTCATAAAGAAAGATTTAAAGGAAATGGGGACTTCCTGGGAGGGTGTAAAGAGGGAGGCTGTGAATATATAGGGATGGAGGAGGAGCATGTGTAGCTGTGTAGGCTTCAGGCGTGTTGCTGCTGCGGTGGTTGTTAGTAGCAGATGAAATTAAGAATTGGGAAAGGGCTAATTCAGCCACAAGTTTCTAGTTCTAGAGCCCTCTTAAAGGACCAAAGCTGACAAAAGGGTATCACTGAAAAGAACTGTAGCGACGGTTTCACAGTGGAAGATAATTTTTTCCGCCACATTGGTGACCAATTACAGAAAATAAAGGAAATGTAAAGCGAAAATAGTATTTATTAATCCAACAAAACTACTAGATGCAACTCAACTGATCTTCAACTGATACTGCTTCCGTTCTTTATCAATATTAAAAAAAAAAAATTTTTAAAGTAAGGAGCAACATTAAAACTTAAAACGAACATAATTTTTTACGTATATAAGGGGAGTTGATCCTCCTCAACACCTCGCTGTTACGCTAAAGTTTTTTAGTACTTAAAAAAAGCTTCTCATTTTTCTAATTAAACAAACAGCGTTTCGGGAATCTTTCTTAAGGAATTGGGACATAATTTCATCTTTAGCGTAAAGAGCGAGGTGTTGAGGAAGACCAACCCCCCTATTATATGTAATGATTTCTGCTCGTCTTAAGCTTTAGTGTTGTTCCTTAATTACAGTTGAAAAAACTTTTGTTTTATTTAATTTCTGATTATTTTTTTAAGTAATGCCAGGAAATTTGGCTACACTTCCAGAAATAAATCCCTCCTCCCCAGGGATTTATTCTATACACAATTCAATCCTGGTGAAAATTTACCCCGGACAATTACCCTTAACATTTCCGCTTGTAAAATTGAGCCTGCAATGAGAAAATAAAACATAAAAAGAATTTCGTATAGGAATTCTGGCAAACTATCCTAGTGTAAAATTTCACCCGGAAAATTTACCCCCTGGAAATTTCCCTCCTCATGTAAAATTATGCCCGTGGAAAATCGCACCAGCAGAAATCCCTGCCCCCGAAAAAATATATGCATACTTCCTAATAACAAACACTATATGTAAACAATCTCAACAATGGGCAAATTTGTAACTTAATGACTTTTACCTGTGGGCTCTGGGGGGTCGTGATATCTCCAATGGAATAGTTATTCGGTGTTTCAACTATGTTGAACAAAATGGCTATCTCAAAGTTTTGATCAGACCATTTTGAGAAAAAAGGGGACTGGGAGGAGGCCTAACTACCCTCCATTTTTTTCAATTGAGCCGCCCTCTTGCGATACAGTAACCCCTGGAAAAAAAAACAAATAAACACGCGTCCGTGATACAAAAAAAAAATACAAAACTCATTTTTTCAGACAGGATCTTGAAACCTCTTCAGTAGGGTTCTCTAGTACGTAGAATCTGACGGTTTGATTTTCATTTAAGATGCTGTAGCTTTTAGGGGAGTTCCCAACTATTTTGAAAATCAGGTAAATTTTCGTAGGCTTGTAACCTTTGATGGGTAACACTAAATTTAATGAAACTTACATATTTAAAATCAGCATAAAAAGTTGATTCTTTTGATATGTTTACTACTATCAAAACTCTATTTTTTAGGGTTTCGGGTGTTATTGAGGCATGTAACTCCTTACTTATAGTTTGATACCAGGAACTATTTGATTAGAGAAAGTATCGAAAAAGCAAGTTCACATTTTCTGATCAAAAATAGAATAATTTAGACCAGAAAAAAGAAAATCAAACAAGTAAAAGTACAAAAACAGACAACACAGATATCAGAATAAAACACAAACTCAAATTGGAACAATTAAAAAGCTAATAACGCGGAATAAAATAAACATCATAAAACACATTGAAAATTAAAAATAATAAAACAAAATCAAAAAAGGTCAGTCACTCACCCAAAATCTAACGACCTACATTGTTCTAAAATTGAGTCGCTTGTCAAGATAAATACTATCACGACAGCTTTTATGGTCCACAAGCTGATGAAATAAAAAGAAAAGTTTTTCAACTGTAAGTAAGGAGCCTCATTAAAACTAAAAACGACCAGAAATTTTTCCGTATTTTTCTGTGTTTTTGCCATTATCATCTCTGTTGCGTTTGATTCTATTGCTTTGAATAGGCCTTCCCGATAGAAACCCCAAGCATTTGAATCATAGAACCTTTTTTAGTATTTTGTATAAATTCGTTGCATAACACAGTGAAAAATCACATTAAGAGGTAGTTTTGTGAGATTTTCTTAGAGAGGGTCCATTTTCTGAACCAAGACTTGGCCTTCCTGACTCAAAGGCACATTTTTGTTTCATAGAATCTTATTTTCTAAATGTGTACACAAATTTGAGATGTGCCTAGAGGATGATAAAAAAAATTCAAATTCAAAATTGATGAAAATGACACGTCATTGGAATAGCTACAGTCCGAACAATTTGGCAAAATTCTCATTAAAAATAGTATTTCATTCTTTACATAGTTTTGGAGTTACAACAATGGCTAATTTGTATTATTTATTTTAAGATTGGATAGAAATAGCTTAATTTTATAGTTCTGAAAAATCAACTAAGGATTTTAAACCATATTTAAATCAAATTTAAGTGTGGATATGAGGGTAAGTCGGATATAAACATTGAATTTGGCCGTAAAAAGCCTATTATTTGTGATATGTGCAAGCCTAACGGTAGTCTACCAGTTTTGTAGATTTTTCTCGTGATTTTGAGGAGCTGGTTCAAGGGGTATCTCGTGCAGGACTCGACTTCGCCTATAAGGGTGATCTTAGTTTGGATTGGTTTTATTTGGCGCAGAGATAATATGGACTTTTTAATCTTTCGGTGACTTTAATTGACAAATATACTTTTTGGTTCAGAGTTTGTGAGTCAGAGATATGCTGAAGCGGCTCTTTACTCTTGATCAAATTATTTGCCTAGGTAACGATTTAGGTAGATGCCGTTCATTTTTGGTCAAATAAACGGAGAGCGACAAAAAGGCAAAGATCCTTGAGTTAGAAAGCTTTGGAGGAATTAACTTGTATTGGTTTCGAAAATGTTTTAAATATAACTGATTATGCCTTTAGTGCATTTGATCGCATGCTGGAGATCGTTCAGCCAGTTTCCCAATGAAACTTGTAAAGCTTAAAAATTGTGATCTCAGGAAGCCCTGGATAATATATGAAATAAACGAAGAACCAAAAAATGCTTTTTTTAAGAAATAAACTCCATGAAGATGCATCTAAATACAGAACGCAAGACTAAGTTCGAGGAATTCATAGTAGGTCGAAATTACGTCAAATCAATGAGAGGAAAAACAAAAAAGAATGTTTTTCCAGTAGACTCAGCAAAACTAAAGGTAATACGAAAGAGACGTGATACGGAATGAATGGACTCATTGGGGAAAAAACATGAAGTCCAGTCCACCTCTTTATCAATTAGTAGCGTTAGTGTAAATGACAAGAGCTTAATGGCTGACCACTTCGGTAAATTTTTCACTCACATTAGAAATAACGTTCAAGCTGAAGGGCTCTCAAACTCGCATGACGATTCTTGTTTAAGGAATTCGTCATTAATCGTGGAACTTTCAGCAATGTTTAATTTGAACCTTGTAACGGTAAAGGAACTATGTAGGAGTTATAAACAATCAAATCTGCCTCGGCAGGCACTGAGGGTATCAAAAAGTTCGTGGTATCGAACTATAACTAAGGAGCAACTCGGCCCAATAATAACCAAAACTATAAAAAAAAGAATTTTGATAGCAATAGATACATCGGAAGAATTGACTTTTTTGATGATTCCAGATATATAAGATTCATTCAGTTTCATTTTGCCTATCAAACGCTACGAGCCTGGGAAAATTTACCAGATTTTCAAAAAAGGAGGCAAACATCCCCCAAAAGTCAAGGAATATCATTGAAAATTGTACCATCAGATCAAACGTGTCCAAAAACCCTATTGTAGGGTTTTTAAGCTCCCATCTTTAAAAATGTGGAATTTTGTGTTTTTGCCAGGAGAAAGATCACGGAAGTGTGTTTTTTTTTCTTCCCAGGGATGATCGTGTCGAACGAATAATCCTATAAGACTAAGAGACCGCCGTTTTGAACATAAATTAAAAGTTCTAGTAGCTTTTTTTAGTGACAGAAATTAGAGGGCAAAAAGCACCCCTCCCAAACGCTTTCCCCTCAAAGATTCAAGTTTTGAGATAGTTTATTTTTTCATATATTCAAAAAATCACATAACTAAGTCTTTGGGGATGACACAACCCCTCCCCTACCTCCGTAGGAAGGGCTACAAGCTATGAAATTTGCCCATTGTTTACATGTAGCATTAGTAATTGGAAAGTAAACAGACGTTTTTCAGGGGGGTCTGGGGATGGATTTTCGATAGGAAAAATTTTCCATTGGGATGAAAGTTTCATATGGTTAACTTTTCAAGGGATATTTTAAAATCTGAAGGGGATCTGCCAGAATTCATGCACGAAATTCTTTTATTGGGCTTACTTTTTCGTTAGTGACCCCATTTTATGTGCGGAGATGTCCTGGGGTATTGTCTGGGAGAAATTTTGTCAGCAGAATTGGAATTCTCCAGATGATCTTTACTAGGGGGCTATTCCCTACGGGGAAAATTCTCTAAGGGGGAATTACTGCTAGGAGAAATTCTCCATGAGGCAGTTATCGGTGGGAGAAATATTTTCCATTGGGGGGGGGATTTCTGGGGAAAATTTTCCAGACAGAAGAATTCTACCAGGATCTGAAAAACGATACGGAATTAAATAAAAAAACAATCTTTTTTTCAAATGAAAGTATACTAAGGAATATTGTTCAGGTAGAATCGTCCGCAAAAAATTTTCTAGGGGGAATTCGTAACGAGGATGGAACTTTCCTGGGGTTATTTCCCACAGGAGAGGATAGTACTTGGGAGGAAGATTCTATGCAGGGATTATCAATGGAAGGGAGGGGGATTTCCTACGATTATTTGAGAAATGATCAGAAATCAAATTGAAAAAAAGTTTTTTCTACTGAAAGTAAGGAGCAACATTAAATTTTTAACGAACAGAGATTATTCCACATACGGAACAATTTCGGCTCGTTAAATGATTTTTGGAAGATTGTTCCAGGACTGTTCCATCCAAAACTCCAGTCAAAGCACTATTAGCTAACGGGAGTCCCCCTCCATCTCATTGTATCATGTTTCTCTTCATCTGTTGCAAAATTAGGAAAGTAGTTGTCGGTGGCATTGCATCCCATCTTAGGAACACAAAAATCATATTTAAAAAATTCCACTGATCTTACTAACAAGTTGACAAATTTCAGATTGGAGGAGGATTCAATTCTCTGAAGTTTTGATGTGGTTTCCATGTTTTCGAATTGTAATTTGAAAAAGTGCGAAGATATATTAAGGATTAAATTACAAAAGTACCTTGATTTGATACAAGATGTGACCATGGCTAGTTTGGAGATTGAAGTCATTATGAAGTTGGTTATTCTTGCAAACAATTATTCTCTTTATTTTGGTTTTAGAGGTGAATTTTACAAACAGGTGTTTGGTTTGGCTATGGGGGCATCTCTGTCTCCTTTGTTCGCTAATCTCTTCATAGACTCTATTAAAACCTGCGCTATACACACTTTTAGGCTCTCCCCTTGTTTCTTGGGTAGATTCATGGACAATGTGGTTTGCATTTGGAAACACGGCTTAGAGTCCTTAGAACTTTTCCATAAATATTTAAATAGTTTTAATAAAAATGTAAAATTTACAGTGGAGTTTGAAGAAAACGAAAGAAAGGAAACCCTTTAAACTACGACGAACAAAATCGTGATCTCCAAATTTTGATTGGAGATGTTAAGGGAAATGATGATCATGGAGGGAGGGGTCTGGGGGGGGACAAATGAGCTCTGTCTGAAGTTCATGCCACCGCTCATTCCATAAAAACTGTATACGCCCTCATGATATAGCTTACAATCCTATCCCCAGGGCAATGAGAGAGTTTTTCAACCCTAGAGGCAATATTATATGTTCTTTGGACTATTTTGAATAAAATGGATATCTCATAATTTCAATTTTATGCGTTTGGTGAAAAGAGAGGCTGTCGGGGAGGAGGGGGCTATATGCCCTCTATCACTTTTGACGCTTATAAAGGAGCTAGAACTTCCAATTTTCAACTAAATGAGCCTCTTCTAAAGTCAAACAACCATCCCTTCCGTGCGGCAAATGCCCCGCGGCATAGCTTATAACCAACGCTCCCAGGCTCTGGTGGTTCGTATCAATCTCAAAAGCCTTGGTATATGATCTTCGATCTATTTTAAATAAATGACTGTGTCAAAATTTTTTATTCGATTCGGGAAAAGACGACGTGTTGGGGGAGGGATAGCTGCTCTCAGATCACTTTGACTCTTAAAAAGGGCAATAGAAATTTATATTTCCCATCCACTGAGTCCCTTCGGAAGCATATACGACCACCCTTTCTATAAGATCCTTGTATGCCCTCAGGCATAATTTATAAACCTTGCCCTGAGAACTGTGTTGGCAGGAATGTCATCCTCAAAGACATAATTTCCGGACCCTTTGACTACAATGAACAGATTTAATATCTCCAAATTTTGATTGAATGTCTTTGAGGAAATGATGAGCATGGGGAGGGCTGATTGCTCTCAAATCACTTTTATTCTTACAAAGGCCACTTTGATTTCTATTTTCAAATCAAATGAGCACCATCTGAAGTCAATACGGTCACCTACTCCATAAAAACCGTATATGCCCCAAGCGCATGATTTACAACCTTATTCCCAGGGCACTGGGGGATTGTATCAGTCGCTATCTCACAATGTTAATCAGGTTCATCTGGTGAAGAGGGGTAGTTGGAGGGGGCATGCTGCCCTTCCTCACTTTTGACTCTTAAAAGGGAACAAGAACTTCCAATTTCCAACCAAATAACCTCACCCCTAATGTTTATACAACTGTCCCTTCCATAAAAACCTTAAATACTACCAGAGTATATCTTACAACCTGTGTCCCCAGGCTCTGGGGGTTTGTTTCAACCCCTAAAGCCTTGTTATACGATATGTAGACTATTTTGAATAAAATGCTTATCTAAAACATTTTATTAGATGCATTTCGGGACAATACGACGTGTGTGTGCGGGGAGTGGGGGGGGGGCTCCAATCATTTTGACTCTTGAAAAGGACACTAGAGATTCTGGCTGCCAATCCAATGAGCCCCCTCCCAAGTTCATTTGACCACGCTTCCTATAGAAACCTTATATGTCGCCAGGGCATAACTTACAACCCTCGCCCTGAGGGCAAGGGGGGGAGGGTATTTGGTGTCCTCAAAAACATAATTTCCGGACATTTCAACTGCGTCGACCAAAATGAGTATGGCAAAATTTTGATTGGAAGTACTTTAGGAAATAATGGGCGTGGGGGGGGAGGATTGCCCTCCAATCACTCCAACTAATTAAAAAAACACTAGTTCTTTCAATTTCCAATCGAATGAGCCTTTCTGAAGTTTCTACGAAAACTCTTTCTATAAAAAGCCTCATATGCCCCAAGGGCATAACTCACTACCCTGGTCCCGAGGGCTGGGGGGCGACTGTCATCTTCAAAAACGTAATTTCTTGACTTTTCAACAACGTTGAACAAAATGGCTATATCAAAATTTTGATCGGAAGTCTTTGGAGAGATGATGAGCGTGGGGGGGGGGGGGAGAATTTGCCATACGATTAGTTTCAACTATTGAAAGAGGCACTAGCGCTCTTAATTTCCAATCGAATGAGCCCTTTTAGAAGTTTCTGCGACAATGCTGTCTGTAAAATGCTTTTTATATATGCCCTCAGGGCATAACTTACAACCTTCACCCTGAGGGCTGTATGGGGGGGTTGTCATCTTAAAAAACATGATTTCCGGACCTTTTAACTACGTTGAACACAATGGCTGTCTAAAAATTTTGATTGGATGTATTAGGAGAAACGGTGGCCTTTTCTAATATTAACTATTAGCATAACAATAATTGCTTCAAGAAACCAATTATTTCCTAAAAATTACAAGTTTAAAGAAACTTTAATTTCTCTGCTAAATCAATGAATCTACAGTAAGTGATAGATTTAGCAAATTGAAAACTATTTTGCCCTAGAATCAGTATGTAAGGATTTCTTAGAAAAGTCTTTATTAGACCCGTATCCCATCCGAAAATTCCTGTTTTTATTACACCAAAACATTTGAGCACAAGAAAATACTGTGACAATAAATTGAAAAGCTACTGATGTGAGGGAAGAATGAAACCCTTAATATAATTAAAATTTCTAACTAATTCTTACTATAAATAAACCACAAGAAAACCATATTTCATTTCTTGAAAATTTCCAAGTTTCTAGGAAAGAAACTTCTTTTCAAATAAGAATACTATTTTGTGCAATCTGGACAAGTTTGACTCATAAAGGTCGTCTCAACTGCCTCGTATTTTTCTTTCATATATAATTTCGTATTTAGTGTACCACCTAACCAGGCCGTGAGGTAACAAGAGTCTAAGGAATCATCTGTCTAATTTTCCTTACAGAAGTAATATATCAGCTTAATAGCTATGCTATCTGTAATTTATTCAAGACGATAAAGTGACATCGAAATATGCCGTGAAATAGGTTTCAATGGTGACAGGAATCTGGTCTCTTGCCACAGAAAGTTTAAATTCTTGAATACAGGCCTGTAACATTTTAAAATCAATTTATGTTCAACCTCTCTTTGGAATTGATAAACAAAATTGACAAAGAAGATCAACTACTGCCAAATGAATTTTCGTGGCAAGGTTCATCCTAGGGACAGAATAGATATTAAAACTACTCAGATGCTAGCAAACCATTTTAGAATTTTAGGGAAGGAGAGAATTGATTTCAAGTTTGAAAACAGGTGAAAATTCACCAATTCTCAGCTTGAGGTTTTTACTCAAAGATTAAGTTTTGGTGTCACTACGGTATTAATAAGAAAACAGACATATTATATAGCGTGGAGTAGTAATGTAGTACTTTGAAATGTTGTAAAATTGTGATCAAGTGTGTCACAAAGTGTGACATTGTGACCAAAGAAGAAGTGTCAACATTTTTAGTCTCTGGACAACTCAGTTCTTAGTTGGAACAATAAAATATACAAATCAGCAATAAATCAAAAATAACTAATGCTAAAATAAGCGAGGGAAATATTTCCTATTTACACGTCGCAATGTTTAGCTGCATTAGGAGTATAAGCAAACGGCATAGTTACCGGCCAGTTTCTGTCGATCCTAAATGACAATTCTTGCTAAGAAGCTAATGGTATCTTACCATTATGACACCATATAAATGGTGTCATTTTCATTAAGATTTTATGACTTTTAGTAGATGTTTTCCCATTTTTTGAAAATCAGGCAAATTTTCTCAGGCTCTTTTCAAACCTTTGATAGATAAGACTAGCAGTTTTTTTTTTTTTTTTTTTTTTTTTTTTTTTTTTTTTTTTTTTTTTTTTTTTTTTTTACCACAAATTGTTGATAGTTGTGTCGTTAAATTCGCTAGACGGTTGAAAACTTTTCCCAGTCAAAGCTATTCTTGCTAGAGGTTTAAAACGTGCCATGACCGTTTGTCTAATGAAACTAACCTTAAGAAAGTATCATGTTGTTATGCATCTCTTGCTAGGCTGAAGGCCGGTGGATTCTTTTACTGGGAGAAGAGGGGTACCTAAGGCCTCAAAACAGCGTTCTTAGAACAAAAATTTTAAAATCTCGCACTATAGGTGCTTCAGAAATATCTAATAATTATTTAGATCAGGGCTTCTTAAACTTTTGTAATTCCCGACCCCATTTACGATTGCGAGTTCCTTAACGACCCCAACAAATATAAAAGAAAAATAAATCGATATTTTTTTATGATATATTTATTAGGTAACAATATACATATGCATATGAGAATATATAAATTTAAAATTCGTTTTGAAACATATAAAAATTGAAATTTGCACAAAATGTTATAGAAATGTTTTTATTATAGTTTCTAAAACAAAAGTGAATTCTGACCGTCTTAATTATCTCGAATATATCCAAGTAGTTGCGTGGTAAATATTAAATTAAAGTTTATGTTAAAAATTTAATGAGATGGATGTGCCTGTTTTTTATTGCATAACAAATCAAATCTTGGTATAATGTTTGAAACTGCTGGACGTAGGATCTCTTCAACATTTTTTTTATCGCTGAGAAAGTAACTTCACATAAATATGTGGTGTTGAATGGCAGAAGTACATTTAATGCCATATCGGCGATTGTGGGAAATTCAGTTCTAATTCCGATCCAGAATTCAGTTAAGGGCTTTTTTTGGAACTGTAGTCTTAAGTTTGAGTCACACGAAAGCTCAGCAAATTCCTCTTGAGCTTTAAGTGGCAGATGATCAATCTTACTTAAGACAATCCAAAACGACTTTTGAATCCAAACTATTTTTTTGTAAATCAATATTTAATATAAAATATGTCCAGAACTGTATTTCTAGCGCTTTTTAGTGATCTACAATAGTTTTTGCAATAAAAGTTTTACAATGAATTTTCTCAATTACAAAATTGTCGACACTGGAAAACATTTCGAACGAATTTTTTTCGACCCTACTTTTCCAAATGCTGATCTTTTTAATAAAACTTTCAATTTTATCGTTTGAAGTAAATATGTCGCAATTTTTCAAACAGTTCGTGGTAACGACCTGTACTAAGGAGCGACCCGGCTCAATAGTAACCAAAACTCTAAAAAATTGACCGGTGTTTACATATAGTAATGGTTATTGGGAAGTGTACAGACGTTTTCAGGGGGATTTTATTTTGTTTGGGGGTGGGGCTGAGGAGAGGGGGCTATGTTGGAGGATCTTTCCTTGGAGGAATCTGTAATGGGGGAAGAAAAATTCAATGAAAAGGCCGCAGGATTTTCTAGCATTACTATAAGAAAACAATGAAAAATAAACATGAAAACTTTTTTCAAATGAAAGGAATGAGTAGCATTGAAACTTAAAACGAACAGATATTATTACGAATACGAGGGGTTCTAATAATACTTTAGCATAAAGAGCGAGGTATTTAGGAGGAGATAATTACTAAAAAGTATTTTTAGTAATTTCAACTATTTATTCTACGGCCTTTCTGATTCAGGGGTCATTCTTAAAGAATTGGGGCAAGACTTACGATTTAGTGTAAAGAGCGAGGTATTAACAAGGGTACAAACCCCCTCGTATACATAATAAAAATATAAGGTTATGAAAGTTTGTTACGTAAGTTAATTCTTAAGTTACGTATATTTTTTACTAATAAAAACGTTCGTTAAAAATTAAAAGTTCTAGTTGCCTTTTTAAGTAACCGAAAAATTGGAGGGCAACAAGGCCTCCTTCTCCAACCCTTGTTTCTCAAAATCGTCTGATCAAAACTAAGAGAAAGCCATTTAGTCAAAAAAGAATTAATTTACAAATTTCATTTTAATATTTTATGTGCGGAGAGCCAAAACCAAACATGCATTAATTCAAAAACGTTCAGAAATTAAATAAAAAAAACTAATTTTTTTAGCTGAAAGTAAGGAGCGACATTAAAACTTAAAACGAACAGAAATTACTCCGTATGTGAAATGGGTTGTCCCCTCCGCAATCCCTCGCTCTTTACGCTAAAGTTTGACTCTTTGCCACAATTCTACTTTTTAAAACAATTAAAAGCTTTAGCGTAAAGAGCGAGGGATTGCGGAGGGGGCAGCAAATTCACATTTTCGTTCAGTTATAAATATTTCGATCTCGTTTTTTAATACTAATAATCTTTTTAAACTTTGTCTTCTTTACAACCATCTTACTTATGTATGTAATAACTAAGTTGTGTAGTTGGAATCCGTATCCATAAAGAAATTTGAAAATATGTGACTGTTAAGGGCATGGCTCTTAATAAAATTCATGACCTTAACAGCATCCTGAAGCACATCGTTCAATTCTGGTGCTATTAATCAATTAAGAAGCGCCCAAAGGATTTTTGCATGCCGGGACTGTAAGGTTCCGTCGGTCACGAAAGGGTTAAACTGACTAATTCGGAATAACATGCATTTCGTTTACAGTCATACAATGGCTAAATGAAAATGACAAGAAAGGTTTATATAGATCCTTCGAAATAACACTTAGAAATTTTGTTGATAATATTTATCGGGATTATTTCGGTTTTAAGAGACTGAAAAAAATAAATCTACATTTCTTAAAAATTTCTATAACATCTTCTGATTCATAGTAAATTTATACAAGATGTTATAATGATCGGAATAGAAATGCTGGTATAAACAGTCTTTCCGAACCAGAAGATTTTATGATTATACTTCCCTTTTCTTCCATTGGACCACAGAATTATTCCTCATAAAATGTCACTGCAATTCTATCAGGCGTAACTTGGGCTCATGCGAGTGGTTATTTTTTTAAAGGGGAGGGAGGAGGGCTCAAGTTTTTCAAAACAGCAAAGACAGGCACATTCCATGAAAATCATAAGAATATATGGAGCAAAATTTAAATATCATGATATTTCAGCGGGTATGTCAGATGCCACCCCGCCTTTCATCATCTGTTGCATTTTAAACCAGACTACCTCTAACAGTATTTTTAAAAACATACGTATCCCACCGTAGCTATCAAACCTTGCTAAGGCGTATTTATTTTTCTCCTTCTAACACACTCAATCTCTCGCTCCCTCTCTCTCTCTCTCTCTCTCTCTCTCTCTCTCTCTCTCTCTCTCTCTCTCTCTCACACACACACACAAACACACATGCACAAACACTCAGTTTCTGTCACTTTAGAAAACTGCTCGTATATATCAATGGCGTTATCTCAGTCTTTTTTTCCTTATAAAATTTTACAAAAAAAGTTTGTTCAATTGAAAGTAAGGAGCAACATTAAAAATAAAAAAGTATATAAAATTTCTAATACAAAGGAGTCCCCCCCTCTTCAATACCTTGCTCTTCACGCTAAGCTTTTTAGTACTTTTTAAAAAGCTTCCTAGTCTGATTAACCGGCCGTTTTGTTTCAGGAGTCGTTCTTAAGAAATTGAAAAAAACAATCAAACTTTAGCGTAAAGAGCAAGTTATTGAGGGGGGCAACTCCTTCATATACCGGATAATTTTTGTTCTTTTTGAGTTTTAACGATGCTAACTACTTTCAGTTGAAAAAAACTTGTATTTTATTTTAATTTCTGATCGTTTTTCAAATAGTGCCGCTAAATCTGGCTTATTCTCCACGAAAAATTCAGCCCCCACACGGTAAACTCCTCTGTGGAAAGTACCCCCCCCCCCCACCTAAAATAAACCCCTATCCGTTAAATTGCTTTAGGACGGTTCATCCTCAAAATTCTCCTCATCATATTTTATTTGAAAAAGACCTTAATATCTAATCCTTTTTCCGGTCGCTCCAGAAATCCTCCCTTCTGTGAATATTTTTCCCTGGAAATCAAAACTTGCTGAAAATCCAAACCCACTGAAAATTAAAGGAAAGTGTATAATTTTAATTTTATGCCCACATTAGCTTCGTCCATTAACCCAAAATGGGTTGGAAAAGAAGTTTAAACCGTAATTTTTTTTTCAAAATCAGAATCAGAAAAAATGTTAGTCGAACGAGATTAAAGCTATTTGACTTAATCTAGCATAAAATAAAGCATCTTCTTAGTCAAGATATTTCTCTAGTGCACACTTTTTAGAATTGGCCTCTTCCGGAATTATTAATCCGTTTAGAATTCCTCCTTCTATTATTTAATAGTAATACTACAAGAAAAAAAATTACTGATTTTTATAGAGCCAAATATATTTGAATAATTAAAAGAAGCTTTATTAGGAAGAGTTTTTAAGGAGAAACATAATAGTTTGTTTGAGTAGTGATGCTATACGAGATAACAGGAATACATTACAGGAATATATCACAGGAACACCTCGTTACCTTAACCGTATTAGCACAAAATTAGCATAACCAGTTACTATTTCTGTAACAGGAACGACAATTACATAATTTTAATACTTACCTGAACATACATTCTGCTTGTGCTACTTAAAGGACAGATGGAGAGAACTTGAAATAAGTATTTAATTGGGATGAGTTTTTATTTGGATTGAATGAAACTGATCTTATGACACGTGCTTGGGTATAGTAAATCAGACACATTTTATAATACGAACCAAATTTTCAGGAATCAACTAGCGACAAATCTGCTACCCCTTTTCTTATTCTTATGACATGCACTTTGATAAAGTAACCCAGCAAAGTCATGTCACCAATGGATCAATTACTATGGTATTTTGTTTAATTTCTGGATATATTTCAATTAATGCATGATTTGATCTTGGCTCTCCGCACATAGATAATTAAAACGAAATTTGCTTATTAATTTTTTTAGGCTAAATGGCTTTTTCATAGTTTTAATCGGAAGATTTTGATAAAAACGGAGCAAGGGAGGAGGCGTAGTTGCCCTCCAATTTTTTGATTACTTGAAAAGGCAAATATAACTTTTATTTTTTACGAACGTTTTCATAAATAAAAAATATATGTAACTTACGAATTAACTTACGTAGCGAACTTCTATATTCGTATGTTTTTATTGAGTATATGAGGGGGCTCACCCCTCGTCAATACCTCGCTCTTTACATTAAAGCTTAAATTTTGTCCCAATTCCTTAAGAATGACCCCTGAATCACAGAGGCCGTAGAATAAATAGTTGAAATTACTAAAAATACTTTAGCGTAAAGAGCAAGGTATTACGAGGAGGTAAGCCCCTCATATGCGTAATAATTTCTGTTCGTTTTAAGTTTTAATGCTGCTCCTCACTTTCAGTAGGAAAAAACTTTTCATATTTATTTTTTCATTGTTTTTTTAAATAATGGTAGAAAATCCTGCGCCCCTTCCATTAAAAGTCTCTTCCCCCATTAGAAATTCCTCCATGGAAAGATGCGATGCTCCCACGTAATCCCCACTCCCTATACTCTCCCCCCACAAACCAAAAAATCCCCCTGAAAACGTCTGTACACTTCCCGGTAACCATTACTATATGTAAACACAGGTTAAAGTTTGTAACTTGCAGCCCCTCCCACGGGGACCGAGGGGGAGTAAGTTGTCCCCAAAGACACTGTTATTAGGTTTTTCGACTATAGTGAATAAAATGGCTATCTCAGAACTTTGATCTTGTGACTTTGGGGAAAAAATAGGCGTGGGAAGGGGCCTAGGTGCCCTCCAGTTTTTTGGTCACTTAAAAAGGGCACTAGAACTTTTAATTTCCGTTAGAATGAGCCCTTTCGAGACATTTTAGGACCACTGAGTCGATACGATCACCCCCAGGGGAAAAACAAACAAACAAATAAAATAAAAACAAATAAACACGCATCCATGATTTGTCTTCTGGCAAAAAATGCGAAATTCCACATTTTTGTAGATAGGGGCTTGAAACTTCTACAATAAGGTACTCTGGTACGCTGAATCTGATGGTGTGATTTTCGTTAAGATCGTGCGACTTTTAGTGGGTGTTTCCCCCTATTTTCTAAAATATGGCAAATTTTCTCTGGCTCGTATCTTTTGAACGGTAAAACTAATCTTGACGAAACTTATAAATTTAAAATCAGAATTAAAATGTGATTCTTTTGATGCAACTATTGGCATCAAAATTCCATTTTTTATAGTTTTGGTTACTATTGAGCCGGGTAGCTCCTTACTACAGTTTGTTACCACAAACTGTTTGAAATATTAACCGGTCATGCTAATTTTGTGCTAATACGGTTTTGCTAATGAGGAATTCCTTTGATACATTTCTGTGATGTAATCTTGTTACCTGGTATTGCGTCACTACTTGTTTGATAGTATTTTTTATTGAATTAAAAAAAAAAGTTTTCTTAATTGAAAGTAAGGAGCAATTTTAATTCTTAAAACGAACAGAAATTATTTTTTATATGAAGGAGTTACCCCTCCTTAATACCTTGGTCTTCGGGCTAAAGTTTTTACCACTTTAAAATAGCTCCCTACTCTAATTAAACGGCCCTTGTGTTTCAGGAGTCGTTCTTAAAAAATTGAGAAAAACAGTAAAACTTTAGCACAAAGAGCAAGCTATTGCGGAAGTGCAGGGCAACCCCTCTGTTCGAGATTTATTGTTGATTCTTACATTCAGTTGAAAAAACTTCTTTTTTGTAATTTAGTTTCTGGTCGTTTTTTCAAATAATGCCACTAAATTTGGCTCATTCTCCATGAAAGTTTAGTCCCACACAGTAAACTCCTCTGTGGAAGGTTCCTCCCACTTCAAATAATTACCCCGTGAAACTCCCTCTAGACAGTTCTATTCTTTCTGAAAATTCCCCCCGCCTTGTAAAATTTCTTTTGTATGATTCATCCTGAAAATTCTTCTTATTATACTTTCATTTGAAAAATACATTAATTGCTAATCTTTTTTCCGATCGCACAATAAATTCCACCTTTTATTAATAATTCTTCCTGGAAATCTTAACCCACTGAAAATTGCCCACGGACAATTCCCCCGAAACATTGACGCATGCAAAGTTGAGTTGGCAAAGAGAAGGTAAGGCAAATAAAAAGGATTTCGTATAGAAATTCTTTCAAATCCTCCTAGTATAAAATTATCCCTGGAAATTTCCTTCCACGTGAAATATCCTCCCTATGACCCCTCCCCTCAGACACAACCCCCCTCCGCAAAATGTCAGTATGCTTCTCAATAGCAAATACTATGCGCAAAAAATGAGCAAATTCCATAACTTACAGGTCTTTCTCCACGGGTTTGGGGGGGGGGGTCATATTACCCCTAAATGCATTGTTTTTCGAACTTTCAACTATGTTAAACAAAATGGGCATGGGAGGAGGGGGCTAGTTGCCATCCAATCTTTTAAGTCACTTAAAAGGGGCTCTAGAACTTAAAATTTCTGTTCGAATGCACCCTCTCTCGGTCTTCTAAGACAATTAGTTTAATACACTCACCCTGGGAAAATGAATAAATAAACACACATTCGTTATTTTTCTTTTGGCAAAAAATAAAACAAAATTCAAAATTCCACATTTTTGTATATAAGAGCTCAAACGTTCTACAGTACGGTCCCCTTATATGCTGAATCTGATGGTGGAATTTTCATTAAGATTCCTTGAAATTTTGCAGGCTCTTAGTTTTTGATGGGTAACACTTGATGAATCTTATATATTTTAAATCAGAATAATCAGCCAATTCTTTTGATGTATCTATGGATATCAAAATTCCATTTTTTAAGTTTGGATACAATTGAACCGTGTCACTCCTTACTTACTGTTCGTTAACACGAACTATTTGATCGCAGCTTATCCATTAGATTTTATATTTCACGTAGATAAGACAAAGTGGCAGAACATGATTCTATTTCACTAGTTGATAGATAAGTCTATCACCCATCCGTCCATACATCATTCCATGGGCAGAACTAAGGTAAATAGTCATAGAACTAAAGGATAAAAGATCGGATTGATTTTGGGTTGACGCGTGGCGGACAATGCCCACCGGACTTGAATGCAATCTGGGGGACTGAATTTGCTCGGACTCAGAGGCGAACAAGTGACCGAAGCTTAGTAGGCTTGGTCGCCGGTATACTCAGGTGGAATACCATGTCACAGGACCGAGACATCACCAGCAAGTCCCCTGGAATCTCCAGGTGAATGGAGAGACCTATAGTTTTCCAAGTGTTTGATTGAATGGTACGGGTAAACAGCAGAAAATGACGGTTAAATGGCAAAGCGACAGAAAACAATGAATGATGGGATGTTTTGAAATCGGAAGTTGAGGTTTGAAACTAAAGAGATTTGGGTTGTTAAGTAGTAGATGTAGAGATTCATTCAATTCAATGAATGAACTAGTTCTTTTTCAAATTACTTTGCAATACAGTAATCTGAATTTCTTTGTTTGGTCTTTTTTTTTTCTTTCTCACTGCAATCCCAAACGGAATTGACGTTCTATTTTGGGTGTTTTGTTTCTTGTTTTTTTTCTCAGATTAATAAAATCTTATCTTGTTTTATACTATATCAGATAGTGATACAAAAAATAAATAAAGTTAGTAACAATTATAAAAATTGAGATAATCCCAATATAATTTTTTTCAGAAACGAGACGATGAAACAAATAGAGAACAAAGCCTCTTTTATTACTGAATGTTTCCATGGCAATTTTCAACAGTCTCTCATGTTGTATGTTTTAGAACATTCATAATAATAAATTATTGCAAAATAAATTGCATTTCATTGTATTCTTTCCCTTGTGATCTTTCTGAGTTGATCTCGGTCGGTTTATTTGATCTGTTAGAGTGCAATGATGCTAAGAGCCTCAGATTGTATTCTTTCGGGATTTTAAGTTCTTGCTTTATCTGCGCTCGACACAAAAAAGTTTTACTAAGGTTGAGTTCCAGAAGACAGTAAATCTTGATGATGATTAATTAATTATTTATTATTTGCATTCCAAAACGCAAAACAATTTGATGACTTCTTCGCATTATAAGTATTGAAAACTAAAATATTTAAAGCTTTTCTTTACTATTAGTTTTTATTGAGTTGAGTTTGTAGCTTGAGCTCTTTTAGGATTGAGGAATAACAAACAGTTAATTATTACTACTCACAATTGACTTCTCGAACACACCCTAAGCATAAGGCATCACTTATTAAAAGCTCAATTAAAGTTAAGCTTACAAAACAAAGGTAAACAGTACTTCATTGGAATCAGTTCCAACTGGCGGTGCTAGTCACCGTTTCATGGCCCTTCAGCCAGGAAGTGCAATGGGAGGCCGGGGGTGGCTATCCTGTGCTTTCGCATACCGCTACTGTTTACCTTCTGCAGGTGTCTGTTTAGAGCTGGGTCGAGTCTGGCTGAGCTTACAGAATCACGCCACTGATCCCTGTTCCAAGCCAAATAACCAGCGCCACCAGGAATTAAGCCCTAATCCTTGAGAGAAAAGGATTTCAAGTCTAGCGTGCTAACCACTCGGCTACGACGGCTCATAGCTTTGGTTCTAGTATTATTATAATATTGTTGTTTCTTTTTTGTCTCTTTTTGTTTTTCTCCGTTTTTTATAAGGGTTTGTAAAGTGGGTCACAAATAAAAATACTATTAATAATATGATAGTAATTGAACGTATAAATTTGGCCCATATCTGTTCACCAAAAAGGAACAGTATAAGCAGAAACGGGACATCTCCTAAGATACTTAAAATTATGAGTATAAATGAATACTAAGTGAAAAGCTATTACGGATGTGAAAATTTACAAATAAATTAGTTAATCATATACTTAGCTTTTATGCTCTTTCCTTTCTCTTCCTTCTATAAAATTCAGCTTAGAGACTATTCATTTTCCAAACAAATCAACATACGGCGTTTTGGTGAAAGATCCGTCTGGGTCACACTTTCAGGCTTTAAAGTCCGACATATCTGTGAATCTTTTTTTCATACACTGTTTGTAGAATATACTTTTATACAGTCTTTCCCTCACTATCCCTGGCATTTTCTGGCTCACAGACCCTACAAAATAAAGACTAAAATGGCAAACATTGAGAACAGTATTGGGAACTCAAAGCCAAGCTTTATGTAAAAAGTAGGGGGCTAAGGTAAGGGAAGTCCCTCTAATATACGAAAAAGTTATGTCCTTCTGAAGCTTTAATGACACTTTTATTAGAAAAAAATATCATTTTCGTTATTTTTTATTTGATGCAGACTACCCTGTTTTTGAAAATACTTCTTTTTGATCATCTATCTTAGGTCAAACGATGGGAAGGACGTTCTTCTAAAAATCTTCTTTCTCACTACAATCCCGAACGGACTTCATGTTCGATGTAGGGTGTTTTGTTTCTTGTTTTTTGTTTTATTTTTCTCAGATCAATAAAATCCTATCTTATTTTAGACTATTTTAGATAAGGATAAGAAAAAAAAGTAAAAAATAATTATAATGATAATTGAGATAATCCCAATATAATGTTTTTCAGAAATGAGACGATGAAAAAAATAGAGACAATAGCAAAAAAGTCCCTTTTACTATTGAATGTTTTTATGGCGATTTTTAACAGTCTCTCATGTAGTATGTTTTAACACATACATTATAATAAATTATTGCCAAAGAAAATGTGTTTCATAGTAGTCTTTCCCTTGTGATCCTTCTGAGTTGTTCCCGGTTGGTTTTTTTAATTTGTAAAAGTGCAATGATGTTGAGCCTCAGATCGTATTTTTCGGGATTGGAAGTTCTTGCTTTATCTGTACTCGACATAAAAAAAAACTTTCTATTAAGGTTGAGTTCCAAAAGACAGCAAATCTTGATGACGATTAATTAATTATGTATCATTTGCATTCCAAAACGCCAAAAAATTTGATGAATTCTTCGCGTTATAAGTATAGAAAACTAAAATATTTAAAGCTTTTGCTTATTATGAGTATATATAGAGTTTAGTTTGTAGCTGTGAGCTCTTTTAGGATTAAGGAATAACAAGTATTTAATCATAACTACTGACAATTGACTTCTTGAACGCACCCTAAGCATAAGACATCAGTTATTATAAGCTCAATTAAAATTGAGCTTACAAAACAAAGGTAAACAATACTTCATTGGACTCAGTTCCATTGACGGTGCTAATCACCGTTTCATGGCCCTTCAGCCAGGACGTGCAATGGGAGGCCCGGGGCCAACTATCCTATGCTGTCGCGTACCGCCCTGTTTACCTTCTCCAGGTGCCAGTTTAAAGCTGGGTCGAGTCTGGCTGAGCTTGCAGAGTCACGCCGCTGACCCCGTGCCAAGCCTAATAACCAGTGACACCAGGAATTAAGCCCCTGTCCTCGTGAGAAAAGGATTTCAAGTCTAGCGTGCTAACCACTTGTCTAGGACGGCTCATAGCGTCTGTTCGAGTATTATTGTAATGTTGTTGTTTCTTTTCCTGTCTCTTTTTGTTTTTCTCCGTTTTCTATAAGGATTTTTAAAGCGGGTCACAAATAAAAATACCATTAATATTACGATGGAAATTGAATGTATAACTTTGACCTCTATCTGTTCACCAAAAAGGAGCAGTATAAGCAGAAACGAGACATCTCCTAAGATACTTAAAAGAATGAGTATAAATGAATACTAAGGGGAAAGCTAATACAGATGTGAAAATTAACAAATAAACTAATAAATCGTATACGTAGCTTGCATGCTCTTTTCTTCCTCTTCCTCCTACAAGATATAGCTTCCAGACTATTCATTTGCCAAACAAATAACATACGGTATTTTGGTGAAGATCCGTCTGGTCGCATTTTCAGGTTTTGAAGTCCAACATATCTGTGAACTTTTTGTTTGATACATTCTTTGTAAAACATACTTTTTTATAGTCTTGCTCCCATTACCCCTGACATTTTCTGGCTCACAGACCCTACAAAATAAGACTAAAATGGCAAACATTGAGAAGAGTATAGGGAACTCAAAGCAAAGCTTTTCTTAAAACGTAGGGGGTTAAGGCAGGGGAAGTCCCTCTAATATAAAAATAAATTATGTCCTTCTGAAGTTTTAGTGACGCTTTTATTGGAAAAGAAATCTTCTTTTCATTATTTTTTATTTGATGCAGAATATCCTGATTTTGAAAATACACCTTTTTGATCATACATCTTAGGTAAAACGATGGGAAGGATGTTCTTCCAAAAATTTTCTTTCTCACTGGAATCCCGAACGGACTTCATGTTCAATGTTGGATGTTTTGTTTCTTCTGTTTTTATCTCAAATTAATAAAATCCTTCCTTATTTTAGACTATATCAGATAAGGATAAATAAAATAAATAAAGTAAAAAATAATTATAATTATTGAAATAAGATGAATGGTCAAAAAGCCGGATTTTTAGAAGAACATCCGTCTCATCGTTTGACCCAAGTGGATGGTCAAACAGTATAATTTTTATAAGAACGTCATTCCCATCGTTTGACCCAAGATTGATGGTCAAGCAGCGTGATTCTTAGAAGAATATCCTTCCTATCGTTTGACCCAAGCTGGATAGTCTAACAGCATGATTTTTAGAAGAAGGACCTTCCTATTGTTTGACCCACGATGGATGGTCAGAAAGCTGGAACTCTAGAAGAATGTCCTTCTAATCGTCTGACCCAAGATGGGTGGTCAAAAAGCAGGATTTTTTGAAGAAAGTCCTTCCCTGCGTTTAATCCAAGATGGATGGTCGAAATCAGGATTTTTAGAGGAACAGCCTTCCCATCGTTTGACCCAAGATTGATGGTCAAAAAGTAGAATTTTTAGATGAACGCCCTTTCCATCGTTTGATCCTAAGTTCGATGATCAAACACCATGATTTTTAGAAGAACTTTTCCCTCATCACTTGACACAAGTTGGATTGTCAAACAGTATAATTTTTAAAAGAACGTCCTTCCCATCGTTTGACCCTAGATCAATGATCAAAAAGCTGGAACTCCAGAGGAACGTCCTTTTAATCACCTGACCCAAGATAGATGGTCAAAAAGCAGGATTTTTTGAAGAACACCTTTTCCATTATTTGACCCAAAATGGATGGTCAAAAATTAGGATTTTTAGAAGAACGTCCTTCCCATCGTTTGATCCAAGTTGGATGGTCAAACAGAATGATTTTTAAAAGATCCAAGATTGATGGTCAAAAAGCAAGATCTTTAATTAAAAAAAGTTCTTCCCATCGTTTTTCCCATGTTGGATGGTCGGAAGGCATTGTTTTTAGAAGCATATACTTTCAATTGTTTAACCCAAGATAGATGCTCAAAAAGTAAGATTTTTAGAAGAACGTCATTCTCATTGTTTGACTCAAGATGGATAGTCAAAAAGCAGGAATTTTAGAAGAAAATCCTTCCCATCATTTGACCTAAGATGGATGGTCGAAAAGTAGGATTTCTCGAAGATCACTCAAAAAGCAAGATTTTTAGAAGAACATTCTTCCTATCGTTTTACCTTAGATGGATGGTTTAAAAAGAAGTATTTTCAAAATCAGGATATTCTGTATCAAATAAAAAATAATGAAAATAAGATTCTTTTTTTCTAATAAAAGTGTCAGTAAAACTTCAGAAATGCATAATTTTTCGTAAATTAGAGGGACTTCCCCTACCTTAGCCCCCTACTTTTTACGCAAAGCTTTGCTTTGAGTTTCCTATACTGTTCTCATGTTTGCCATTTTAGTCTTTTTTTTTTGTGTCTGTGAGCCAGAAATTGTCAGGGGTAGTGTGGGCAAGACTTTATAAAATCATATTTTACAAGTAATGTATCAAGAAAAGTTCACAGATATGCTGGACTCCAAAACCTAAAAGTGTGACCCAGACCGATCTTCACCAAATGCCGCCTGTTGGTTTGTTTGGCAAATGAATTATTTGGCTTCATATATTTTAGTTTTCTATACTTCTATTGCGAAGAAGTCAAAAAATTGTTTGTCGTATTAGAATGCTAATAATAAATAATTAATTAATCATCATCAAGATTTACAGTCTTCCTGGAATTCGACTTTAATGAAAAGTTTTTATGTCGAGTGTAGATACAGCAAGAACTTCAAATCCCGAAAAAATACGATCTAAGGCTCATAACATCATTGCACTTTGACAAATTAAATAAACAGACCGGGAACAACTCAGCAGGATCACAAAGGAAAAACTACTATGGAACACATTTTCTTTTGCAATAATTTATAATTATGAATGTGTTAAAACATACTACATGAGAGACTATCAAAAATCGCCATAAAAACATTCAGTAATAAAAGGGACAGTTTTGCTATTGTCTCTATTTGTTTCATCGCCTCGTTTCTGAAAAACATTATATTGGGATTATTTCAATGATTATAATTATTTTTTACTTTATTTATTTTTTGACCCTTATCTGATATAGTCTAAAATAAGGAAGGATTTGATTAATCTGAGAAAAAAACACAAGAAAAAAAACATCCAGCATTTAACACGAAGCCCATTCGGGATTGCAGTGAGAAAGAAGATTTTTAGAAGAACGTTCTTCTCATCGTTTGACCTAAGATGGATGATCAAAAATAAAAAATAATAAAAATAAGATTTCTTTTCTAACAAAAGCGTCATTAAAACTTCAGATGGACATGATTTTTCGTATATTAGAGGGACTTCTCCTACCTTAACCCCCTACTTTTTACGCAGAGCTTCGCTTTGAGTTCCCTATATTCTTCTCAATTTTGCCATTTTAGTCTTATTTTGTAGGGTCTGTGAGCCAGAAAATGTCAAGGGTAGTGGGGGTAAGACTATAAAAAAGTATGTTTTACAAACACTGTGAAACAAAAAGTTCACAGAAATATTGTACTTCAAAACCCAAAAATATGACCCAGACGGATCTTCACCAAAATGCCGTATGTTGATTTGTTTGGCAAATGAATAGTCTGGAATCTATATTTTGTAGGAGGAAGAGAAAGGAGAGGGCATGTAAGTTACGTATACGATTAATTGATTTATTTGTAAATTTTCACATCTGTATTATTTGTGCTCATTCTTTTAAGTATCTTAGGAGATGTCCCGTTTCTGCTTATACTGTTACTTTTTGGTGAACAGATACGGGCCAAAGTTATACATTCAATTACTATCATGTTATTAATAGTTTTTTTTTATTTGTGACCCGCTTTACAAACCCTTATAAAAAATGGAGAAAAGTAAAAAAGAGACAGCAAAGTCTCTGAGTACCCTCTTGTTGTCTATTGGCTCCCTAGAGAGAGGTAGCCTAGTAAAATATCTAACAAAAAAAATTGATTTCGAAACATTTTTTTTTCAAAATAGAATAGTAACAATCTCACCTTTTTTTTCACATACTGAATCAAATCATTGTCTTCTATATTGAACAATTTCATTTAAAGCATCTCGTAGTCTGTGTATATGCATGATGTTCACTTTTGCTGCAAAACATAACTGTTCCTTCGACTTGAATTTTTCAAATGATGTCTCATATCTTGCAAATATCTCATCCCATCCAAGGCTTAGCCGAGATCCTCTTGTAATTCTACTGTAACATTAGGCACTCTAGGTTTCATTTCACTGCTGCTAGTACCTTCAAATTCCAAAAGAGTAAAAGCACTCATATCCAATGGTAAGAATATACTAAGAACAAAAATCAATATTGATAATGTTGATGCTCTGAATTCTTTTCCAATAATGAGATAAGTGGACCAAAACAAGTCTTGCATAAGCTCTAGCAAAACATGTGTCATTGACCCTCAAGATTGCGTCATCCTCAATAGATTTGCATAAGTAAACGATAATATTACCTAAACTATTATGTGACAACCCCGTATGCGTCATAGACCAAATAATAAATAACACCTGCGTCTTGAAAAATTCCCTTGGGGCAGGATATCGTAGGTTGAGGGCTGGTACCCGAAAGTGGCAGAGGCCACAAATACTTTTTAACTGGTGCTCTCTCTTATGCAGAGGCTTATTTTTGTTTATTCTAAGATCTAACTTCGATCTCTACTTTCATGGTGGTTGCAGTGGTAGCTGCCAACTAGTAAAAACCGAACACGGCCCATAGTAACCGAAACAAGTAGCCTGAAACTCCTAAAAAGGTATCAGATCGAAACAAAATTGCACCATTAGAATTGCCTTGGACAAAAACTCTAGGCTATACAGAAAACTTACAGTATGTTAGCTTGAATAACAAGGAAAAGCCATTGCCTTAAAAACAAGGAAAGCCATATTTTCTGCATGGGACGCATCTTTGTCTTTCCTTCACAGCAAGCGGGGCACAAATATATTATTGAGAGGAGCTTAAGGACTCATTTTAAGGAAATTGCTACATATAGTCGCTTTTGTAATTAAAAAAAAGTAAAATAAATCTGAAAACATTGTTGAATTTTGTTTTTGGTTGCTTTATAACACTATATATAGAATTATCATAGATATCCTAAAACTCCCTCTTAAAATTTATTCTTTACGTTAAAGATTAATTTTCGCTTAAAAAAGCTTTCAGTTTAGTGTAAACTTTTAAAATGAAATTTTCCCAAATAAGCCACATAGTTGAAGGGAACATTCATCTCTTCATCAACTATACTACGGGCTTCATCCAGCATTGAACCGTTCGTCCAAATGAAGGACGTTCAGTTTGTATTTATCTAAACCAGGGCTTCTTAAACTATGGGTCGCGACCCCATTTGGGGTCGCGTAGCAAAATTATGGGGTTGCGAGTGATAAAAATATAATTTAACAAAAAATGTTTTTTAACTTGTAAAACTATTGTTATAAGGAAAAATAACAATCATCGATAAAAATTATACCAATCTTAAAATATAAATATAGCAGCTCTCGCCATCGATTGTACAAGAAAGAGATTACATCATTTGTTGGGTTTAGGGTTGCATAATAAGTGTAGACATGAAAAATATATCTGTCCTTAATTTAGTGCCCTTAACTATCCCTTAATTAATGTCCTTAACTATTCCTTAATTAATGCCCTTAACTATCCTTTAATTAATACCCTTAACTGGAAAAACAGATTGTGTAATGTTAGTTTCCATTCAAGTCTGTTTGAAACCCTATGTAGCCAAAATATTTCAGTTATACGTTGTTCAATATTGCTTAGATGAATCCAAACAAAAATGAGAGGATAAAGCAAACGACCATATATCTCCTTGGAAACTCCTTTTAATAAAATTCTTTTTCAATTATTCAAAGATATTTGGCTCTGTTTTATCCCCTTTGGTTAAAAGCTTTGAACGGAAACATAATGTGTGCTATCACTTCTGCATGACTTCGTTCATGACTAGAATAAGGTGGATGGGGGAGGGTGTTATTGGGATTTCCAACATTCTTCATTTGTGATTTCTGTTTAATTTCCTTCATTGTTCTAAAACGTTGGCTAATTGATTTGTTTAGAATATCCCCACGAGACATAACTTTAAAATATTACTGTGTTTTTTTTTATCCATGTTGGATTGGTGCGTGCACCTTGGAAGTGTGGATTAGTTTTTTTTTTAAATTACTGACGCGCATTGAAAAACATAATTTGTATTTTGGTTTTCATGTAATTAGTAACTCACCAGAAAAAAGGGGCTAGGGCCGTTGGGCTACTCAAAAACAATCTTTTTGTGATTTGCGCTAAGTTTCGTTACTACAATCTGCTACTACTACTAACAACTCACTAGAGCGCCAAGCCACCCGAGGCTAATCTAGGAACAAACGCTCCTCCTTCATCTCAGTACTATTCAAAGCCTCCCATATGCTTAGGTTATTGTATTCTGCTTTTTCTTAATATCCCCACAAACCGTATTTTCTTGTTTTAGTCTTTTAAAAAGTCCTTATTTTTAAATGCAGTACATCTCTTTTTCAATTTCTGCATTTTTTTTTTAAAGAATCTTGGATTACTGTTTAGGGATAGGGCTGTGTGAATATGTATGTTTGAATTTGAGTTCTTCTCTGGATCAGGTCTTTAAGAAAATATTTATATATACATATATATAAATAAAATAGAAACAATTTTACAATCCTCTATATACAAGGAGATGGCAACCGTCAATTGATTTGCGTTAATAACATATATACATTTTGCAAGGCCTGGGAATTATTTGCTGTGAGATACAATTTTATTCCTTTTTATTTTATTGCTCTAAGACTCAATTTATTCCTACTAAGTATTTTTGATAATAAATTTATTTTAAACCGTCAGTTACTCAAATCTAAGTTATATGAAATGTAGTATAGGGATTTTCAAAATTCAATTAGCTATTGGCCAAGCTGTTTCTTTTCAAGTCCAAATGATTTAATTGCTGCTTCTTCTTTTGAGCCAAGATACCAGTTGACACAATTTATTACCGGCCATTGTTTCCTCCATAGAATTGGTAAAGTTCCTTCTAGCTTGTGCCATTGCTGCAAAATTCTTGAAACTTGCAGCCGTCTTTTATTTGATTGTCCTTTATATTATACCCAGAGAATGTTTTTGTCTTTGTGCCTATCTGAACTAGGTCTTAGCTTTCCTTTTAGTTTGAATTTGGTAGTGAGTAATGAGGATGTTAGAAACCTCGTCATTGTTTTTTTTTAAAAAAAGAACTGGGAGATTAGAAAATTCGTAGTTGGTGATCATTGGTTGTGTAATCATTTTTCTTCATTTGTGTCATTAAGATTAGATTAGTGTGTTTTGTTTTTTTTTTGTGTTTTTTTTTTTGGTGTTTTCTTTTTTATGTCATGTAGTTTTAGTTTAGCATATAGTGTGAAATACCTTGTTTGGTTTACTCACGAATAAATACTTACTTAAGGCCTTAAATTGTTAAATCCCCCCCTCACCAGCTTTTAATCCTATAGACGTGGCTCTGCTTGAGCCATAGGTGGCTACTTTTATTTTCGAAACAAGAGGAACGAGATTATACCAAAAATTTAAATTTCCCTCGGAATACCATGCTAATGAAAACTTGGCGGCTCTTTAATATTGACCAAAAACTATATGCAGAAATCAGCAACACAATGTTCTTCCACTAATTAGCCATTATTATAGTCTGTTTTTCGAGGTGAAACTCGAAGCAATTCCTGTTAGTCAGATGCAGGCTAACAATTTTTGAGCTTTTCTTTATTGGGTGATTAATTTTTTTTATTATTCCTTAGGTATTTTTTGCCATTGATGCCCTGACCATATTATGAATTTATTTCCAACAAACCGTGAGACATTCCAGTAAAAATTCAGCTATTTTAGGCAATGTTTGAAAAACAAGCTCTTATTACAACACTAAGGTTAACTTGAGACTTCTTGCTTGTTAAAGTACCTTAATTCCGTATAAAAAAAAAAAATGCAATAAAGTGTAGCTTGTTATTCTGTTTTGTTTTCTCGGGCAAAAGACATCAAGCAGAATTCCTGCTGATTTTGCGATCCAAGAAGAAGTTATGAAACAAAAAAGACAATTGTGAGTAATCCAGCCAAACGCTGGTCAAAAATATCCTGAAAATACACCACGTTTTCTTATTACATTGCATTTTCAATCCTTTTCTCCATTACAATTTGATAAAAGTAGATTATTCAAAAAAAGGAAAAAAACTAAAAACAACGTTCAGCTGTTTTGTCTTTTCTGAATAACTTAGTTTATCATAAAGGTTGACCTCGGAGTTGGAAAAAATCCTGAGCAGGTGGCCAAAGGAAGAAAAGCGGCTGTTGGTACTACTCACGAAGAGTTGGTTGACCACGTGTTTGATTCTGTAAATGAGACTAACTAAGTCCACGTGTCTAACTAAATGAAATTTAAAATTCCCTTTTATTAACTGGATAGAAGAAAATTTATCAATAAGATTCTAATGAGCATCCCAGCACTGAGATATTAGCAAAAACGATTTAGATCTATCAGTACTATGCTTGTCAATATAGATACTCTTTTTGTGTCGAGCGTTTAGCAATTCGAAAAAGTTTTTCATTCCCCGTTTTTAACCTTTTTGTTTTGATCAGGTTAAGTTCTGTCAGGTTAAGTTACCTTCTGAGTTTTCTAATCTAAAACAGAATATAAGGCAAGGATAATAATTGTATTTTGGTTTTCCAGAATACTTAAGGTCAATACAGGATTCAAAGCAGCTTTTGTGCGAACATATTACTCTGAATTGCTCCTTCAGGCTATGAAAAGGGGTAAACGCCAACTTTACTTTGTTAAACGTTCCAACACCTCGTGACCAAATGTACGTTCTAAAACAAAATTTCAAAAAGTAATGTTGACAGAAAGCCGTACTCAAAAGGGGCTAGGGGTTTTGAACCCCCCCCCCCGCAAATGTTTGTCCGACTCATAAAAATATAAAAAAAGGAATATAAACAATTTTTGATGCGCTTTTTGGAGTTTTTGTAACCCCCCTAAAAATCCTTTTGTAACACCCCGAAAAAAAATTCATAGATACGACCATGGTTGACGAACAAACAAAGCCCCATTTTCTAGGTCACTGCTGTCTCTCCTAAAGGCTGTGTCATATTCTCATATTCTCACTAACAAAAATAGTTTTCTAAGCTGTTCTCAAAGGAAGGGTTGACCGGACAGCTAATCTAAAAAACTAATCTACACAATCCAAGATGCAAGCACCAATCCAAGACGGATAAAAAACACAATAATATTTTAAAGCTATGTCTCGTGGGTATATTTTAAACAAACAAAATAGCCAACCTCAGTAGTAGCGATAATCATAAGGGCAATAGTAGTAGTCATAATCACGCAGTGGTCTTTCGGTCTGTTCAACATCGCCCTCAACATACTTTAAAAGTTTCAACTTAATGCTCTATTCTGTTACTGGGGTGTTGCTGATACACCCGTTTGACACATTTTAACAGCCTGCACCCAAAATCTCCCAGGTGCACTTTCTATCATATTTGGTGTTGCTTCAAATTTAAGCAGTCGTTTGTTGCCAGTTTATGCGTCAGGATGATGCATACACCAGCTGCAGTATTGAAATATTTCAACTGGCCTGAGCTGTTGACGGGAAAGTTTACAGAGTTTTGAACTATCGCTTCACTGAAGACACAAAACCGACGCAAAAAATAGGATTAGGAACCGAAAAATCCTTGAGTAGCCAGAAGAAAACAAAAGACTATTTTGTAGGGCTCTCAGTAGTTTTTACAGGACACAAAATCAGTAAATTTGATTATGCAATTTTAACTGTCAAAAAACTCAAGCAAGTGCAGTTTTCAGTAAAGCTCTAGTTTCAGAATTCTAGAAATGTAATGAAATATTCTGAATCAGTTTGTTCAAAATATGTTTTGAATATATGTTGCAAAAACTGAGAATAAACTGAGTTTCAACTTATCTCTTTACGTTCACCAAAAAAACTTTGTTTTCTTTTTAAATTAATTATTATTGAATTTTAAGGTTTTAAAAATTTACACAATAAACCTTACAAAATATCTCTGTTCAACATAGTCGAAAAAACTAAATAAGTGAACATCCGCTATTGTTAAAATAGAGCATTAAAATAATATAGATTTTACTCCGCGCCTCTCTTGCATTTTCCCTTAGAAAAATCGGTAATTTTGTCACATAGAGAGTCCGAGGGGTATGATATCCTCGGAATCTTTGCAGAGTTGCAGATAAAAGATTCAATTACTTCTGAAATATTGTGATACCTGAATTAGATGCATATTTTAGAAAACTAGTGGGAATTCAAATACTCATATATAATTCATAATTCATAATTTATATACTCCATATATAAAAGGGGCTGTTCCCTTCTCAACACCCCGCTCTCTACGCTAAAGGTTGAATCTTTCTCTTAATTCTACTTTATTAAACAGTAAAAACTTTAGCGTAAAGAGGGGGGTGTTGAGAAGGGAACAGCCCCTTTCATATACGGATTAATTTCTGTTCGTTTTAAGTTTCAATGTCGCTCCTTACTTTCAGTTAAAAAAATAGTTTTTTTTTATTTAATTTCTGAACGTTTTTGAATTAATGCATGCTTGATTTTGGCTATCCGCACATAAATTATTAAAATAAATTTGCGTATTAATTCCTTTTTTGGCTAAATGGCTTTCTCTTAGTTTTGATCAAACATTTTTGAGAAAAAAGGGGCGGGGGAGGAGGCCTAGTTGCCCTCCAATTTTTCGGTTACTTAAAAAGGCAACTAGAACTTTTAATTTTTAGCGAACGTTTTTATTAGTAAAAAATATACGTAACTTACGAATTAACTTACGTAACGAACTTCTATATTCCTATATTTTTATTATGTATATGAGGGGGTTTGCCCCCTCGTTAATACCTCGCTCTTTACACTAAAGCTTAAATTTTGTCCAAATTCTTTTCCCTGAATCAGAATGGCCGTAGAATAAATAGTTGAAATTACTAAAAATACTTTAGCGCAAAGAGCGAGGTATTTAGGAGGAAAAGAACCCCTCATATGTGTAATAATCTCTGTTCGTTTTAAGTCTTAATGCTGTTCCTTACTTTGAATCGGAAAACTTTTTCGTATTTATTTTTTCATTTCTTTTATAATAATGCAAAAATGAAATCTGCGCCCCCTTCATTGAATTTCTCTTCCCCCATGACATATTCCTTCAAGGAACGATCCCTCCCTCTAACCAAAATCCCTAACCGATCCCTCCCCTGAAAACGTCTGTACACTTCACATTAACCATTGCGGTATGTACACACTAAAAGTTTGTAACTTGCAGCCCCTCCTTTGGAGACTGTGGGGGAGTAAGTCATCCCCAAAGACATAGTTATCATGGTTTTTTACTATGCTGAAAAAATGGCTATCTTAAAATTTTGATCAGTTGACTTTGGGAAAAAATTAGCGTGGTAGGGGGCCTAGGTGCCCTCCATTTGGTCACTTAAAAAGGGTACTAGAACTTTTAATTTCCTTTAGAATGAGCCCTCTTGCGAGATTCTAGGACCACTTGGTCGATACAATGACCCCCGGGGAAAAGAAAAAAAAAGTAGAAATAAACACGCACCCGTGATCGGTCTTCTGGCAAAAAATACGAAGTTCCACATTTTCGTAGATAAACTTTTACAATAGGGGTCTCTGATACGCTGAATGCGATGGTGTGATTTTTGTAACTTTTGACTAACACTTAATTTGATGAAAGTGATATATTTAAAATCAGCATAAAAATCTGATTCTTTTGATGTATCTTTTAGTATCAAAATTCCGTTTTTAGAGTTTCGTTTACTATTGAGCCGGGTCGCTCCTTACTACAGTTCGTTACCAAGAACTGTTTGATTACCGATGCAGGAACAATCACCATAACTCTATGAAGCTAATATTTTTTTTTATATATATCGTTCTTTTTTTGAAATATACCGTGATGTGTACCGATTTCAATTATGGAGTTGCCAAAGGCTATTTTGCATTGAAATTTCAAAAGAAAGTACAATAACGAATTTTTGTTACCTAGTTTTCGTCATTTGGTCGCTATCACCTCTCTAAGTTGTTTCTGACATTTTCACACTTCTAGGGTAATGGCCAAAAACTGTTTGCAAAGATTTTCCAAAATTGAGGCACAGTAGGGCATTGAAGATCGAGACAAATAAAGTGCTACTACAACTACCAATACAGCTATTCCAACTACTACTACAATGACTACCCCTACAAATTCTACTACTAGTTGTTAGGCGCCTGGCCGTTATTATCAGATAAATTAGGTAATTTCATCTGTGCTTTAAATTCTCACGAATAGACTAGCCTACTTTCAATTGCTCTTTTAAATCTACTAGTTTTTCTTGAGAAAATATTTTGGCTTCGTATTAATATTTTGGATGAGTCATCATACGACTTAGCTAAATCTTTCCCGTCGATTTTTAATACATTGATAAAGTAAATTTAGTTTTGGGGTTCTATCAACGCTGGTTGACGATGGTGGCGGGTTGAGCTCTTTGGTGTAGATATATTTTTTAGTTAGTTTGTCCCAGTAGTTCGTGAGTTCATCTAACACTTCAGAAAAGTTCCCGTAATTTCATGTTGGATTACTTTGGTAAATAAAAGTGAGTTGTAATTGCTACGATCTCTTTTGGTTATTCCTCTGACCCGGTTAAGTTTTTGAAGTAAGTTTTAGGTCAAGATCGTCAAAATACATGTTGGAGGGTCTGTCACCTTCAAATACATATAGTACTAGTACAACTGAATATAAGGGTATTACAAGGAAATTTCAAGGTGATTTTGGGGAGGATGTTGAACTAAATCAGCACACACTGTGTCGATATAGGTTATTAAAAGGGCGTAACAGCTGTATCCCAGGAACGGCTCTGAGTATTAGGTTCTATTCGTCAATACATGCTGAGGGGGATATTGAACAAACCAAATAGCATTATATGCATACTACTATTAATACTTCTTCTACTGCTATCACTAATAATTCTTCTAAGGCTAGGGGTATTAAGGAAAAATTTTCGAGAAACGTTGAAGGATTGCTGAATTAAATTGAAACACGCTATGTGTATGCAGGCTGTAAAAAAGGCGTATCAGCAGGATATAAAGTAGAAACTTCCATGGAAGGTTTATGTTGTTTTAAAGCTAAATGACAAGGCAATACGTGCATAGTGGTTGTCAATTAGACTCAGCAATATCAAGAACAACTGGAGGTATTAAGTTAAAACTTTCAAGGCTACTACTATTACTACTTTTGCTCTTGCCAATGAGCCAAATCAAGAAGGCGTGAGTACGTCAAGGCTGCAAAAAAAAAAGAATAGATACAAAAGAAAAGAATAGATCTTTGGAGCAAAATAGAGACAAGTTTTTTTTTTCAGGTAAACTTGTAGAGGATGTGTATTCAAAATATCAAAAGGGCGTATATTATTGAAAATTGTTGGAGAAATTTGTCAAAGATTTAAATAGTAAATCAAAATTTGTATTTCTATAGAGAAAAACCGAACAAAATTTAATATCGTTTTCTCAACCAATGGAAAAGTTTATATCAATTTATTAAGTCAAACTCAAAACGAGCAGAAACTAAGAGGAGTGGGGCTAACGCCCCTTTTGACTTCAAAAGACCAGAAAATGATCAGTACTTTACTGGAAACAAAATATAATTTAAATGTTCTCTCTTGTTGTTTTTTTTTTAATACAATAAATCCAAAAATTATTAAGACTTTCAAAATTGAATACCACCATATGTATTAAAATATCGATCAACATTGATTCGTCTTTTTAAGTAATCTTGATTATGATGGAGATTTTTTTCTCTTTTTTCCGATATTATGAGAAACAAGACAGATAGCTGAAAATAAGGATTGTTTTCAGTAAAGTGTATATTATATTTTTATCTTTAAAAGTCACGGGAGGTGAGTGGCAGCACCACTCTGCTTAGTTTCTGCTCGTTTTGAGCTAGATTTGTTTCTGTTTGTATTTGGTTTAATGTTGCTCTCTACTTTTTGTGAAAAAGTAAAGTTTTTAAATTAATTACATCTATTTTTTTTGTGAGACAAAATCAGCTTAAAACTTAAAAAGAAAAACAATCTTGGGAGATTCGATAAACTTTCTTCCAAAAATGCAAATGACGAGTCTTAGATTTTCTAGTTTGTTTCACTGTGTTTCTTTGCAGTATATACTAGCTTTCGACTAAAAATTGTATTTTCCTAAGATGTTGGTTTAAATCTACTATTCTAATGACAAATTAGAAATAATGGCTTTGTGTGATAAAATCAGCCCAAGATTTAAAAGTAACAGATTAGGTCACAAAGGTTTAGAGAAATATTTCTTCCGAATATGTGAAGGGCGAACCTTGGAGTTTGTGAACTGGTTCACTGTATTTTCTTGCAATGAAAAAATAGTTTTTTTTCTTGACGTTTGGTCTAAATTTGTCATTCTGCCAACAAAGTGGAAGCGACGGCTCTATACTCTAAATTCTTTTCATTACGAAAGCATAAGGTAATAATTCAATAAAAAGTAAGGTTTATGTTGAAAAGAGTGTCATTAGTACTTTTTGTTGCAACTTTTAAAGTTTTATTTTTTTTTAATTGCAATTAAGAGTTGTGGCAGTATGATAAAGGGAAATACAAAAATCGTGTATAAAATTGTAACCAGTTGCTAGATAAGGGATAATTGTTACTGAATGGACATTATGTTCGTCTTGTTTATAAAACTTAAATTCTAATAAAACCTTTTATAGGACAAGATAGGCAGAGAAAGAAAAGTACTTAGGAAATACCAAGGCCCATGGCATTGACGGTATAGTTTATATGACAGTTTAAAATTCTTCCAGTAATGGATTTTGTTTGAATTCATAGAAAGACTTTATACCAGACATGTAAACAGGAGAGGAGTCTTTGAGCAATCGTATAATAGATTCCGTGTTGTTATATTTGGCTAACGGACTAAACGGATATTATATTTGTATTGTTTAAAAAAATTGGGTTCTAATGAAAACTTTATATAGGACAAGATAGGAGGAGAATAAAAAGCACTTAGGAATTAGCAAAGCCAAGGGCACTGGTGGACTAGCTTATAAGATCATTCGGAATTCTTCGAATAATTGCTATTGTTTGGATTCAAGGAAAGGCGTTATACAAGACACCTAAATAGGAAAGGTGTCTATGGTCCAAATTTCCCCTCCTGATGTCAAAACGTATCTTGTTCGTCTCTAATGTCAAAACTTTTATATATTTATCTCTTACAAAAAGAAATGCCACCACAACTTCATAAGATACGAGAGGAACGGAAAGAGCAAAGACTATGGAACATATTTAAATGAACATTGTTTTTTTTTTTGCATAAATCTTTTGCTATTATAAGAGCAATTTTTTGCCCTTATAAGGCCTAAGTCGTGTCTAATATTCTTGTTTTTAACAATAAATGATTCTGAAATTGATCAACATACGTCTTGTAAGGCCATTACTGAATTACTTTTGATTGTATCCAAGTCTTTTGATTATACCATTGAAGTATATGTAAAAGGTAAAATCCAAATTCCGCATATGGAACAAGAAAGACTGTGCAAAGTGATAATATACAAAGGCATATGTGTCATAAGTTGATAGAAGGGGAGGGGCCCTTAATCTATTTGCCTACTTAGCAAACTCTCTTCCTCTCTCTCTCTCTCTCTCTCTCTCTCTCTCTCTCTCTCTCTTTCTCTCTCACATTTGCAAAAAAAACATTTTTACCAATGTTTAAAAATGTTTTAAACATTAAAACATTTGACCAGGCCTCTGTCACGTCTAATATTATTGTTTTTAGTAACAAATCATTCTGAAATGGATCAACATACTTTTTTATAAGGCCATTACTGAATTACTTTAGATGTATTATGTAGTTTTTGGTGCTCCTTTTTAAGACTATTTTTACACTAGGAAAGCATATTGGAATCTCGGTATTTTTATAACAGTTCTTAGAAAATGTTGCTATGATTGAAGTGCTGTGAAATGCACTCAACTAGGCCTACTGTAAAGTCCACATCTGCACAAGTCTACTGTCTAATAGTACAATATTATGCTTTGTCAAGATTCTTTATTACTACTGCTACCAACAAAAGGGCTCTTTTGATCAGAAATCAAAAGTTCTAGTGCCCTTTTTAAGTGACAAGTTATGAACTTTAACCTTTGCTTAAATATCGTATTAGTTATTGGGAAGTGTAACGATAATCTCGGGGGGGGGGGCTATAGTGGGCATTCTTACTGAGGAGGATCGCTTTCCAAGGTGGCGTTTTCATGGGGGAAAGGAAATTTTCCGTGGAAGGGATAGCTGGATTTCCCAGTACTAAATAAAAAACTTCGAGAAACTAAATAAAAAACAAGTTTGAGCTGAAAGTAAGGAGCAACATTGAAACTTAAAACAAACAGAAATTATTACGTATATGAGGGGGTTGACCTCTTCCAGTACCTCGATCTTTATATACTAAAATGTTTTTTGAATTTGTAAAAAGCCAATTAAACGGTCATAGTGTGTCAGGAGTCATTCTTAAATAATTGGAACAAAAGGCAAACTTTAGCGTAAAGAGCGATGTACTGAGGATGGGGCAACCCCCTCATATACGTAATAATTTCTGTTTGCTTAAGGTTTTAATGCTGCTCCTTACTTTCAATCGAAAAGACTTATTTTTCCATTAAATTGAAAATTGAGAAGGTAGGTGTACATTAAATATAATTTTCTGAATGAAAAAGAAAAAAAAAATCATTGAAAAAGAAAATATTACTTAGTGATTTTTATAATAGGTTGACTAAATCGATTTTAGTTTATGATTGAAGTCGGTTTGGAGTAGGGGGGAGGGTATTCACCCTGGGAATTGTCCAAAAGTTTTAAATTTTACTTCTAACATCTAATCAAAATTCCAATAAAACTCCAGATTCTCTTATTTGCTATTGAAACATCTAATAAGCGCAGATAATGTCCCATTCTTTAAGGTTTTAGATTCAAATATGCTAATATCTCAAACATTTTGTACTGTAATGTACTGCAAGAATGGAGTGACACGGCTCAATAGCTACGGAAACTCTAAGAAACGGAATTTTGATACTAATCAATATATCATTGGCTTATTATATTGATTTTAAATGTAGGCCTATAAGATTCATTAAGCTTAATTCTACTTATCAAAGGCTGCGAAACTGCGAAAAGTTGCCTGATTTTCAAAAGGGCTAGAAAACCCGCTTAAAGTCAAAGAATTGTAATTGAAAATATACCATTAGATTCGGTGCATTAGAGAACCTTGTTGTAGAGACTTTAAGCCCCTATATGCGAAAATTTTGAATTTTTTAATTTTACCGAAAAGCCACGGATGTGTTTTAATTCATTTTTTTCAATGGTGTCAACCCATTCATAGTCTTAGTCAAGGCCAAGATCCCTCACAAAACTGTCTACATCAAACATAGGGGGAGCTACATTAACCGACTTCATCCCCACACTATAACCCCCCTCTATTCACTATCCTCGAGAGCGTATATGCACTGTCATGAAATTGCAGTGGTAATGCCGGTATGTGAACCGAGAAAATAATATGAGTTTAATAGCTCATTGAAACACTTTTGATTTCACCCCGTGAAAGAATTTATATTAGGTTGAAAGAGAATAGTTAAAAGTGAGCATTGGGTTGCATTGAGACCACACGACCAGCTAAGAATGTAATGACCATACATGGGCCTGCAAAGGGACCTTTCGAAAGAATTGAGACCATGCTACCAGTTAAGCATTTAACGACCAAATATGGGGCCTCCAAAGGGACCCTTCGGATGTATTGAGACCACACTACCAGGTAAGAATTTAATGAACATGTATAGGTCTCCAAAGTAACCCTTAGGGCCTATAGCCCACTCCATCATGAGCTATAAATCTAATGACCAGAAATTACCGCGTTGTCCCCCTTTACGTTTCAAGTATTATAAGGTTCTAAAGAATCTTAAAAAACTTATTATAGGTATGCTGATGTCCATTTGTACTGGTCCAAAGAAATCCATCAACACATCGTCAATTCATGCTGGGAAAGCATTTTCAGGAGCCTGTGGCAGGGTGTCGCTCACTCCTATGCTGTGAAAATCAGCCAGTTAAATGTCAACCAATAGGTCGAAATCACCTTTCTCAAGGGGGAGAAATTCTTACTCCCTTTATTCATTTATGATTTTAAGCTGTGAAAAGGAATATTGATCTACGGTTTCTCAAAGCCGTTAGAACAAATGGGCCAGGGGCTCGTTATTATCCTGGAAAGGTACATTAATCTGTGGTCCGTCAAATCTCCTCTTTGAAAAGTTTTAAGGCTAGAATGTATTATTTACAGAAGCATGAAGATCTTAGCTATTAACCTAAAAGGAAGGTTCGATTTTAGTTGTTCTCCTGGGGATCTCCCCTCAAAACTATAGTGAGGGCCCTGATATTTTCCCTCATTATTAAGTTGAAAAAAACAGTAGAATGCATCATCTTGAAACCTCCTTATTTACAAAATATTACTCATAGTTAAAAGCATGCTGAAAAGACCATTTCCTTTAGGGCCGAAGAGGCCATATAATAAAATAAGCGGAATTTGTTTCTTTTTAAAGATAGTTAGCATTAATATTCTTAATTGTTTCTAGAAAAATTTAGTTTTTAGTGAAAAGCTCTTTAAAGCAAATATTATTTTTAGAATCAACAGAATCCTACCTATTTCCCCCGTGCCGTTAAAACATTAAGCTTCTACTGCTATTAAAGAACCTTTTCAAGAAATAACAGTAATTTGTCCTTACATTAAGATCAACAGCTCGATCTTGGCCGGGAGTAGAAGACCCAGAAACTCTACTTCCATCGGGAACATAGAAGCCTCGACTGCCTCACTGGCATGGAGTTTGGGTTTTTAAGGCGGCACATCATGCCCTTGCATGGGGGCCTAGAAAGTGTGGCATAGACAATGACTGAAGGTCTGGAGTGGGCCGTGGAGGGACCGCTAACTTCGCCATTTATACGGTCAGCCTCCATACTTTGCAGAGCAGTTGTTGTCGCGTCACATGCCTTTGCCCTTTTTGGGGGAGAGGTACGTTGTTCCAAATTTTCTTTGAAAAAAATTCGAATTTTTTTGTGAAGTGAAAATCTACAGTGAAAAACATAAATCGCCCCTATTAAATTCCCGCCCTTTCTGTGCCGATGCTAGAAAACCATAGTTTCCACGGCCCACGAGTAAAAAAAGAAACTGTCTTAAAGAAAAATAAATAATTCGATCTACCTAGGCTTCTATTTCCTCAATTAAATTTGTTTGCTTTGATTCTTGCTGTAATATAGTTATAACAGCTTTATACAATGTCGTTTAAATACTTAAACATGTCCTCCCTTCTTTATCATTGTCCAATGTATATCTGCTCCCCAGCTTAAATTTTCATGCAAGAAGTTTTTCAAAGAAAGGCTTTTAAAAAATTGGCCATTATCGGCTCGTCTGAGAATTTTAGTGCTTATTTATTTAAATGATAAAATACGCTCTGGTACGTGCCTCAAAATACCTTCTCAAGCCAAGTATGTAACCCCCGGCTCATTTTCCTAACGCTCCTTTCCGCCATAGCGAAAAGGTAGTTAAACTTGAATTATATGAGAAATATGTATTATAGATTACGCCAGAAAATGACTAAACTTCAGAGTTACGACTAGGGGAAGAGATGGCTTATTATTATTGTCAGAAAAAGGCGTTTGTCTTCTTTTTTTAGTATAATGAATATCATCCACTCATTTCATTGATAAAATAATTCTTTTTTAAAAGTTTAGGCTGAAAATTTCGAAAAGAAATTAGTTGGTATATAAGTGAGTCTATTTTAAGTAATTATTTTACGATATATATGGTACATTTCCTGAAGTAACTGTTTACGATCTGCCTGAACGTGTTAATTTAGCAGACAAAGGAATGTGTCCCCTCCTCTATAATAGCACTTTTGTGGTAGAAAATAAGGTTTACACCATTAAAGATTTAATACAACTTATATCTTTTTTACGAACCGGCTCGAAAGCACTTAAATGAATTTGAGAGAAAATAAGGTTATTCTATCATTGTGAGAACCATGAAATAGCAGGAGGGATGGGTTTCTAGATGTTTATATAATATAGAGAATTATAGTAACTCATATTTAGGTATGCACACCCTTTTTTGGTGGGGGATGTATAGAATGAGAGGCTTACCTGCTGGTATCTTTGAGATACATGAGATACAAACTTTCGTTCCAATAGCCGTTTTATACCCCCTAGGGACCGGAACAGGGAATTACTTTGTTCTTCATTAGAATAGTACCATATGGCATTTTTTCTGGGAAATAACAGGAAAGGCTTTAATCCATTAAATCAGTAGTCTCTATAGCGACTCTCCATATGGAAAATGGTGGTGAATTCACTAGCACGAAATGGCTGATATTCATATATATATATATATATATATATATATATATATATATTAGGATGATTTATAGACTATGCCCTTGCTTGAGGGTGTGACCCCCTGAAGGTTTTTAATAGGCAATCATGATTTGCTGGGGGGCCTGGAGGCTTTTTCTGGCCTTCATGTGTTTTTAAACATAACGCCCAAGGAACTCCTGATTTGGCGTATGTTTTTCGAAAGAAATATTAGGTAAACCCCAAAAAAATCCTGATTTATTGGGCACCATGAATTTTTTTTTAAGAACTCTCTATTATGTAACAATCTAAGAAATCTTGAAGTAAAAAAGCTCCTGAAGGCTTTTTTTTAAAGACTCAAATAAAGTATTACATGACAACCAAAGAAATCCTGGAGTAAGGAGACCTTGAAGGTTTATCCCTGGCCCTCGTAAGTTTTTGAACGTAACAACGAAGGAAATCCTGATTTAGTGTAGGTTGTTTATTTAAATACTATTTGGTAAAGTTCAAGGAAATTTTTATTTAAGGGGTCACCTGAAGGTTTTTTAATGAAATATCTTAGAAATCCCGCAAGTTAACAAGCCTTGACCCTCGTAGATTTATTAAGAACCAGAGAAACTATGACATCGATCTTAAAAACCATTGGTTAAAGAAGTCCCGAAGGTTTTCAATCGTAACAGTCTTAGAAATCCTGAAGTAATGAAGCCTGGACCCTTACAGGTTTAAAAAAAGAAACTAATAGGAAATCTTTATTAGGCGGGCTCCCTGAAGGTTTTTAAAAGAACAATCTTAGAAGTCCTAGGTAAAACAAGCCCTGACCCTCTTAGATTTTTCAAGAATCAGAGAAACTATAGCATCAGTCTTAGAAATCCCGGGGTAAAGAAGTCCTGAAGGTTTTTAATCATAAAAATCTTAGAAATCCTAAAGTATAGAAGTTCTAAATTTTTTTAAGGAATAATCATAGAAATCGTGAATCAATGAAGCCCTGACCCTCACAGGTTCTTTTTTCCCATATGATATTAGGTAAACCGCAAGGAAATTTCTATTTAGTGGGCTCCCTGAAAGTTTTTTAAAGGACAATCTTAGAAATCCTGAAGTAAACAAGCCCTGACACTCGCAGGTTTTTTAAGAGTCAGAAAAACTATGACATCAATTTTAGCAATCCTGGGGTGAAGAAGTCCGAACGGTTTTTAATCATAACGATCTCTTAAAAATCTTAAAGTAAAGAAGCCCTGAAGGTTTTTTTAAGAACAATCTTATAAAACCTGAAGAAAGAAGCCCTGACCGTCACACGTTTTTTTTTATAGAAATTATTAGGTAAACCTCAAGAAAATTTTTATTTAGTGGGCTCCCTGAACGTTTTTTAAAGAAATATCTTAGAAATCCTGAAGTAAACAAGCCCTGACTATCGTAGCTTTTTTTTCAAAAATCAGAGAAACTATAAAATTAATCTTAGCAATCCTGTGGGTAAAGAATTCCAGAGTTTTTTTTAATCATAACAATCTAAGTAAAGAAGCTCTGAAGATTTTTGAAGAACAACCTTCGAAATCCTGACGTAAATAAGCCCTGGCCCTCACTGGTTTAAAAAAATACGCTATTAGGTAAAATCCAAGGAAATCTTTACTTAACGGAATCCCTGAAGGTTTTTTCCACACCTTAAGGCTTTTTAAAGATAGATGCGCCTACATCTCTTAGAAAACGTTCCCTATCACATAAAATTCACCTGCATCTCCTAGAGAATTAATAAAACCAGCGTCTTAGGGGATCGTGGTTGAGCTTAAATCACTAAGGAAGAAAGGAGTAGTGGCTACGGGTCTGCTTGAAACTCAAACCCTGTCACTGATGTGGAGTGGCTGTAATCATCCTCAGCAAGGTTTTCAATTATGGAGATTCCAATGGTTAAGTTTTTATTTCGATGTGACTCCAGTTTTTTTTTTTGGGGGGGAGGGTGAGTTAGGATTAAGATTAACAGAAATAATAGTGACCATTATTAAATCAGCTCCAAATGGATATTCTACCTCACTTGACATTTTCTTCAAAAAACACACTATCGAATTTTTGGTTACTATGAACTAGAATTCCTTCTTTACTGGGTTCCCCCAAAGAAAGAAACCATGATAAAAGAGACGATGATATGCAGGTTAAGTAGAAGTAGTTAAGGAAATTGTTTTCACTAGGCACAACTTTAATTTGCTAATTTTTCTCTCAAGCAGCCTATTTCATTATTATTATTGAAATAATAGTGAATATTATGCCTTGTCATTGAAACAATAAGCAAACATTAACTTAAACTAAAAAAAGAAAAAATATACAAAACAGAAACAGAATACCTTTATACTAATGATACTATTGATGTTCATACGTGGTAATTCAAATGCTTTATATTCCATTTTGTCCATAAGAAATTTGTCAGCAGCACAGCATAAATATTAAACAATAGCGAAAATTTGGTTCAGAAATGGGACACATCACAGTGCGGGCTTTGGTAAGTTACCAAAGTGTGATAGTAATAGCTTCAGCTGCTACTTGGTATTCAAGCAGATCATAGAGTATGTATGTAACTAAAAATTTGTCATTACGCGTGCGCGAAGGTGCAGCCATGAAGAAAGATGTGCGACTGATTTGCCTAAAAATCTTTAATGGAGGGTTTAAGAATTTTCGCTACTGTGCAATATTTATGCTGTGGTCAGCACAGTCTAATGAATAGTTTGATGACAGTTTGATGAATCTAAGTGATTTCTGTTTTTCCCAAAATATTTTTTGTTTTCTTTTTTACCAGAGAAATATTTGCGTCATAGAGATTTGATCCCAAATTTAACTTAAAAAAGCCTTCTTTTCAGTAAAGAGATTGGTGCTTAAACATGGAACCTGAAACAAATTTTTGGTTTACCTTTCTCCTATAGTATTGCATCTTGTAATACCTTACCCTTTTGAATTACTATGGCTGTTTTGCGATGAGCAATCACGGTTGCAGAAATAGCCGCAATCTAATAAAGAGTGAAACATAGCCCAGAGTAACCGAAGGCCAAAAATTATGTTTTGAAGAAAACTTTCTTGTGAAAAATTTTTCATTTAAAGGTAATTTGGGGATGATAACTATTGCTTAGGTTTAACTGAATAGTAAATTTTTATTATGAAAGCAAATTTCTTGTGTTTTGAAAAAAGCTTAAAACTGAAAGCACCGTCGTAAATGACAGTGGATCAAAATGAGTACTTTTGAAGCAGATCTTGTCGAAAACCATGCAGAGTACGGATAGCGCAATATCTAGGACCCATTTTAAGTAACAAAAGAAATCATGCCATCACAAAAGCGCGTTTTCTGAAATTTCCTGCCAGAAATCCTAAATTTTTTGCTCAAAGGAAAAAGTGCTAAAGAATACAAATCTTGAGATTGCCTGTACATTCTTCATGCTCTAAAGCCCTGACCTGGAATTTTTTAGCCTTTATCTTGAAGGACGAGGAATGTCTCTTTTTTGCATGGTTTCCATACATCTCCTTATTTACTTATTTCTTTGCCAAGACTAGCAGGCTATCACAATATTGCAGAGAGATGTATAATGGCTCATGACAAAGCTACTGCTCATTTCTACGTGCCTCCAATAATTCGTTTTGTAAAAAAAATAGTACTTTTTTTTGTCATTTTTAAAGGAAAGGGCAAAGTTTTTCTTAGTTGAAAGTTAAAATAAATGGAAATTATTTCGTCGCAGACTAGGCAAGATATACCTACAAAACTAGCTCAGATGAACTGACTCGTGATGTTCTTCATTAATGGTCAAAAGAAATTAAAAACACTTTACTGAAAGTGAGCTCCCTTGAGTTTTTTTTTTTAGATTTATCCTAAAAGATGTCGATATCATGACCGGTGCAAATTTTTCAAATTAATCTTGCATATTTTTCTTCTAAGAGAATATCCTGCTTTTTGGGGTCAGTTTTGTGTTTCCAGTAAAGTGCTAGTTTTTAAAATCTAACAAACATTGGAAAGATCACGAGTCAGCTTACCTGAGCTAGTTTTGTCGATATAGCTGGCGTATTCCACGACGTATTTTTTCACCTTAAGTTTTGACTATCGCTCCTTAATTTTGTGTAAAAAATTTAGTTTTTTTTATTTGTTGATATTTGAATTTTAATTTGAAATATTTATCTTGGCAAAATTACTGTGACCAAGTATGTTTTACCTGAAAGAGGCTTACCAGATATGTTAACAGGCCTAGTTCGGCTCGATTTCATTCAACTTTCCGGAGGATAAACTTCATCAAAGTCGTTATAAGGCACTCAGTTTTCATGCTCTACGTTGTCGAAATTTCCAAGCTTGACATTTCCTTTAATTTTTAAAGAACAAAATAACAGTTTTTTTTTCTACCGCTAGAAATTCATTGTCAAATCAGCAGTTCTTCGAGTTGTATCTCGTTTCCGGCTAATAAAAGTCATTTCCACTCTCGTACAAGTTATATCCGTGCAATGTTTGATTCTGTTCATGCAAGGAGAATAATATAGTTCGATATTTTAATGCTGGTTAATCACTGAATCACAATGTATCACAGTTCACGAATTTGGTCTTTTTCTCCAATTTCTATCCCTATCTCTAAATGGAGGAAGGAGCTTTGAAGTTCAAGTAAATTGTACAAAATTCAAATTTCGGCAAAACTTTATTGAAATGCCGCCATTTGCAGTTATATTGAGGCTCAACCCCCCTTTTTCTGCTCCAACACTTAAATGTCGTCATCCTCTTCTCTAAGAGAGATAGTATGTTAATAATGGTATATTTGTTTTCTCCAAAGAGAAAAGAATTCAAGAAAGAGCAATTTAAAGTTTAGTAGCGGCTAGATTCTAGACTTTACAATTTTTTCTTTTCCCTATTTAACCATTGGTGTATGCAAGGAAGGTCCAAGGGAGCCCCTGACCTATTTCTTTTCCACTTCTTTTTAGCCTATTTCTATTCTATCTATTTCTATTCTATTTCTCTAGCCCTACTTCTCTCTAGAACCTAAAAACATTGTGGTACCTGTACTGTATAGAGATTAACTTTCTGTTGACAGAACTTTATAGGATCAATCCATCCTGTCCATTATAAAGCTTTTAGTTTGTGTGGCCGATCTATTTAAAATTGATTTAACGGTCTTGCTATAGCTTGTAGAGCTAGAGTAAGAAAGCTTCTCTTGCTTTGTGACGGAGATAGAAATATTCAGCTTTGATGAAACTTGTTTCATTAGAAAGCGTGATCTAACGGAATTTTTTTTTTCTGTTTAATGTTCAGGAAGGAACAATCCCTAAAAATATTCCAGCATACCTTCTATAAGAATTTCGAAAACCCTGCCAATTTAGTTGAAGCAGAATTTTTCTGTTCAATGTTCAGGATGGAACAGCCCCTAAAAACATTCTAGCATACCTTCTATAAATATTTCGAACCTTAGGAATGTAGTTGAAGCAGAATTTTTCTGTTCAACGTTATGGAAGGAACAGTCCCTAAAAATATATTAGCATACCTTCTATAAATATTTCGAACCTTAGGAATGTAGTTGAAGCAGAATTTTTCTGTTCAATGTTCAGGATGGAACAGCCCCTAAAAACATTCTAGCATACCTTCTATAAATATTTCGAACCTTAGGAATGTAGTTGAAGCAGAATTTTTCTGTTCAATGTTCAGGATGGAACAGCCCCTAAAAACATTCTAGCATACCTTCTATAAATATTTCGAACCTTAGGAATGTAGTTGAAGCAGAATTTTTCTGTTCAATGTTCAGGATGGAACAGCCCCTAAAAACATTCTAGCATACCTTCTATAAATATTTCGAACCTTAGGAATGTAGTTGAAGCAGAATTTTTCTGTTCAATGTTCAGGATGGAACAGCCCCTAAAAACATTCTAGCATACCTTCTATAAATATTTCGAACCTTAGGAATGTAGTTGAAGCAGAATTTTTCTGTTTAACGTTATGGAAGGAACAGTCCCTAAAAATATATTAGCATACCTTCTATAAAAATTTTGAAATCAGCCTAAAATAACATCAATTTTGCGAATCTAACGATGAAGAATTTTCTATTTAAGATCAGGAGGGGACAGTCCCTAAAAATATTCGAGTATACCTTCTATATATTTTTTTTTTAATCGGCTCAAAATAACATCACTTTTGCGCTACTTGATTTAATTGAAAACCTTGCCAATATAGTTTACCCGCCTTTTCATTCAATTCATAGATGCAGCTAAGCTTTCTATATTTTCTTAGAGAGTGAAATGATGTCGTAAAATTTATTAATTTCTGGGCCAATAAAAACCTATTGAAACCTTATGAATTATTTATTTAGTGTCTGCAAAAAATTCAAGGGATTTTATATTTCTATTTCTGTTCTGTTGTATAGGCTTTCTGACTTTAGAAAAGCGCTAGTTTTTCGGATTTCTATAAATCCAGGGAAACACCAAAACCCTGTTTGAAACAGTTTTATTTTAAATATGTTGCATAGACAGGGACTCAGTAATTCGGTTCTTTTAAGCTTCATCTTCACTCTTTACTTTCATTAGAAGAACTTTTTTTAAATTAATTTCAAACTCAACAACAAATTCTCGATAGCTTTCAATCATAACTAATTATTTTAGAAGAATTTGATAATGAACCGTTAATCTTTGAGACAGTCAGCCGACGTTGAGCCTTGAAAAATGATTCTTTAGTTAAAAAACCCTCCTAAATTGATAAACCGCAATAACAATGTGGTATGCATGCCCGTAGCACTTCCTACTTAACAATTAAATGAAAAAACTAGTTTTTTTTAACTGAAAGTAAGGAGCGACATTAAAACTTAAAACGAACAGAAATTATTCCGTATATGAAATGGGTTGTCCCCTCCGCGGTCCCTCGCTCTTTATGCTAAAGTTTTTAATTGTTTTAAAAAGTAGAATTGTGGCAAAGAGTCAAACTTTAGCGTAAAGAGCGAGGGACTGCGGAGGGGACAACCCATTTCATATACGGAGTAATTTCTGTTCGTTTTAAGTTTTAATGTCGCTCCTTACTTTCAGTTAAAAAAACTAGTTTTTTTTATTTAATTTCAGAACGTTTTTGAATTAATGCATGTTTGGTTTTGGCTCTCCGCACATAAATTATTGAAATGAAATTAGTATATTATTTTTTTTTTTTGGCTAAATGGCTTTCTCTTAGTTTTGATCAGACGACTTTGAGAAATAATTGGTGGGGAAGGAGGCCTAGCTGCCCTCCAATTTTTTGGTTACTTAAAAAGGCTACTAGAACTTTTAATTTTCAACGAACGTTTTTATTAGTAAAAAATATACGTAACTTAAGAATTAACTTACGTAACAAACTTTTACATTCTTATAATTTTATTATGTGTACCAGGGGGTTTGTACCCTCGTTAATACCTTGCTCTTTACACTAAATCGTAAGTTTTGTCCAATTCTTTAAGAATGACCCCTGAATCAAAAAGGCCGTAGAATAAATAGTTGAAATTACTAAAAATATTTTAGCATAAAGAGCGAGGAATTTATCTCCTCCTAAATACCTCGCTCTTTATGCTAAAGTATTTTTAGAACCCCTCATATGCGTAATAATCTCTGTTCGTTTTAAATTTCAATGCTATTCCTTACTTTCATTTGAAAAAACGTTTTCATGTTTATTTTTTCATTGTGTTTTATAGTAATGCTAGAAAATCCTGCGCCCTTTTCATTGAATTTTTCTTCCCCCATGACATATTCCTCAAAGGAAAGATCCTCCCACAAAGCCCTCTCCCATCAACCCCACCCCCCAAACCAAAAAATCCCCATGAAAACGTCTGTACACTTCCCAATAACCATTACTATATGTAAACACTGGTCAAAGTTTGTAACTTGCAGCCCCTCCCCCAGGAATTGTGGGGGAGTAAGTCATTCCCAAAGACATACTTATTATGGTTTTCGACTATGCGGAACAAAATGGCTATCTTAAAATTTTAATCTGTTGACTTTTGGAAAAAAATTAGCGTGGGAGGGGGCCTATTTGCCTTCCAATTTTTTTATTACTTAAAAAGGGCACTAGAACTTTTCATTTCCGTAAGAATGATCCCTCTTGCGACACTCTAAGACCACCTGGTCGATACGATGACCCCTGGGGAAAAGAAAAACAATAACAACAAACAAACAAATAAACACGCACCCGTGATTTGTCTTCTGGCAAAAAATATGAAATTCCACATTTTTTTTAGATAGGAGCTTGAAATTTTGCTATAGAGTTCTCTGATATGCCGAATGCGATAGTGTGATTTTCGTTAAGATTCTATGACTTTTAGGGGATGTTTCCCCCTTTTTTCCAAAATAGTGCAAATTTTCTCAGGCTCGTAACTTTTGATGACAAAGACTAAATTAATTGAACTATATTTAGAATCAGCGTAAAAATTCGATTCTTTTGATGTATCTTTTAGCATCAAAATTCCGTTTTCAGAGTTCCGTTTACTATTGAGCCGGGTCGCCCCTTACTACAGTTCTTTACCACGAACTGTTTGAAAAGAAAATAATTCGGTATTTCGGGGCTTCTGACATTATTACTCCTTTGCGGAAGTTAGGCTCAAAATTAAAAAAGGATTATATTTTTTCTCTGGGCCCCTTCCACCTCTTAGTTCGTTTATTTTCCCGTTAGTTTTCACCTGTTTTCGCTTTATAGTTGTGTTATCTCTTAGAAGTTCTTTCGTTAGTTGAGTTATGGTTGTGGTATATATGTTTTATCGCTCGTATAGTTGTGTTATTTTCAAATTATACTCCATAATAGAGAGGCTCCGAACACCCAGCATTGTATATTAAGCTCTGAATTTGACGTTTTTTTCTAACGTGACCAGATTCGTCCTGCGCCCTTTTCATTGAATTTTTCCCCCATGGCATATTTCTCCAAGAAAAGATCCTCCCACATAGCCCCCTCCCTCAACCCTACCCCCAAAACCAAACAAATCCCCCTGAAAACGTCTGTACACTTCCCAATAACCATTATTATATGTAAACACTGGTTGAAGTTTGTAACTTGCAGCCCCTCCCCCAGGAACTGTGGGGGAGTATCCCCAAATACATAGTTATTATGGTTTTCGACTATGCTGAACAAAATGGCTATCTCAAAATTTTGATCCGTTGACTTTGGAAAAAAATGAGCGTGGGAGGGGGCCTAGATGCCCTCCAATTTTTTTGGTCACATAAAAAGGGCACTAGAACTTTTCCTTTTCGTTAGAATGAGCCCTATAGCGACATTCTAGGACCACTTGGTCGATACGATGACCACTAGGAAAAAAAACAAAAAAAACAACAAACAAACAAACAAATAAACACGCACCCGTGATTTGTCTTCTGGAAAAAAAACGCAAAATTCCACATTTTTGTAGATAGGAGCTTGAAACTTCTACAGTAGGGTTCTCTGATACGCTGAATCTGATGGTGTCATTTTCGTTAAGGTCCTACGACTTTTAGGGGGTTTTCTCCCCTATTTTCCTAAATAAGGCAAATTTTCTCAGGCTCGTAATTTTTGATGGTCAAGACTAAACTTAATGAAACTTATATATTTAAAATCAGCATTAAAATGCGATTCTTTTGATGTAGCTATTGATATCAAAATCCAATTTTTTAGAGTTTTGGTTACTATTGAGCCGGATCGCTCCTTACTACAGTTCGTTACCACGAACTGTTTGATATAACTTGTTTGCCCAGAGAAAAACACAAAAAACCATATCTAGGAGATACGGCTGTAAGTTAATGAAGTTCAAACGAAAATACCCTGTGAGCATTTTGCTTTTACACTCAACTAGGCCTCTCAAGACACTTCTCTGCAGAATTCAAAGATAAAATCGAGAAGATTTTATACAAATATTTTATACAAATTATACAAATTTTATACAAATATTTCGGTCAAGACATCCACTTGACCGTCCTAAGTGCACAATAACTGATAAAAATATAAAAAACTAAACCTTACAACAAGACACAAAACTAAAATAGCAACGGTGAAAGGGTAACGGTGTTACCCTTTCTCCCTTACTCAGAAAGGGTCATCCTATTTTAGTTTTGTGTTTTGTTTTAAGGTTTTTTTTTTATATATTTTTATCAGTTATATTCTGCACTGAGGACGGTCAAATAGAGGAATTGACCAAAATATTTGCACAATTTTTCAATTTTTTCACTGGATGTTTATTGTCTTCGTTTTCTTTTTTTCTTCTCGATTTTACGTTTGATCATGATTAGCCAGTGTGGTCTCAGAAATTATTTACGACTGCAGAATTGCGGTAGAAAAATTGCAACATCGATATATTAATTTCTGTAGATTATATTAACTAACCACCTTAAATTCCTTTAATTACTTCTAATTCCTTTTATAACACCTTGGTCTCTTTATGTGATTAAAACGAACAGAAATTACTCCGTATATGAAAGGGGCTTTACCTCCTCAACGCCCCGCTCTTTACGCTAAAGTTTGACTCTTTCTCTTAACTCTACACATTAAAACAGTAAAAAACTTTAGCGTAAAGAGCGGGGCGTTGAGGAGGAAACGCCCCTTTCATATACGGAGTAATTTCTGTCCATTTTAAGTTTTAATGTTGCTCCTTACTTTCATTTAAAAAAACTTTTGTTTTGTTTAATTTCTCGACATTTTTGAATTAATGCATGTTTTGATCTTGGCTCTGTGCACATAAATAATTAAAACGAAATTTGCATATCAATTTTTTTGGCTAAATGCCTTTTTCATAGTTTTAATCGGAAGATTTTGAGAAAAAAAGGAGCAAGGGAGGAGGCCTAGTTGTCCTCCAATTTTTTGATTACTTAATAGGCAACTATAACTTTTAATTTTTTACGAACGTTTTCATAAGTAAAAAATATACGAAACTTACGAATTAACTTACGTAGCGAACTTCTATATTCGTATGTTGCGTATATGAGGGGGCTCACCCCTCTTCGATACCTCGCTCTTTACATTAACGCTTAAATTTTTTGCCAATTCCTTCAGAATGACCCCTGAATCACAAAGGCTGTAGAATAAATAGTTGAAATTACTAAACATACTTTAGCGCAAAGAGTGAGGTATTATGAGGAGGTAAACCCCTTATATGCGTAATAATTTCTGTTCGTTTTCAGATTTAATGCTGCTCTTACTTACAGTAGAAAAAACTTTTCATATTTATTTTTTCATTGTTTTCTTAACTAATGCTGGAAAATCCTGCGCCCCCTCCATAGAAAGTCTCTTCCCCCATGAGAAGTTTCTCCACGGAAAGTTCCTCCCATGTAACCCCCCAAATCTCCCCTCCCCCCTCCCCCAACCAAAACATCCCCCTGAAAACGTCTGTACACTTCCCAGTGACCATTACTATATGTAAACTCAGGTCAAAGTTTGTAACTTGCAGCCCCTCCCACCGGGACTGCGGGGGAGTAAGTCGTCCCCAAAGACATAGTTATTCATTTTTTCGACTATGTTGTGTAAAATGGTTATCTCAGAATATTGATCCGGTGACTTTGGGGGGAAAATGAGCGTGGGAGGGGGCCTAGGTGCCCTCCAATTTTTTGGTCACTTAAGAAGGGCACTAGAACTTTAAATTTCCGTCAGAATGAGCCCTTCCGCGACATTATAGGACCACTGAGTCGATACGATCACCTCTGGGAAAAAAAACAAAAAACAAATAAACACGCATCCGTGATTTGTCTTCTGACAAAAAATGTGAAATTCCACATTTTTGTAGATAGAGGCTTGAAACTTCTACAGCACGGTTCTCTGATACGTTGAGTCTGATGGTGTGATTTTCGTTAAGATCGTATGACTTTTAGGGGATGTTTCCCCCTATTTTCAAAAATGAAGAAAATTTCCCTAGGTTCGTAACATTTGATGGGTAAGACTAATCTTGATGTAGCTTATATATTTCAAATCAGCATTAAAATGCAATTCTTTTGATGTAACTATTGGTATCAAAATTCCATTTTTTAGAGTTTCGGTTACTATTGACCCGCTTCGCTCCTTAATACAGTTCGTTACCACGAACTATTTGACAAAATTACAAAATTTACAAGGGCAAGTTTAAGAGAAATTTGGTGTAAAACTTCTATTTAATGACAATTTAGACAAAAATTCATTTTAGTTTGTTTTGTTTTTTCGTCTAAACAGGACGGAGACTTTTTTTGAAGGATTATCATGTGTATTATCCAACTTGAAAGCGAAAAAATTAATTAAAAAAGGGTTTCTGATGAAAGTAAAGAGCGAATTTGAAACCTAAAACAAACAGAATTATTGCTTCGCAGTTTAAAGAAGGAAGAATCTTGTTAGACAAAAAGAAGTTATATTTTCACCGAGTCTCTAGCCTTTAGGATCTAAACTAAAAAAAATTCTATTCAGAAGCCCAAGGGTATCGAATATTAGTAATGCAGCTTGGCATTGTCATTGTACATGACTTCAAAACAATAGGTGGCACGAAATTAATTTCATGTTTATATGGTATTAAATAAAAAAAAAACGATCTTTTTAACTGAAAGTAAGGAGTGACCTTAAAACCTAAAACTAACAGAAATTATCCTGTTGGCCTTAACCTTTCTTTCATATCGCCCTACAAAGTGGAATGAAGATACATTTTTCACTCTGATTGTTTTGCTAAATATGGTAATTTAAAAGGTACTTGAAACTATGCTTAGACAATTTTTCTACAAAACATCTACAATACACCTACAAAACAGGCTTTTTTTTATAATTGGAACCTATTGCAACAGTCAGTTCAGTCTAACTTCAGCGTCTCGAAACACCTATTTTTCAGAGCTTTACCTGACCCCTGTAGTTACTGTGGCTCTTAATCCTAAGAAAGTTCTAAGAGTAATCTTTTATTCTTTTGACTTTTTTCAACTAAGCAACCTGGACCTTGTCTATTCTTCGGTTTACATCTTCACTCCATCCATCATCCTTTCTATCAATGCTACCTAGGTAAGTGAACCTATCCACTCGGTCCATTTTTCTTGTTACCTAGCAGAAACTGTTCATCTCCAAGGAAATTAGTCACCATAATATTTAATTTTTCACCTACTCCCTGTACAAAGACTAATTTATATTACGTAATTTTGGATATGATCTGAACGAGTTGTAATTGACTGTAATTTTAGATGCAAGAAGATTATGGTTCAAAATAGAGTTTGAAATCTTAATTCTTATGTTACCTTAGGGGATTTAGAATCTGGATTGATACTTTAAGATCAAACTATATATTTATTTAAAAAACAAATATATTTCAATATATCATTCAGATTGCATTTACCACTCAGAATTTTGAAGATCATTCAGAATTTTTTACTTTTAATCCTCCGGTTATTTACTAAATATTAGATTTTCTTGTTACTTGTTCTAATACAAAGTTATTTATCATTGTCACTTTTGACGATTATTAAATAAATAAAATATTATTTCAATTGAAAGCAAAGAGCAACATTAAAACTTAAAAAGAACAGAAATTATTCCGTGTATGAATGAATGAATGAATGAAGGCTTTATTAACTACTAAATTACAAAAACTATACACACACACAACTGCCCGGGGAAGGCTCAAACAGCCTGATGTTGCGCCTTATATTGCGCCTTATATTTCTTATGGTTGTGTCCTTTGGTCTAGTAATTTCTATGCAAATTTTAAAATAGTGCAGATCCTACAAAATAAAACAGTACGTCTTCTTGGTAATTATGTAGAAAATGTGAATGATACCGCGTCATGTTTTAAGAAATTACGAGTGCTTAACATTGATCAGATTCGAGATTATCAAGCTGCTGTTTTTGTGTATCGATGTTGCAATGATGTTTGTCCTCCGGCTTTTACCAATTTCTTCCGAGTAAATCGTTCACTCCATAGGTATGAGACTAGAAAGGCGGATAATTTTATTGTTGAGTACCGAGACACCACACGTGCAGCTTTCGGAATTAGGTATTTAGCTCCGGCTATTTGGAATGATATCCCAGTTGGTATCAGAGAGACGGAACACATTGGGTCATTTAAAGTAAAATTAAAAAAACATTTATTGGGAGTGGGGAGACAATTTTTTTCTTATTATTGTTAACCTTTATTTATGTATATTCTGGTATTAAAGGGCAATTGAGTGAGAGTCTTTTTGTCCTTCTTTATTTTTGTTTTTTAAATAAATAGGTTGAGAATCGGAGGATTGCAGCCGTCCAACATCAGGCTGTTTGAGCCCTCCCCGGGCGGTTGTGTGTATGTATAGTTTTTTTTACTTACGAATAGGTGATCGGATCTTAATGCATTTGATATTTAGAAGGAATTCATGTCTCAGAGCTCTTATTTCAAATCCCAACCGGATCTTTTGACATTGGGGGGAGTTGGAGGGGGAAATCTTGGAAAACACTTGGAGTAGAGGAATCGGGATGAAGCTTGATGGATTGAATAAGCAAATGATTGATGTAATCGTACTGGATTTGCTCTCTTTGGGGGAGTTGGGGGGAGGGGTTCAGTGATTTGGTGAGATTGGTGCTTCTGGACGTGCTAGGACGAAGAAAATTGGTAGGTGTGTCAGGGAGCTGCACAAATTGACTTGATCAAGTAGTTTTCCCAGATTCAACCATCTGGGGGGCTAAAGGGAGAGGAAAAATTAGAAAAAATGAGGTGTTTATAACTTACGAGTGGGTGATAAGATCTCAATGAATTTTGATATTTAGAAGGACATCGTGACTCAGAGCTCTTATTTTGAATCCTGGCCGTCATTAAGCCTCTGATTTTCCTTTTAAATCAATCTGTTGGTTCTTAGAATTTTGTTAGAGCTCATACCATAGTATGGATACCAAGTTTATTTTTCTTTTCTTTATCCTGAGGCTGAGGCCATGTAATTTCAAATCTATATTTTTATGGCAAGTATTTATGTCATCGAAGTTTGTTTTATATTATTCAATATTTGGAAAAAAATAGTGCAAAATACTCTGCAATTACAACTTTTTTTATTGATCTTAGGCAAAGCGAGGAGTTAATTAATTTGAGCAAAAACAAAACATGATCAGAGATTTTTAAATCATTAGAACAAATATAGAATGTGATAACATAAATATATCTTTTTATCAAATTATCGCTCAACATATCCAGTTCTGCTACAGCAAAACCGTAGTTCGCTCTAGATTCATTGATGCATCATGCATGATCTAATTGCCTATAGGCAATTTTGCCTCTGCATCGCCTTCGTCAACAAATTAATGTCAATGAATTAAAATCAATGAAATCAATGAATTCTGTCAATGAAACAAAATCCAATGAAAGACCAAGTTGTGGGCATCAGGTCATGGGTAATTGTAGAAAAAGCCAAGACAGATATTCCAATTGAGTGAGAAGCAATTTCGAATTCAAATGGAATATTTGTGGGCATCAAGTCATTGCAGAAAAAAGCCAAGAGAGATAGTCCAATTGAGTGAGAGGCAATTCTGGCATTAACCCCTTTATTAGGATTGTATAAAGATGATTTTATTTCATTTGTTAATAGATATGTCTATCTATTATTTGCCCATGCGTCATTCCTAGGGCAGTAGAACCAAGGTAGGCAGTCATAGAGCTAAAATAGTCATAGAACCTTTTGGTTCTATGACTATTTTAGGTGAAGTTTTTCAAGTGTTTGGTTAAATGGCACAGGATAAAATGGCAGCGTTAATCAGGCATGTAAGGGGAGAATATAATGTAAATTATGAAAATAAAGTACAAAATTTCTCTGGGGCTCGGACCGTAACTGTCATGGTATAACAAAGGTTTCTAATATATTGAGCGACAACATCTGGTTAATTAGTATTTATATTAGAGTAGTGGAAGCCACCGCAGTGACAGTGGTCAATTATGACTTTGAAGCGTGGACGCTTCAAAAGATGAGGAAATTTTGTTCAATCTTTTCCAAAGGAAGCATCAAAAGGTAGTTTTAGGGACTGGATTAGCTGTCCATATATGTACGAAAATATATTTATGATAAGATGTACGAAAATTTTGTTCATCCCACGTTCTAGACATAACAAAAGTTAAGATGGCGATACATTATTTTACTGACAAAAGAGGACAGATTGATGAAAATTATGCTTTTTAGCCATCCATCTGAAGTGAAACGCGAGGCGAGTGGTCCTCGAATGGTGTAGGAGAAGCCATAAGTAAAGATTGAAAGGAAGTTAAAACTTCTTGTTAAGGGGTAAAGAGCGTACCTATGATTCGATTGGGGTGGAAAAGGAGTGTGTACAGATGTGTTGTCCTCAGTCGGCTTGGCGTCGCAGTCAGTTGTTAGAGGTAGTAGTTGTTTATATACAAAGAGTTTTTGAAGACCCTCCCATCTTGTTTTAGTCTACTATGTACTTCATTATAATGTGCGACAAATTATAATTTTTTACAGAGGCACTACAAATTTTTTTGATGAAACAGCGGTAGGAAAGCAATATATCACGGCGGTAACCTCGTGATCGAGGCCAGGGGAAACTGCCATATCTCCTACAGCAATGCTGGTTGTTCTCCCGTACCGTTTGCCGGATAAAGTTACAACGGTGCCTCTACATGCCGAATTCTAAAGTGCTTTTGACTGCGATCGTGTGGTGCTAATATCTTAAACTTTCAACTAAATTTGCAGTATTGTTTTTCGTCTTGGCTACAACCGCCATCTTCCTGGTGACGTATGAGAGCATATTAGATTTGTCGAAAAAATCTCGCAAGCTTTAATCAGTGCTTTTTTCGTGGGGTCAAGGGTCACAGATAGATTCACCGTGTTCCTCTTCTCCTCGTCTTTAATTGCATTAAACGTGTGATATTGTCATATAAATCTGTAGATATACATATTTCAATTAGAAACTTGTTATACTATTTTGGAAGAAGTTAAACAGCTTTGTTTGTCTGACCTTGATTGTAAGAATATATGAGTTTACTTAGTCCAAATATCGTCTTACGGGTCAAGGAAGATAGGAAGAAATGTTAACGATCAAAAACATTATGAACTTCCAAAATAATGCTTTAATAAAAATAAAGACCATCCATATTTATAAGAAAAATAATTAGAATAGTTAGCCCCAACCTATTTCCTTTAAAACACATTAAACGCAAATTTCCTTAAAACAAATCGTGCTGTAATTTTGTATACATTGCGCAGGCAGTTTAGAACTAAAATTTCTCTTTCCATTTAAAAGTTATCATCAAATGTCGTTGGGGTTTCAATTTGGTAAAATGTTCTATTTTGCTTGATCATCAAAAGTTTCACCCACATTGACATCAATTCACGGAAATATAGGGCACAATTGGGGCAAAAATATATTTCTAAAATCTAATGAGAGGAAATTTTGCTGTTTTTTTTTCATAGAAATTGCCAAAAAATCCATCTTCAATGTAAATGCAAAAACAGGTATTTTTCAGAATCTAATGGGTGGGGCGAAAATTCATGGCTTGAAATGCCTCCCACCACCGCTCCTCTTCATTTAATGCCATTGTTTGCCAAAGAATTGTAACAACTCCAGAAGCTTGGAGTGTGTGACAGACACTGTTTGACTCCAAATAAAGGTCAACTAGGTTTTAGTCCCTTCTCAGTAAGCTTTCAATACAGCTAGGTTATGTTCATTCTGTTTATTCAATAAACCCATCCCATGCTCCGTCTTCTTCACCCAATTTTCACAGCAATACTGATTCTGAAGAGAGCCCTTTACTAACACAAATAAAAAATCAGTTAATTTGTGCTGAATGACATTTTATTTACAAGCACAGTGTTAATAACTTGTATATATATACATATATAAATAGATTTTAATAATAATAATGTTATAATAAATTTTAATAATAATAATGTTATAATAAATAATAATAATAATAAATTAACATAAAATTTGGTAATAATAAATAATAAAAACAGAAGGGTTTTGTAGCAAACATGCAAGGGTCGATGGCCCGAGCACTGCCTTAATGACGCGAGGGGTGACACTGAGTTAACTACTTCAAAAAAAAGGAAAAAAAAAACAGGAACTGAAACATTAATTCGACGCCCTATGCACTACCAATGACTCTGAAGAATATGAAGAATATACTCTGAAGAATATACATATATAAATAAATTAGAATATATTATGTCTCTTAGAACCTTCAATAAGAATAAAATAAGTAATTCATATAGTTCACACGATAATTCACAAAGTTAACAATTATTTGAAGTAAATATGCTTCAACAGTGTTTTTTTAGTAACGTGTAGGGCTTTCGATAAAGCCAAAAGGATTCTATAGAATAGCAGTAGTTTATGGAGTGGTAGCCCTTTTTTAACATGTTATTTCAGTCCGTTATATTGGTAGGTTTCTCTTTATTTTTGTAAGGAAAGGTTTTGTTTTACTTAATCTGTAGAAAAAATAGACTGCTTCATGAATTAACTATACCTAGTTACAATTGCATACTACAGGAAATCTAGCCACTAAATCTATATGAAAAATTGACTGCCTCACAAATTAACTAAACCTAGTTACAAATGGATAAAAATATATTTCTGGCACAGGTCAGTATCGAAATTATGGAGCTTTGGGTTGAGTTCAATTTATCTTTTATTGTTCAAGAAAAACAGTTCAGCCCGAAGGCTTTAGGGAAAAGTTCGTTTTGATCTAAAACTTTATTTGAAAGCTCCTATTGGTACCCAGTCGGTTCACCGTGGATATTTAATTGGGATCCTTAAAATACTAAAGTTTTTTTCAGATTCAGTTTTTACTGAAAATCAGAACGTCACATGCTCCTATTTGATATTTCATTACTATTTTTAAAACTGATTTTTATATTCAGGAGCATAATTCTTTTGCCAAAAATAAGCAGTTCATATCATTTGAAACAAGTTCCTCTTCCTCGCCCTATATGTATAGAAATATGAATAAAAATGAGGAAAAAAATTGAGCGACCAAAAATTTCAACACGCATAAATTGATAGTTTCTCCGAATTGATAGCCAATAGCGCAGGATTCTCTTTTTAGGGGGGAGGTTGGGGGACATTTCCAAGTCGACACAGCTTTGAAAGCTAGAATTTAAAAATATGGAAAATCCGAGAATATGTAAAGAAATCCCAAAATTTTCAAAGTATTGAGGCGAGAGTAAGAATTCAAAGCCATTCTTAATACCTGTTTGAGTGTCAATAATTCATTTCAAAACATTTCAGAATAATACAAGAAATATGAACTAAAAAAAATATACTAACGAAAATTAATAATAGATAATTAATACTGCTAAAGAATCACTTCATGACCGAGCTGCCTGAGACCAACAATGCTGCTCACGCTCTATATCTACCTCAATATTTTCAAAGCTTCAACCTTTTCCCCGTCACATGAAGTTTATATATCCAATTTTTTTATATCCTTCTTTATGAATTCAACCCCTCTTTCCTATTAAGGGACGACCTGCTTTCCACCTGTGCGCAGACACATGTCTGAAAAGCACAAAGACATACAAATATAATTTCATCCCAAAATTAATAAATGGTAACGCTATTTCATCTTTATCAATTGCTAAGGATTCAGTGTAGCAAATAAACAAATGGTATTTGTCCATTAGCAATTTATTATACCTGTTACATTTTTGAATTAGTACATGAGGATTAGTGGAGTAATACTAATGCATTCTTAAATCGGATAAGTAAAATCATTAACACAAATCAATACAAACTTCATTCCCAAACTTCGTAATGCGAACTTCGCTTTTCCAACTTCGATTGCCAAGTTCATCAATATATTTGGATCATCCAAAGGATTAATACAGAAAAAATTTTGTTCTTGAATTCTACTTTTCTTTTTTATAAATAGTGACGAAGACCAAACCGCCTTTACATCAAAAACATCAACAACAAGAACAAACAATTGGGAATTCTTTTCACAAGACAGTAGAATTCTATATTCAAATGGATATTTTGACCCTATGTCCAAGGGCCGACCTCAGCAAAACATAAATACATAAAAGAAAAGAGAGTTAAAATAACATACAACCATTAAAACTAAAATGAGAATTTTAAAACAGTCCCAGCATCCTTACCTCAGCCAAGTTCACCAGGACTGATAAATAAAGTGAGGTGAAACAAGGTAATCCATTGAAGTGAAAGAAAAATAATTGAAAACACGCTTTCTCTGCTAATCTTGCCTTTGAGGCACCTAACCTCAAAGTTTTTTTCGTATTTGGTTCTATGTTAATGCCTACGGGTTTTTTTTACTTTATTTTGTAAAATTATTTTTAATTAAATTTGTAATAGAGCATTTAGTGAGTATTCGCTCAAATCCTTATTTAAGGAAATATTATTACTTATCTTAAGCCTGATTTCAATTGCTTCTCGAACAATTTGTTTTATACTTAGGTTATTGCTAATAAGGGCGTATTCTTCAAAAAGTATTTTGTGGCTGGGGTTTTCAGAAAAAAAAACATTGCTGCTTAAAACAGAATCAAAAGACACGTTAGCACAAATATAATTTAAAGCTTTGGTAATATCATCTTTATGCTGTTGTAGGTTCTACCCAAATAGCATTTGCCACATTCACAAGGTATTTGATAAGCCCCTCTTTGGCAAGTAACTGCGGTATAATCTTTACCAGAGTTTAGGAAGTTCATGATTTTAAAATCTATATATATAAAAATAAGTTGTTTGTTTGTGTGTCTGTCTGTCTGTCCGCATATGACGTCTGAATTATTTCATTATATACCAATTCAAAAACGAATGTATTCAAGCCGAAGTAGCTGAGTTGGTAAAGCGTTATGTTCCAGGTTCTAGGTCCGAGAGGTTCCAGGTTCGAACCTTGGCTTTAGCATTAAAAAAAAAACTAAAAAGAAAATACTAAAAAAACTAAAAAAGCTAAAAAACTAAAAAAAAACTGAAAAAAGGTAAAAAACTAAAAACTAAAAAAGAAAAAAAACTAAAAAAAGGTAAAAAACTAAAAAAGAAAAAAAACTAAAAACTAAAAAACAAAGAAATCTTAAAAAAATAAAAATAAAAAAAAAACTAAAAAAGGTAAAAACTACGAAAAAACTAAAAAGAAAAAAGAAAAAAAAACTAAAAATGCTAAAAAAAGGTAAAAACAAAAAAAAACTAAAAAGAAAAAAGGAAAAAAACAAAAAATTTATTTCATCATATACCAATTCAAAAACGAATGTATATACAGACCGGGACACCGGGATACAAATGCCGACCGGGACACCGGGACACAGGGAATATGACTGACAAACTTACAGACTGGGACACAAATGACGACCGGGACACAGCGAATATAAATGACGACCGGGACACTCAAAGAGATATTACAGACTGGGACACAGGGACATAACTACAACGGGGACGCCGGGGGGCACAGGGGGGATATATAAATGACGATGGGGACACAGGGAATGTTTGATTAGCAATCACCATCAACAAAGCTCAAGGGCAATCATTAGAATAATGAGGTATAGATCTGAATACGGATTGTTTTTCCCATGGACAATTGTATGTTGCATGTTCAAGAGTCGGTAAACCTGACAATCTATTTATATGTACAGACAATAGGACAGCGAAAAAGAATGTTGTATATTTGCAAGTTTTAAGTAGTTAAATATATATATATATATATATATATATATATATATATATATATATATATATATATATATATATATATATATCTGTATATATAAAAATAAGTTGTCTGTGTGTGTGTGTCGAGTGACGTCATGTTTGTGTGTCGACTGACGTTATGTCTGTCGACTGACGTCATTATAAGGATTGAGCTGTATGCGTCATGAAGTTGTTTGTCGACTGACGTCATGTTTGTCAACTGATGAAATTACATACCGGGACACAAATGACGACCGGGACACAGGGAATATAAATGACGACCCGGAACCTCAAAGAGTAATTACAGACTGGGAAATCCGGACACAAATCACGACCGGGACACAGGGAATATAAATGACGACCGGGACACAGGGACACAGCTACAACGGGGACGCCGGGGGCACAGGCGGGATATATAAATGACGACCGGGACAAAGGGATTGTTCGAATAGAAATTACAGACCGGGACATATATATATATATATATATATATATATATATATATATATATATATATATATATATATATATATATATATATATATATATATATATATATATAAATATATATATATATATATATATATATATATATATATATATATATATATATATATATATATATATATATATATATATATATATATATATATATATATATATATCTATTAATAGGTGGGACACAGGGACACAACTACAATGGCGCGTAACTAATATGGCGCGTAACGACTTACGCGCGCGGGGGGGCTTGGGGGGGGGGCGCGAAGCGCCCCACACACACATATATATATATATATATATATATATATATATATATATATATATATATATATATATATATATATATATATATATATATATATATATATATATATATATCACAGGTGGGACACAGGGACACAACTACAATGGCGCGTAACTAATATGGCGCGTAAAGACTTACGCGCGTGGAGGGCTTTGGGGGGGGCGTGAAGCGCCCCCACCTACTAGGTGTTATTAATACAACAGCTAGTTATTAATAGAAACTTAATACAGATTATTTTGTGTGCAAACATTTTTAAATTTCGTACTGATTTTTGTGATGTATGGGGGGTGTATCATAGTTAAGGGCTTATGGGAATTTTCACATGGTAAAATACCATTGATTTTACGGGATTGTCTTTTTAGTCTACGGCTAATTGTATTATTAATAAGTGAAATGGGATACCCGTTTCCAAAAAGAATGTCCCTGATAAGGTTTAGTTCTACTGTGATATGGGAATCAGCAAATGTTTAGGGCACGATCGACGAGAGAGGTTACGACAGCTCTTTTAACTTGTGGGCGGTGATTTAATTTAAAATGAAGATGTCTAATTTAAATTGTCTAGTTTTCTAGTTGTCTAGTTGTCTAGTTGTCTAGATGTCTAGTTTTGTGTTGGTTTTCTGCAAATAGTAAAATCGAGTTTATCAATGTTACGAATAATTAACACATCTAGGAATTGTATTTTATTTGCACTTTCAATTTCTAAGATATACTGTAAATTTCTATTTTGTGTATTAAGGAGATCTAAAAAAAAATCTCCAAGTTCATTTTCCCCATTCATTTTCCAAAATGGTATTGCGTCATCCATGTATCGTCTCCAATAGATATGTTTGAAAAATATGATTTTAACGCCCAATTTTCAAGGTGTTCCACATAAATATTCGCTATTAACCCGGAGAGTGTGCCCCCATTGGCAGACTCTTTATTTGCTGATAAAAATAATTATAGAACGAAAAAACATTGAATACTCATGACAGAGTTTAACAAAGGTCATTGAAATTTCTCAATCTATTTCTGTTTTTGAGACTTCAATTAAATGATAATTTTCTTATATTTTATTTTTTAATAGCTGCTCAGATTCCTTTGATTCTGCTAATCAGCCATGTTTTTGAAAACCCCAGCCAAAAAATACTTTTTGAAGAATCTGCCCATATTTGCAATGACTTAGGCATTAAAACAACTTCTTCGAGAAGCAATTGAAATCAAACCTACGATTGATAATGATTTTCCTTAAACAGGGATTTCGGGAAATACTCGCTAAATGTTCTATACACAAATATAATTAAACACGATTTTACAAAATATATTAAACCAGTAGACACTAACACAAAACCAGTTATAAAAAGACCTACGAAGTTAGCTGACAAAAAGGTGAGATTAGCAGTAAAAGTCTGTTTTTAATTATTATTCTTTCACCTCACTTTATGTATCAGTCCTGGTTGAACTTCACTGAAGTAAGGATGCTGGGACTGTTTTAAAATCCTCATTTTAGCTTTGATGGTTGTTTGTTAATGTAAGTCTCTTTTCTTTTATATATTTATTTTTTTCTAAGGACGACCCTTGGACATAGGGTTGAAATATTTACTTGAATATAGAATTCCACTGTCTTGCGAAAAGAATTCCCTATTGTTCTTCTTGTTTTTTTATGTTTACTTTTCTTTTTTGTATGATAATTCAATCTGCCCAAGTCCATGCCAACTTTGTTTCACAAATTCATAGTGTCAGTTTCGATTACCAGCTTTTTTAAAATATTTAGAATGAAAAAAAAATACACACACTGGCATCTAACTATTCCGAACAGAACAACCTGCTTTAATGTTCAAATTTCTTTTAAAAGCAATTGATTTCTGATCAAAGCAGATTCATGCAACTTCAATCGCTTGAAATTTGAGCTTTCCTTAATATTTGCCCAGATCAGTAGCCAAACTGACTAAGTTTATTTTTCTAAAATATATCCCACTATGGATTTAGAGTACCTTACGGAATATTAATTATTATTACGGAATATTATCATGCAAACTATTTGTAATATACCCAAGAAGTAAGGATTGATAGGAAAAAAGTAAAATTCTGTGATTGAATTTTAAGTTATTTTCTATATATTCTGTGATTGGGTGGATCTAACTGAATCTAGGCTCAGGCCACAAAGCCAATTGCCTTCAGACCCCAGGTGGTTTTGCTTGCACAGTCAAACTATCGGCCTCAACTCCCATCAGGACTTGAGATTGATGACACTAGGCTAGAACCCACGTCCCAAAGGACATGGAATCACAAATACAGTGTGCCATCCATTCGGAGAAGCTGCTATTACTTTTATATAAGTCGATTCGGCTAACTCCGAACCAAAGGCAGAATTGGAAAATAGGTACTAAGAAAAAAAACCTGTAAAAATATCTAATGAAAAGAGAGGATAAAGGTAATTTTTTCTTTAATAAAAAGCAGATTAAAGAGGTAAGTTATTTCCTGTTCTGCTCCCTCCCCATCGAAAAAATTGTCTGAACCAGGCGGCTCATATAGTGCAAACACATTTTTCTGTCAGCGGTACAATACAATTACATTAGAAATGTATCGTCTCTTAAATTGTAGAGAATTTTTATAAATTTAACTTATTTGGCCTTTGAAGTGCTCAAGTGTTCTAAACATTTTTAACTACTTGATTCTAGAATGAAAATTATCTTGTTGGATACAGCGCACAAATATTAAATGACAGACAGTATTTTTCTTTAAAAATTTGCCAAACCGCTAAGCTTTATAGTTGCCAACAATAAACATGTTATTTACTGCAGTTTAAACTTGGTTCAACTGTTTTAGAACTAATTCCTAATCTTAGGATATTTTTGGCATTTTAGCAGAAGATGAAGGTTGAGCTGGATGGATATCTGCAACGGTTATGTGGACTTTCAAACTAATAATCTCCAGTTAAACCGCATTAATGATTGTGAACGTTCATATTAGTATCTGCTGTGAATGGTGGTTGGATCACAGAACAGGCTTGCACGTAGCCAATTCACTTAGGAACAAGTCGCCTAGCTTATATACTCAAATAGAAAAAAAAAATGATCTTTGCTTCTATCTTAAGCGTGGTTTGTGAATCCACCATCGGAGTTTCCTCCATATATTAAAAAAACATTATCAAGCACGACCAATATTCTATCTTGGACATCACAATATATGAGGCTCTGATGCTTTATATCAATTTCACACGTATACAGCGACAAATTAAGACGTATTTTGCCACGATTTTTTTCTCATTTTTTTTTTTTATGGAAACCAGAAAAGGCTAATATATTTTCTGAAACATTTCGAATTCGTGTTTCTTTCATATTATCTCTTATTTTTCATTAAACTTCAATTTGGGCTAAGAAATAGTTGATAAATAAAATTTTATTGAAAGAAAAACTTATTTTGAAACTTCGTCCCTTTTTTCTTAGTATTTCCTTTTAACTGCACATTTTTTCAACCCTAATTACATATATTTTTTAGGATATGCCAAAAGAGAATAGCTACTCATGGTTTCTGTATCAGCCTTTAATTTTCATTGTCATAAAGAAATAAAAGGTACATTCTTCCCAGGATACCTTTTGGGTAAATTATTCTGATGAATTAAGTGTAGGCCTGGATATAAAATTTTTAGGACTGGGAAGTGGCCCTTGACCAATGACCCCACTTTCAGGAACTCGAGTTATAAGGAGTGCCCCATTTTTGGGTGGTCTGTATATATTTTCCTTTCTCGCTTTATAGGCGATTTCAACATGTCCATCATCAGAATATCTCCTGTTATACGCCACTGATGATACTAGAGTATGCTGCGGACTAAACTCTCGGTCTTTTAGGAGGCAACGACAAAAAATCTTTAAAAAAGACTTCCGATACTTGTCACTAAGCGCACAATATAAAATAAAATTACAAGCTGCATTTATAGACATTAAAAAATTGAAAATGTTGCCTAAGCCCCTTAGCATTTCAGACACATATGAATTTGGGGACGGGTTAACAGATGATGTGTAAATCAAAATTAACGCGGTGGGTAGTTGACAAACTATAAAGACAATTACAACTGATATTAGAATTATAGTGATTCTAGTTTCTTGATTTTGTGATTTTTCATCTGATTTCTCATTTATCATTTGACGCCTTAAAAGACCGCTTTTTCTTACTGAATTGATTAAGTAGGCGTTAAATATAGTTAATAAAAGAAGAGGAAAAAATACGAACATCAAACTGGTAAACCAATAATACCCTTGTCGATATGTTTCATCATTGCCAAGAGGGGAAAATTTCATCTCAATTTTGGTTGTATTAGTGACCTTATCCATAGTTTCAGTTATAATCCACTCGAATGAAGTTGATGATGAAAGTAAAAATGCAACAAAAAATACAATAAAAATCACTTTCTTTGCCCTGGATTCTGTGCACAAACTCTGCCTTCTCATAGGATAGCATACAGCAATGTACCTCTCTATTGTGAATGACACGGTGATCCAGACTGAGGTGTTACCTGAAATAGAAGAAACAGCTTTAGTCTCTTCTTTACGAACTCTTTTCTCTAAATACTAAACTGCAATCAGCATAACTAAGATTTTTTTTTAAGTTTTGTAGAGTTTTATGCAAAAAGCCTCTACGCTTTGTTTGTCTTTTACTGTCTTACGGAAAGCCAGTTTGAAAACCAGACATAACTGTGCGATGTTCAGATCAGTCATTGGGAATGACAGACACAGTAACGGAACTAAAAGTGAAAACTGCTATCAATAGAACTTAACACAAATTCTCGAACGCCTTTGAAACTTATTTTAACCTTTACGAAGAAGTATAATTCGTTGTCCGCTAAAATATGGACATAAGCCACATGTAGATTAATGATGTGACTGCTATTGTTTAAAAACGACTAAATGTCTTTCAATCACATTTAATTTCAATGGAAATTAGTTGCAATTTCTAAAGTACATCCTTGCTTAATTTCGCCCTAATTTATGCCTCTTTGTGAAAAAGGGTGCTAAATTGAACATTTGTGGAAAAGTCTACTCGTGAAACTGACCCGTCAACTATCTTAGGTGGCACAAGAGAATTTACCATCAAAAACTACGAGATTTCTATGGGTCTTAACAAGCTCTATATGTAAAAAGTTCTGTAAATCAATAATAGAGTGACCCATCAATAAGATCAAATTATTAAGACTTACTAATTACCTAAGATTGTCTAATTATCTAATTGTCTAATTATCTATTACTAATTATCTAATTATCAAAGATTCTTTGCATTGCTAAAGACAACCTTTCACATAGTTTCTTCTCTTTAATCAAATTTCAGGCACTGCGGCTGTCCCTGCAGCTGAGATTGAACTCCAGTTCTGTATTACCAAGCAAAATTCAAACCTACTGTGACACGATAGTCAAAATGATTCGAGGATTCTATCTGGCTAGATGACGGACCACAGCATATAACTCCAAATAAAACCTTCCGGTTGTTTGGAAGAGAGCGTTCAACGACAGAAAATCCATGTACCATTTTCATATATTTAGTGCAAGAGAGTCCAAGATTAAGTCGTATTTGCTTGAAATACTGACTTAATAAGATTTAATTTTTCTTTGCAGATGGGGACGTTCAACTATATGGTCGCAAGATCAACTGGATGGAACAGAACGAGATGGTTGTCATTACGAGATCATCATTTTTAAATTTATGCTCTTTTTCATCGACTAGGCTGCTTGCGTTAGCATTGTCATTGATATTAGCATCATCATCATCAACGCTATCTTGCTCATTTTATGTAATCTTCTACTTATCCTTTGAAGATAGAGATATTCAACTATATGGTTCCAGGGCTATTTGGTTCGAATAGAAAGATATTGCTGCCATTATGAGAGCTTCATTTTTAGCCGTATTCACTGTGTCGTTGACTAAGCTGCTTACGTTGGCGTTATTATTGACAATACCGTCTTTATAAGTAACGATATCTTCGTCATATATTACTTAATCTTCAGCAAAGATCTCCTTATCACCATCATGCTGATTATTATCCCTGCCATTATCAGATATATTATCGTTGTAGTTTGTTGTCATTGACATTATTATTGTTATCTTCATCGTTATCGCAATCTTATTCCCTTAAACATATTGCGACAATACCAAATCCACACATTCTAACCCATTCCATTTTCCCTTCTGCCACCGTCTTAATATATTATCGTTAATATATTATCGTAATATATTATAATATATTATCGTTGTAGTTTGTTGTCATTGACATTATTATTGTTATCTTCATCGTTATCGCAATCTTATTCCCTTAAACATATTGCGACAATACCAAATCCACACATTCTAACCCATTCCATTTTCCCTTCTGCCACCGTCTTAATCGATATCTAACGATCACTTATCTCCACGCTGTGTGCCCCTATCGAGAGTTGTCTTTTACCATTTTCCCTTCTTTTGTGTTTCTTTTAGAAGCTTGTCCCCAGAGTTTTACTTCCAGACATCAGCCTTTGTTGATAGCCAGTACTTTCTTGATCAGTGTTCAAACCACCTGCTGAAGAAAGTGAAGAAAAACTTGCTTAAAAATAACATAAGAATCGATGGGCATAATTAGGCAAGTTTTCCAGAACAAAACCTCTCTCCATGCCTGTGAAATCTGATAGTTTCTTCCACAATGTATCAATAATCTAACTTTGTCTTTTGTTTCAACGCAAATGCCCCCTTGGAATAAGCCCAATCTGCCATAACAGGTCTGTTTACATTCTTTGGGACAAGGAAGATTTTAGTTATAAGATGAATGCAAGGCAAGGATTTTGAAAAAGGGAGGAGGATTTGCTAGATGTTTTCCAGAGATTTTGCCTATGGATTGTTTTAGGTGCCCGACTGACTGACGGTATCTCAAACAGCTAGTTGTACCGAAAATGCAGTTGAGTCTTTCTTTCTAGGGCTATAATGAGAGAAAGGTTGAGATGGCTAGAGTACCTTTTGTGCAGGAAAGATGGCAGATAACTAAAGATTGTCCCTGTCGGCCAACCGTCTAGGGCCAAGCAAAAAGTCGGCCGGCCCTAAAGAGGTGGGAGGATGTCATAAGGAAATATTTAAGGAAAATGGGAACTTCTTGGGGAGGAGCGTAAATACAGAGATTTGGAATAGATTCGGATGGAGGAGGAGCGTGCGTAACTAAGTTCACCCAAGGCGCCTTGGTGCTGTAGTTAGTTGTTAGTAATAGTGGTAGTAATCGTGAGCTCTACCAAGTAAACCCCTAATTTTTAGAATTTTCATATTTTAATACGTTTAGAGCGTCAAAAAGCTATTTAAAATAGAGATCGAAAGCTTTGACCTTTGAACCCTCGGCAAAAACTAAAAGACAAAATTAAACAAGGACACATTTGATTGGTAAGACGGTCTATACTGTCAACCCCATGGTTGTCTCAAGAACTCGTTACAAGTTTGTATCTATATCACCTTCATCTGTCTCCAAACTGGTGTTTGAACCAAACAAGTTGTTTAAGTCTTTTATCAATTGTACAATTCACTGCCACCGTGATTGTTAGATGGATGCTTACCTGCTTAGATGTAGCATTACTTTTTCTATATTATGTAGCATCTATTCAGAAAATAAAAATATGATGACCCTCTAGTAAATGCCAAGACTCATACCATTAGAAAGCAGATCAGACTTTTTTTATTTATTTAATTTTTACAAGACATTATTATTGCCTTCTTTAACACAAAGTAGAGACCGTGGTGGTTATTACAGTTATTATTATTATGGGAAGATTAACATATGCAAGGATCATAGTACAAAGGCATTCTACCACACTAAGCCCCCTTCCCTGTAATAAAAGCATAGCATTAACTGCTGCCCCTTTGGGTGTGGTATTTTCAGACAGGGATTGCCTATCTTTTTTTCCTTTAAAGCTTTTCTTGGTAGCATTAAGGTCAAATTTTCACCAATGTGAGAAACCCAGCTACAAGCTTCAGACGGCTAGGGCAGGCAACATGCGTCTCTCAAAAGAGAGGGGAAAATCCAACGACTAACCAGCCTTCACGTACAAGCATTACTTGTCCTAAGAACCGTTACTAGCAAAATAGCCACTTTCCCTCACATATGGTTTCTTCTCAAGGATGTTTTCTTGTCAGGATATGTTTGTGCTAAAGAGGGCAGTAATAGCATTTTATAAAATCGCGTACCTCAGGGATATGTTAGGTACTTTATGTATCCAGGGAGAATTACCCTTCTACCGTTCTCTCAGACATAATTTTAGCGGCTATTACTAGATTCAGTCCATCCAATCTTGGTCGTGTGTTCCACAGAATACCCTTTTACATGGTCATACGCTGGTCAGGATCGACAGTGATTGTACAGTGACTGATGTTGATAGTAGTAGGCTCCAATTCGTACCGTCTACTCTCAGGACACCACGAGAATGTCGACACCTACCCCTCCCCCCCCCCAAGTACGGTAAATAACGGATTTTTTCAAACTTTTTTTCTTCTTTACTTAGCAGGGATGGAATTTACCATGGGGCAGGGAGTAACTGCCCCTCTAAGACCTCGGTTCCCCACAGACTCCATTCCCCCTAGCTGAAACCTAGTTTCTCCAAAATCTTATCAGAAGTAGCCCTGCATAATTCAAGCATCCACAAAAAGGTGTCACTTTTCTTTAGTATATCTTTACGTTTATGATACTATATGGCTCATTTTCCAGTTTTTCACTGTCATTTTCATTGATTTGGGTGAATTGGCTACGGATTCGCCCCCCACCTCCCTCAGGATTTTTAAAAACTTACACCACTGTTATTTAGTCTTGTATTGTCCCCGATTACGTCAATCCAGTCACGAAATAAAGGTATAATAGATTAACAATGGAGAAGTAAACAAAGCTAATTCCTGAGTCACGCAATGCTTCAGCTAAGTGGTCCAATTTGTTTGAAAATCTAAGATTTCAATTTATTCGATTGGAGTTGCAAAACAACTCCAAGGCATGCAAAACAAAATCTAAGGTCATGACCGAAAATAAGTTTCGAAAAAGAGTTAGAAGATGTAAACGGAAACAAAATGAAAATTCATTTTCTTTATTACAAATTCTGTAAAGTTTTTGAAGAATAAAAAATTTTCAAGTCTGCAGACATTGCAAAAAATATTATTTAGACTTTTTCAGCCCCTGGTCCGAGGAATCCACAAATGACAAAAGTAGGTCCAACGCTCTTTACTGGAACAAGTATTGGCACAATGCCTAGCCATAGAGGAGGAATCAAATATGATAGTACTAGAGCAGTTGAGTACGCAGAAACTTTTTCGGGGAGGAGGGGGTAAACACTAAAACGGTTATTTGATAATTTAAATGAGAAGTGCCATTTTCAAGAAAATGTAGGATGAGAAGGGGGCTTTAGGCCTCTCCTTACGTGTGTTTTGCGCTGGAAATAAATTACTGATATTGAAAAAGCAACCAACACAAGTACCTTATTGGTAGTTAGTGTTTGAAAAGCTATTATAAGAGTACTAAATAGTACCAGAAATAATTACGTTTATCTGATATTCGTTCAATTACTAAATTATGAAAATAATATTGGGTTCTAAAATTCTTGTTAAGTACTAAAGAATTAAGATGCTTCAGGAAACGGTCACTAAACTTATTAATTCCTAGTTGGTATTCATTAAGAGAATTAGAGGATTATTACCTAGAACTTGAACTAATTTGCCAGTATTAGGAAAGCAGCTAGTACTAAAAAGGTAATGGAAATTAAGTTTCTGGAAAATGGTAAGCGACTTGAAATTAGTAATGAAAATAGATAACAAATGGTAAAGTCAAAACAAAGTACTACTGCTAATTCAGGATGTTCTTGCTGTTGATTTAGGTTATAATTTAGTACTAATGTCCTTGCGACACTAGACCTAGGGTATTAGGATGAAGCATTGGCTTAAAAAAAAAATAACATAACGCATTCAAATTGTGACTGCTGCGGTGGGTGCAACCTAGTAAAAAGCGAACCATTTCCATTGTGACTAAAAATTAAAAAAAAGAAGATGAAGAAACTGTGAGACAAAATTCATATTTGTAACTGATTCAGGAGAATAATGATCATTATCCCTATTAGTCTTAATAGTAAAAGGTTATTTTGAAAAGAAAATTAGGGCTAATTTGATAAAAAGCCCGAGCCCCTAAAATCAACATCAGATTAAAGCAAAAAAGGTCAAAACTGGAATCGTCACGGCTGAAAACCTTAGACAGGAAACCTCAGTCCCGTGAATTGAACAACAAGGAAATGCACTCTTTTGCATGGGTAACACTTATATGTCCTTTTCCTTTTTTCCCTTTTTTTCTCTACTGTTACAGAGAATCTGCAATGGTGTAAACATTTTGTAATTTCAAATAATAGACTAGTAAAATTATTAATAAAGTTTCAGTGAAATAAAGGTGAGCCCACTGGGGGTAACTATCATAACAGCTTTCATTAAGTTGTTTATATGTATGGCTTGTGGTGCCATTTACGATTTGTGGTGCTAGTTTTCGCATAGCACCGTCAATTTTACAGAAAAAAACAGCCTCTACTAAACATTAGTTTTCCACAAAGCTGTAAAACGTTATCAATCTGAAATAACAGACTTGTAACATTATTGGTAAAGTATTAGCAAATAATGATGAGTCCTCGGGAGATTATTATAATAGATCTCAATAACTTTGTTAAATTTATAGAGTTAAAGTTTAAAAGATTTGAATCCAAAACCTAATAATTCACGATTAAGCAATGGTCTGATGCTCAAAGCACTTTCCTCACACCTCATATGAGTCGAATATCTATGTTTGAACTTTTCACTTCTATAGCACAAAAACTATCTAACACCATCAAGGCTTAGTGTATTTGGATTCGAAAGGGGAGAAAGAATAGCACCCTGAAAGGGATGATATTTCAGAAAAATTTCCAAGAACTTATTTTAGGTTCTGGATCTTCATGAAAGCTTCATTTACTTTAATAATCTGCTTTTAAACCCATTACCTAGAACTTTACTAAATATACCAACAAAAACCAGAATATCTTTCTGTAATAGTAGTGATCCCTCAATCTATTTAGCAATAGCCCTATACTTCTTCGAGATACAGGTGCATGTTACGTGAAAGGGAATGTTTTCTAAACGATGCAGGTGTTAATTACGTAAAAGGGAATGTTTTCTAAGAGATGCAGGTGCATGCTACGTCATAGGGAATGTTTTCTAAATGATTCAGGTGTTAATTACGTAAAAAGGATTGTTATTTGACGTAATGGTGCACGTTACATAATAGAGAATGTTTTACAAAAGACATTTGTGTTAATTATTTGAAAAACCCGAAAGGGCCAGAAAAAACCCTTAGGGGCCCGCTAGTGGGAAACCTTCAAGAAGCCGGATCCTTAGTGAGCAATTCCACCAGGCCCCTAGCATCCAATTCTATCAAGACCCTAGAAACCAATTCCAAAGGGGCCATATCATCCATTTTGATTGAGGGCACTATCATCCAATTTCACCCGAGCCCCTAATCTAACCACCGGACCCGTAGTATCCAATTGCACTGGGGGGATTAGAATCCAATTCCCTCAGGCCCCTGACATCCAACTTCATTTGGTCCCTAGCCTAACCTTGGGAGGGCACTACCACCTAACCTACCGGAGGCCCTACCAACTAATTTCATCGGGTCTCTAGCATCCAATTTCACCTCACACTAACCCAATCGAACCACCAGAGGCCATAGCATCCAATTCAACTGGGGACTCTAACGAGCAATTACGTACATAGACCACACTGCCTTTCCATCATAATCAACAAGTAGAACAATAGGGAAATTTCTTATATAAGACAGTGGAACGCAACTTTAAATGAATATTTGGACCCTACATCCAAGGACCGTCTTCAGAAAAACAAAAGAAGAAAAAACGAATATAAAAGAACTCGCATTAAAATACAGTCTTTTAAAATAAAATATTTTCGAAACAGCCCAAGCATCATTGCTTCAAGGAAGTTCAACCAGGACTCCTGGTCCTAGAAAAAAGCGACGAAAGCGGTTGGACTGGAACTGACACAGCCAGAACTGGATTTGGAATTGGGGTTGGAGCGGGCATAGTGGAAACTAGAATCGGTGTAACCAGGGCGGAAGTCAGCAGAATCGGACGCGGAACCGTTGTTACGGGGGGTTAGAAGCGGTAGAAGCGGGATTGGATATCATGTTATTAAAAAAAAATTAAAAATGTCATAGGAATAATAAAGGGTGCCAAAGGGCTAGTCATAGCGGGGCATAGTGGCATGAAATGACATGGTGTATCACATTGGGGTTGGCTTGCAAAAGCATGAAATAATGGATTTAATGCGTGATTTTCAACAAGAAAACATCTGAAAATATCTTAAGAATGATGAGGGGCACAGGGAATATAAATGACGACCAGGACACTCAAAGAGAAATTACAGACCGGGACGCCGGAACACAAATGACGACCGAGACAAAAATGACGACCGGGACACCGGGACACAGGGAATATAAATGACGACCGCGACACTCAAAGAGAAATTACAGACTGGGACACCGGGACACAAATGACAACCGGGACACAGGGAAACAACAACAACGGGGACGCCGGGGGGCACAGGGGGATATATAAATGACGACGGGGACACAGGGAACGTTCGATTAGCAATCACCATCAACAAAGCTCAAGGACAATCATTAGAATAATGAGGTATAGATCTGAATACAGATTGTTTTTCCCATGGACAATTATATGTTGCATGTTCAAGAGTCGGTAAACCTGACAATCTATTTATATGCACAGACAATGGGACAGCCAAGAAAGTTGTATATTCGCAAGTTTTACGCAGTTAAATATATATATGTATATATATATATATATATATATATATATATATATATATATATATATATATATATATATATATATATATATATATATTCACAGGTGGGACACAGGGACACAACTACAATGGCGCGTAACTAATATGGCGCGTAACGACTTACACGCGCGGGGGGGAGGGCGGGGGTGGGGGATTTGCGAAGCGCCCCCACCAACTAGGTGTTGGGGTGGCGCGAAGCGCCACCCCAACAGCTAGTAGATTTATATATGTGTTTTGAACTACGTAAAACTTGCGAATATACAACATTCTTGGCTTTCCCATTGTCTGTGCATATACAAAGCCTTATGTACTTATAATGACGTCATATGCAAACGCTCTTTTTACAAACAAACAAACATGCATACACACAACTCGTTTTTATATAGATAGATACAATACAAATTAACTGCGTAAAACTTGCGAATATGCAACAATCTTCGCTGTCCAATTGTCGCTGCATATAAATAGATTGTCAGGTTTACCGACCCTCGAACATGCAACGTACAATTGTCCATGGGAAAAACAATCAGTACTAAGATCTATACCACATTTTTCTTATGATTGACCTTGAGCTTTGTTGATGGTGATTGCAAATGCTAATCAAATTGGGAATTGCAATCTTTTAAATTGAAAAAGCAGATCCGTTGGAATCATGGGAATGCGAGGAATAAGAATAGCCTCCCCCTTAAAAGGCCCTGTCAAGATTGTGGCCTCTATTATGTTTTCCATTGTTTTTTTACGGCAAGTCGCGTGCCATTGCAAAGCTTTGGTGGGTTTATGTTAAGTAACAATATTATTGGTACGCCTATTTTTAGTTGTAGCACGTGTGGTGGAAACCCTGAAAGATCCACGGAATTTAAAAATTCAGATGGATAATTAACCGCCTCATTTGGTTCCAAAACTGTGTCGACTGACTTGTAAAGGACTGCCTGGTCTCGAATCTTGGTCAAAACAATATTGTTGATTTCGTGGACGTCTATATTTTTGGGTGCAAGAATCGCTCTTTCACTTAGCCATTTATTATTTTTATAATTGTTTAGAATATTCGGAAATACCTTTTCAATCAATTCATTTTTGGACGTCACTAAATTACAGAATTCAGCAGGTAGTTGTATACGTCCTGAAATTTAGTCTACTGGGAGCTTTCCGTTTCCAATTGCCAGAAATTGATCTGAAAATGTTTGACCAGAGTCATCGTTTTGCAATCGGACACGCATATTTGTAGTTAATTTTAATGTCTTTACGTGTGCCCATAAATTAGAATTTTTCAGGCAAGCATTCATTTCGTCTGCAGGGGTTGATCTAGGTATTATAGGTAATGTTTGCCTGAAATCTCCCGCAAGCAATATTAATGTGCTGCCAAAGGGTTTCGAATTCCCTCGCAAATCTTTCAAACATTGATCCAGAGCCTCGAGCGATTTTTTGTGAGCCATTATGCACTCGTCCCAAATAATAAGTTTGCATTGCTGCAATACTTTACCCATCCCAGATGATTTGGAAATATTGCACATGGGAGTTTCTGTAGAATGCAAATTCAGAGGCAATTTCAAAGCGGAATGAGCAGTTCTTCCACCATGCAGCAACGTTGCGGCTATTCCGGACGACGCAATTGCCAACGCTACATCATTTTTTGATCGAATTGATGCCAGAATCAGTTTTATCACAAACGTTTTACCAGTACCTCCTGGCGCATCCAAAAAGAAAATTTCTTCAACGTTGTTATCGACACAATGCATTATCGTATCATAAATGTCTTTTTGTTCCAACGTTAACTTGGAAATGTTATTTTGTACATACGACAATAGATCACTCGTACTGTAACTTTGTTCACGATCCAATTCTATACATGTCGAAACAGCAGCGGTACGATTAGGTGAAGGCATTCCCAAATCCTGAAGAGGTTTGTTTGCCATACATACGTACAAATCTTCTATAATAACTAAAGTGTAGTTATAAATTTCTGATGTAAAATCAAAAGTCATATCTGACGTCTCTAACCGTTTTCGATGGAGTATATCTTCTGACATTTTCGATTTATATTTTTCCCATAACTCTGTAGGAGCTGAAGGAGAGCAAGTTGTTAGTATGATTTCAAACAATACACGAATTTGACTTGGAGTTGACGTTTCGCACGCGTCATTGATGCAGTTATCCCAGTGTTGGTCATTCTCCAATAAATTCAGAGCTTGGCATGCACTACGGTAAGTGTCATGTATAGTACCGTTTACAGTTCTCAAATACTCAAAGGACATCGGACCAGGTACATTCACCAAAAGCAGGCGTAGAAAGAAGCATTCATGTTGATTGGGGTTGAAAGGTGTAGTCTTCCTATCGTGGTATCTTTGATGATGGTAGGTTGGCCGTCGGCTGACTTACCCTGTTTTCGACATTCAAATACTTTAGTTTTAGTATTCCTCGTGTAATACGAAGGCACTTCAGTATACAGCAGTTTTTTTGCAAAAGAATCATTTTTGCATAGCGATAAGAAAGCAGTTAAATTTGTATCCGGTGAATTCAGGGCTCTTTATTGCACGTTGGATTCCGAAAAATAAACACGTTGACCATTCTGTAAATGTACCGCTAAGTGAACAACAGCTGGACTACGTTCATGTATCGGAAATGAGAGAATTCGCCAAACAGCTTCATTACTGCTTATGTATCTTCCAGCCTGATATTGTACGATTTCGTCGATATCTTTAATTTCGGACTGTAAGCCAAAAACTGCCAGGTCACTGCCTTTGTTGACGTATTTAAGTATGTATTTGATTGCCTTTACGGAGTTACAGTATTCAACATTTATGTGTGCCTTAAATGTTTTTGATAATAATGGGGAATATGGAACAACCCACTGGTTATCTACTTCGATGGTGGTATCATTACGCTTTTTAATTATTGCTGTTTTACCGCCATCTTCAGTAGATCTTCTTCTATATTGTGGGTAACCATCATTGCCAGTAATTGTGTTGGGTACTAAAAGTCGAGGATATCGCTTTGTGCATGGCCATGCATGGTGAATTTTCGTTCAGTGCACCGCAAGGTCCATGTATCATATTTTTTACAACAATATCATATAACCCCTTATCGATATTTTCATCAGGTATTTCAGCGGAAATCACATCATCAATTTCATTAGAAGTAATTTTATAATGTAGCCAGATTAGTATATGTGCGTGTGGCAATCCTCGTTTTTGCCATTCCACTGAATACATCCAGCATCGCACTGACCCAAACACTTCAAGTTTTACTATGTAGTGTATCAGTGATTTCAAATTTTGCCGGAAGACGCGGGCCGTAATGTCATGTCTATGAACCGCCGATTGTCCTTGAAGTAAAAGCTGTTGTATCTCGTCCCAAGATTGATTACATTTAAATATAATAAATGAATCTGGACGACCATAGAGACGAACATACGCAATAGCATCTTGAGCATATTCATGCATATGACGGGGACTGCCTGCATCTCGCAAATTTACAACTGCATCTCGCAAATGAATGTATTGTTCAGAGCGGAGCTTGGTCTGATTCAGACGGATAAATAGCAAACGTTCTGATTCAATTTTTGCATACATATCAACGATGTATTGATGAAACAATTGACGGCATTTTAAAATATAATTGTCTTCATCGTGCCGAATCATTAGTCTATAGGAATAATAATGCATTGCACTGCATTTCTTATTCATTTCTTTGTTAGTTGCTGGATTTATCAATTTAATATTAAAGTGATAGCCGTCGGCTCCATCCCAAAAAATGATAGGATATTGTAAGACATCGTAGCATCGATGAGTTTCAGCAATTCTTACCATCTGAGCGTTTCGCTTATGAAGAATAACATCTCGAGGTAAAAACGGATCACCGACCATAACGATTGCCACTTCGTCGATAGTTGGAGCATTGTATCTACGCACATGTTGGCCAGGAGGCGTTTTGTCAGCGGAAATAACAATTTTATGCGTATCAGTAGGCATCAAATCGATGGATGTTTTAAACAGACGCAGAAAATTATTATTTTCATGGAAAAGATGTTGCAACTGGGAAACGATTGTCCTTTCAACGTCGGGAGAAATTTCGCAACGTGCATTCAATTTAGAATTTCTATCACAGATGAAGTACAATTGTAAAAATTTATTATTCTCGCCTGAGAATGGTAGAAGGGACCCTGCTCTATGATAAATTTGCCCTTTTACTTTGAAAGTAGGCATAAATTGATCTGGATTTTCGATTTGGGCACCAAACGACGTCATTTGGAAACATGAGTTATATTTTCTGATTTTTGATAAAAAACGCTTAAATTCTGACGTAGTTCCAGTAAGCAAAGTCATCAATGGCTCTGGGGGTGCAGCCAGTTGAGGAAGTTTAACTTTTCCTGAGGCGCAACACATTCCCATTGCTTCACCATTAAATTTCAAGGCCTTGCAGTATGGACAAATTTTAGACATAGTCCCGATTTGAACACATCTACTATAATCATCGACTGGGCTGTACCTGAATGCCATGCGATAATTTTCACGTTGCTCTTGTGATTCCTCGGCACGCTTTCTTTTGGCATTATCTCTTGAAGCCACAAGCCTGTTTTTACGTTGCTCTTATGATTCCTCGGGACGCCTTCTTTCTTCACTTTGTCTTTTAGCAGCAAGTCTGGTTTCGCGTTGTTCTGGTAGTTCCTCGGCACGCTTTCTGTTCTTACTTTCTCTATCAGCCGCAAGGCTGTTTTCTTGCTGTTCTTGTGATTCATCGGCACGCTTTCTTTTCTTACTTTCTCTATCAGCAGCAAGTTTTTTGGCATAGACTCTTTGAGCAGCTTCCTCGGCTGTTGCCATTTTAGGTTCTTCAGTCATTTTACAATTAAACAATTTTCCGTCCACGATCTTCTTACAATTAAAAATTTGTCTTTGAACGAATTTCTTAAATACCTTTAATGATGTCATCGTCATAACTAACATGACGACAAGTAACTTCATGACGACATGATGACATGACGTCGCTCGACAGACATAACACACATACAACTTATTTTTATATATATAGACTAGCTGTTAGGGTGGCGTTTCGCGCCACCCCAACACCTAGTTGGTGGGGGCACTTCGGGCCCCCCAAGCCCCCCCGCGCACGTAAGTCGTTACAGGCCATATTAGTTACGCGCCATTGTAGTTGTGTCCCTGTGTCCCTCTGTGCATATAAATAGATTGTCAGGTTTACCGACTCTTGAACATGCAACATATAATTGTCCATGGGAAAAACAATCTGTATTCAGATCTATACCTCATTATTCTAATGATTGCCCTTGAGCTTAGTTGATGGTGATTGCTAATCGAACATTTCCTGTGTCCCCGTCGTCATTTATATATCCCCCTGTGCCCCCCGGCGTCCCCGTTGTTGTTGTTTCCCTGTGTCCCGGTCGTAATTTGTGTCCCGGTGTCCCAGTCTGTAATTTCTCTTTGAGTGTCGCGGTCGTCATTTATATTCCCTGTGTCCCGGTGTCCCGGTCGTCATTTTTGTCCCGGTCGTCATTTGTGTTCCGGTGTCTCGGTCTGTAATTTCTCTTTGAGTGTCCTGGTCGTCATTTATATTCCCTGTGTCCCGGTCGTCATTTGTGTCCCGATGCTTTGTTGATGGTGATTGCTAATCGAACATTCCTTGTGTCCCGGTCGCTTTCTCTTTGAGTGTCCCGGTCACCATTTATATTCCCTACGTCCCGGTTGTCATTTGTGTCCCGATGTCCCGGTCTGTAATTTCGTCAGTCGACAAGCATGATGTCAGTCGACACACAAACATGTCCTGGTGTTCCTATCTGTATTTTCTCTTTGAAAGTCGCGGTCGTCATTTATATTCTCTGTGTCCCGGTCGTCATTTTTGTCCCGGTCGTCATTTGTGTTCCAGTGTCCCGGTCTGTAATTTCTCTTTGAGTGTCCTGGTCGTCATTTATATTCCGTGTGTCCCGGTCGTCATTTGTGTCCCGGTGCTTTGTTGATGGTGAATGCTAATCGAACATTCCTTGTTTCCTGGTCGCTTTCTCTTTGAGTGTCTCGGTCGTCATTTATATTCCCTACTAGCTGTTGGGGTGGCGCTTCGCGCCACCCCAACACCTAGTTGGTGGGGGCGCTTCGCGCCCCCCCAAGCCCCCTCGCGCGCGTTAATCGTTACTCGCCATATTAGTTACGCGCCATTATAGTTGTGTCCCTGTGTCCCACCTGTGAATATATATATATATATATATATATATATATATATATATATATATATATATATATATATATATATATATATATATATATATATATATATATATATATATATATATATATATATATATATATATATATATATATATATATATATCTACGTAAAACGTGTGAATATACAACATTCTTGGCTGTCCCATTGTCTGTGCATATAAATAGATTGTCAGGTTTACGGACTCTTGAACATGCAACATATAATTGTCCATGGGAAAAACAATCTGTATTCAGATCTATACCTCATTATTCTAATGATTGCAATTGAGCTTTGTTGATGGTGATTGCTAATCGAACATTCCCTGTGTCCCCGTCGTCATTTATATATCCCCGTGTGCCCCCCGGCGTCCCCTTTGTTGTTGTTTCCCTGTGTCCCGGTCGTCATTTGCGTCCCGGTGTCCCAGTCAGTAGTTTCTCTTTGAGTGTCGCGGTCGCCATTTATATTCCCTGTGTCCCGGTCGTCATTTTTGTCCCGCTCGTCATTTGTGTTCCGGTGTCCCGGTCTGTAATTTCTCTTTGAGTGTCCTGGTCGTCATTTATATTCCCTGTGTCCCGGTCGTCATTTTTGCCCTGGTGCTTTGTTGATGGTGATTGCTAATCGAACATTCCTTGTGTCCCGGTCGCTTTCTCTTTGAGTGTCCCGGTCGTCATTTATATTCCCTATGTCCCGGTGTCCCGGTCGTCATTTGTGTCCCGATGTCCCGGTCTGTAATTTCGTCAGTCGACACACATGACGTCAGTCGACACACAAACATGACGTCACTCGACACACAGACAACTTATTTTTATATATATAGAAGATATATATTTTTAACTACGTAAAACTTGCGAATATACAACATTCTTGGCTGTCCCATTGTCTGTGCATATAAATAGATTGTCAGGTTTACCGACTCTTGAACATGCAACATATAATTGTCCATGGGAAAAACAATCTGTATTCAGATCTATACCTCATTATTCTAATGATTGCCCTAGTGCTTTGTTGATGGTGATTGCTAATCGAACATTCCCTGTGTCCCCGTCGTCATTTATATGTCCCGGTCGTCATTTGTGTCCCGGTGTCCCAGTCTGTAATTGCTCTTTTAGTGTCGTGGTCGTCATTTCTATTCCCTGTATCCCGGTGTCCCGGTCGTCATTTTTGTCCCGGTCGTCATTTGTGTTCCGGTGTCCCGGTCTGTAATTTCTCTTTGAGTGTCCCGGTCGTCATTTATATTCCCTGTGTCCCGGTCGTCATTTGTGTCCCGGTGCTTTGTTGATGGTGATTGCTAATCGAACATTCCTTGCGTCCCGGTTGCTTTCTCTTTGAGTGTCCAGGTCGCCATTTATATTCCCTATGTCCCGGTGTCCTTGTCGTCATTTGTGTCCTGATGTCCCGGTTTGTAATTTCGTCAGTCGACAAACATGACGTCAGTCGACACACAAACATGACGTCACTCGACACACAGACACACAGACAACTTATTTTTATATATATAGATTACTCAAGTGCTTGTTAAAAGTTAATTTTTCAACTCAAAAAATTGGTTGACAAAACAACTAAAATTCCTTAATTTGGCAACTAAATTGCAATGACAAGCGAATGTTGCTTTTGTGTAAACATCTTTGTGATGAAGAAAGCTATTTTGTCACTGTTTTAATTTTTCTAGAAATGTTCCTGTATTCTTAAAATTTTCTCTAGAAGATAGCCATTGGTTTTCTTGAACGGTTTAGTTTACATTTTTTCCGATGGAAGATATTATTTTTACTCTAACATTAGTAACAATTGCGGTAAAATCTTAGGAGCAGATTAGTATCATAGCCCGCATGACTGAGTCAAAACGAGCACCTTTGCAATATTGCACACTACTGCTTGACTTGCAAAAAAGGGCAGCTTCAAGAGAACTACAGATATTTAATTGAGACACTAAGCTGAGCGAAAAATCCCTCTAAGAATGGTAATGATATTATTTCCATCCAATGCATCAAGGAGAGAATCTGGAAGGGAAAATTTTCTAGATCATTAGTAATGCCCATCTCAGTCTTCACGAAACTTCTTAGAAATAAGACCAGTCGTGCGTTAAAAGAGATACGAATCAATGCTTATAAGTTTGAGAAGACGTAAATAATAATTTATATGTGATTTATACATAGTCAATACTAAGATAAAAAAAAAGTATTGATGGTAGCCAGGGCTGAAAGAATAATTTTGTGGGGGAAGATAGAAAGTATCTGGGAGGAGGCATGAACTATAAAAATTTGTAAGCAGACAGTTTCGAGAACTCAAACCTCGATAACTCAAAATCCTTGATATCTGGAATTATTTTTAATCCCTTTGTAAAACGTCTTATTATATTTATTATGTTCAATCAAATATTAATGGATTGAAAATTAATTTCAATCACATAATATTTTATCTCTGTAAGTCAAAGTAGCCCAAAAGTTCCTCTATAACTCGAAATTCAGTAAATATGTCGCCAAATAATTTAAGTTTTACCTCCACAAGTCAAAGTTTACCTCTGCATCTCGAAATTCTTTCAAGGGACCACGGTTTTTTGACAAAAGACATATAACAAGTTTCATAGCATAAAACATTGATAAGTTGTAAGTTGTTCAAACCTCTATTCTTAAAAGTGATAACTTTAACGGATTCCCACAAGTTGTTTATTTTATTTATTTTTTTGTATTTCCCTTACATCAAATTCAAGTTCTTATGATAAATTTCGCTGTTCCTGATGGTATTAAATAAATAAAAAAACAAGTTTTTTGAACGGAAAGTAAGGAGCGACGTTAAAACTTAAAACGAACAGAAATTACTCCGTATATGAAAGGGGCTTTTCCTCCTCAACGCCTCGCTCTTTACGCTAAAGTTTGACCCTTTCTCTTAACTCTACTTTTTAAACAGTAAGAAACTTTAGCGTAAAGAGCGGGGCGTTGAAAAGGAAAAGACCCTTTCATATACGGAGTAATTTCTTTTCGTTTTAAGTTTTATTGTCGCTCCTTACTTTCCGTTAAAAAAAACTTGTTTTTTTTTTAATTAATTTCTGGACGTTTTTGAATTAATGCATGTTTTGATCTTGGCTCTCCGCACATAAATAATTAAAACGAAATTTGCATATTAATTAATTGAAATTAATCGGAAGATTTTGAGAAAAAAGAAGCGAGGAGGAGGCCTAGTTGCCCTCCTAGTTTTTGATTACTTAAAAAAGGAACTAGAACTTTTAATTTTTTACAAACGTTTTCATTGGTAAAAAATATACGTAACTTACGAATTTACTTACTTAAAGAACTTCTATATTCGTATGTTTTATTGCGTATATGAGGGGGTTCAACCCTCGTCGATACGTCGCTCTTTGCACTAAAGCTTAGATTTTGTCCCAATTCCTTAAGAATGACCTCTGAATCACAAAGGCCATAGAATAAATAGTTGAAATTACTAAAAATACTTTAGCGTAAAGAGTGAGGTATGACGAGTAGGTAAACCCCTCATATGCGTAATAATTTTTGTTCGTTTTAAGTTTTAATGCTGCTCCTTACTTTTAGTAGAAAAAACTTTTCATATTTATTTTTCATTGTTTTTCAAATAAAGCTAGAAAATCCTGCACCCCCTTCATTGAAATTCTCTTCCCCCATGAGAATTCTCTCCATGGAAATATCCTCCCACGTAACCCCCCATCAACTCCCCCCCCCCCCCAAAAAAAAAACAACTGAAAACGTCTGGTCTCACTTCCCAGTAACCAGAACACTTCCCAGTAACCATTACTATATGTAAACACAGGTCAAAGTTTGTAACTTGCAGCCCCTCCCACGGGGCTGCGGGGGAGTAAGTTGTCCCTAAAGACATAGTTATTAGGTTTTTCGACTATGGTGAATAAAATGGCTATCTCAGGATTTTGTTCTGGTGACTTCGGAGAAAAAACGAGCGTGGGAGGGGGCCTAGGTGCCCTCCAATTTTTTGGTCACTTAAAAAGGGCACTAGAACTTTTCATTTCCATTAGAATGAGCCTTCTGGCAAGATTCTAGGACCACTCAGTCGACACGATCACCCCTGGAAAAAAAACAACAAAAAAACAAACAAATAAACACGCATCCGTGATCTGTCTTCTGGCAAAAAATGCGAAATTCCACATTTTTGTAGATAGGAGCTCGAAACTTCTACAATAAGGTTCTCTGAAACGCTGAATCTGATGATGTGCTTTTCGTTAAGATTGTATGACTTTTAGGGGGTGTTTCCCCCTATTTTCTAAAATGAGGCAAATTTTCTCAGGCCCGTAACTTTTGATGGGTATAACTGATCTTAATGAAACTTATATATTTAAAATCAGCATTAAAATGCGATTCTTTTTCGGTTCAAAATTCTATTTTTTAGAGTTTCGGTTACTATTGAGCCGGGTCGCTCCTTACTACAGTTCGTTACCACGAACTGTTTGATTCATAGATAAATGCACTACAAAGAAAACTCGCAGACATGGCTTTTGCCGGTTAGCCAAACACTGTCTTATCCGAATTTCTAGTTGATTTTTAACTTTTCTCCTGTGATTTCTTCTAACGTTAAGCCGCCATTGTCTACTGTTATACTATGCATTTTATAAATTAGTTGATTAATAAATTAATAAGTTTCCTCAAGATGAAACTCAAAATCTCCTTTTTGACAAGTATGTTACCAATTCTAGCCTTAAATAAGTATACATGGTCCTCCTTTTCATGGTATCCCTTCCTTCGAGGTGTTCTAAATGAAGTTCATTTCCCATCTTCTTCCATATATAGAGTTGATTTTCCCCAAGGACAGATATTCTAGGCAACAGAACTGACAGATGTAAAGCTTTCAAAGATTTGCAACCTTGCAAGTAATTGAAGTTTCTTGACAGTATTTAAGTTATGATATGCTTTAGTTTTTATGGGGTGTAAATCACCACTTCAGAAAATTGAGTCAGCAATACTTTCTAAGAAGACGTTATAAAAATGGAGTGACAGTCAACTTCATTGATAATTTTTTGAAAGACGGAGTCTGAGACGTTCTTTACGTTACTGAGATAAGATTCATCTTGAATATTTCTTCTTTGCCAACGATTCCTAATGATTCCAGATATTTTGAAAATAAAAATGAGTCAGGAATTACTCATTTTAATTCTCCTGACCTAAGACCTGGTATTTATAATCTTAAACATCCAAGGAAATTACATCACAAAAAGTTAAAGCCAAACTATGTTTAGATATAAAAGGAGACCATTTCTGACTTTATCAATGAGTGTTTGTTTGCCCTTTTTCACTTGCTTTCGGTGCTTAATTGCTTTTAATTTTGTTTGCTTTTCCCCCATTATAGTAATTAATCACTATCCGGACATAGTTCTTTTTAAAATTTCAAATACAATTAGTTGAATGTGTTTAATGAAACTTGAAGATATTTCCAGGAGACAATATTTGTGCGGATTCCTAAGAGTTTGATTCATCTGGCTCAACTGCAACCTTTGGACTAAAAAAAAAATTTCCAATAAATGACTGGTTACTCTGTATTTACAACAGAACGTGGTTAATAATAATTTTTCACCACCCAAACCAGGAAAAAAACAAAGCATGATGACAAAAACGTCCGAATTACCACTCAAGGTCTGACCCTTGATTAGAGTATGAATTTGTATTAAGTCAAATTTAGCTATACAAATAAAATAACGAGCTAGTATTAAATCATATTTATTAAATCAAATCAAATGTAATCAAAGTAGCTGTATGAATTCAAATTGTTTTCTTAGATTTTCAACCAATAACTGGCAGTGCTTGGGTTTTGATCCAGTTTCTGGGGCTTGTTTTAGCCTCTATTCCAGGTTTTGGGATTCTTACTAGTATTAATAATAGCACAGCTTCGACAACTGAATACTTGAATACAAGGGCCTTAGGGATCTGCATGGCAGCATATCTAGAACGCATTTGCGTCAAAACATGCCTAATAATTTGACCTTTTGGCTCCTAAGCCCTATAGCACCAAGGGCACTCTTACGCATCTGAAACTGTTTAGCAATCTGTGTCTACCTAGAGAAATTGTTTTTTTTTTTTGGTAAAACTCTAGTTAATTGACTTCTTGGTATCTTGGAAAGAGTTTAGGTTAGGAAAATGGAACTTTCAGGGATGGGTCTACAGGCTAAAGTATGTCCCGGGAAGGTATTTTGAAGTATCTACCTCCACTCCTTCTCCCTCTAGAGGGCCCTGAAATTTGCCTACATGTCAGGTCTATACCTATTGACATTTTGATAAAACAACATTTTACCTTAGTTTTCAGTTACTAGTTGCTTTTTCGCTGCCTTTAGTTCTGAAAATGTATTTCCTGATATTTGAGTAGAATTTTGAACCATATCAATGTTTTTTTTTTTCAAAATTACGAAATGTATTGGCATATCTTTAAAACCTTATAAAATGGGATTGAGCAAAGTTGTGAAGCTGAAAACAATTTTGTTGTACTTCAATTAAGCAGAAGATCAATTTTGCAAGATTCACTTTTATAACATACATATTTTTAAAGGTCATCAAAGGTCAGGGCCCTCTAGAGGGAGAAGGAATGGAGGTAGGTACTTCAAAATACCTTCCCGGGACATACTTTAGCCTGTAGACCCATCCCTGAAAGTTCCATTTTCCTAACCTAAACCCTTTCCGAGATACCAAAAAGTCAATTAACTAGAATTTTACACTTTTTTTTATTGGCCTAATCTGGGTATTAAATTTCATAATACCACATTAATTGCTTGGATTTCAAGCATATACTCTAAAATCTAATTAGGGATAGGGTTGCGCAGGACTTGACTTTGAAAGCTGCAAAAAGCCACATTTAAGTTAATCTTTTTGATTGCAAAAACTTCGTATGATTTTCGACGTTTGCAGTTGGTGGCATTCGATGCTTAAGATTTTAACAATAAAAAATATATATAAAAAAAAATTAAAAAACCGCGCATGTGTCACTTAATATTTCTTTGGGGTTTTGTATTAGTTTTAAAACAGTTTCATTATTCGTTAAATGATATTTTAGCTAAAACTTTTTTTTTATTTATTTGTGTCTGGAATTATTAGCTGATAATGGTACTTGTTTATGACTATTTTTTTTAAAATGTTTTGTTTTTGCAATATTTTTATCTCTGTTTAAATAATTCTACTTCGTTTTATGCTGTATCAAGCTTTTTTTCATTGTCATTTCAAAATTTCATACTCATTTCATACTTATTATATGAAAAATTGGGTGTATCCTAGCGACTTTTGCTTGTATTCAGTAGAAATTCTCTATTGCTTCCCACCTAATTCATTTCTAAGGCGGATACATACTTCTTTCTGAATTCAGTGTTCTTAATTTTTCTAACCACTTTCAAAGGCCTATTCACAATGAAACTTAGCCAGCATGGAAATTTAGCTAATGTTCTAAGGCCAATTCTCAATGAAATTTCACTAGTACCGAGATTTACATAGTGCTAATTTCAGCCAATCAGGATATCCCCAGGACTATCTGATTGGCTGAAAAATTCATGGAAAATTTTGGTTGGTTGTAGTGCAATATAAAATTTTATATTAATAAGGGTTTATTGTGAATTCCTCACTTATAATAAAGTTTGTTTGTAGTTTTCAGCTAAATTCCCAAAAAAAATCAGATAATGGGCTTCGGTTTCGGCTCTTGAATTTTAACAGAATTGTTTTATGATTTTATCTGGCGTTTGGTAAAATCTCGGCGCTAGATCAATCTAACTGTGAATGGGAATTTCGATAAAGCCAGGATTTGTCTCACAATGAGACTTAAGTGACAGCTATTCATAATAAGAGTCTACTAAACTGCAGAACTAGCTAAATCTAGCAACTTGGAATTTAGCTACAGAATTTCATAATTGATCTTTAGCTAAATGGAAAGAAACTGGAGATAAATTATTACGGAATTTCATTTACTGGGGTAACTAAAAAGGTTAAGATCACAGAAGTTGTTGATATCAACTCTATGTCGTTAAAATGCAGAAAAATATCAATGTTTTACAAATCTGAAGCGATCTCAGCGCTAGGCTCTGAAAAAAAAAATGAATTTTGCTAAGTTAGCCAGATTTCAGCGGCTGAATAAAAAAAAGTTTGGTTTTCAAAAATTTTCTAGGAAGCCTCCAACCACCATTGCCTTCAATCAGACACAGAAATTCACGTAGCGAATGTTGCTAAGGTTCGACAAAACTCCTAAGGCGCTGTCGGGTCATAAAAAATTCCAATTTTAGTCAGAACTCAATTGTGATTCTTGGACTGTGAATGGTGAAGTTAAGGTTAGTTAAGGCATTAATTACCACCATCAGTAGAAAGATGCCCAATTGATAATCACGTAAAAGTAGCAATGTGATGAGCTCTTAAGGAAATCCAGGGCTAGTACCGGAAAGCAAACTTCGTTAGTGCGGTTTTTAGTTTTAACGGGAGAACTAAAGGCGGTTCTTCGATACTCAGGTTACTTCTCTCTCTCTGTCTCTCTCTCTCTCTCTCTCTCTCTCTCTCTCTCTCTCTCTCTCTCTCTCTCTCTCCTCTCTCTCTCTCTCTCTCTCTCCTCTCTCTCTCTCTCTCTCTCTCTCTCTCTCTCTCTCTCTCTCTCTCTCTCTCTCTCTCTCTCTCTCTCTCTCTCTCTCTCTCTCTCTCTCTCTCTCTCTCTCTCTCTCTCTCTCTCTCTCTCTCTCTCTCTCTCTCTCTCTCTCTCTCTCTCTCTCTCTCTCTCTCTCTCTCTCTCTCTCTCTCTCTCTCTCTCTCTCTCTCTCTCTCTCTCTCTCTCTCTCTCTCTCTCTCTCTCTCTCTCTCTCTCTCTCTCTCGCTGTGCCTGTATGTCTGACTGTCTGTTTGCCTTTCTTTGTGTGTTTGTGTGTCTGACTCTGTGTGTTTGTGTGTGTTTTGATTCTCTCTCTCTCTCTCCTCTCTCTCTCTCTCTCTCTCTATCTCTCTCTCTCTCTCTCTCTGTGCCTGTGTTTTTGACCGTCTGTTTGCTTGTCTCTGTGTCTGTCTTTATGTGTTTGTGTGCCTGACTCTGTATGTTTTTGTCTCTCTCTCAGTGCCTTTGTGTCTGACCTTCGGCCTGCCTGTGTCTGTGTCTGTCTTAGTATGTCTGACTCTGTGTGTTTATGTTTGTTTCTACTTTTTATTGTTATTCTTTGGGGAAAAAGTAGAACAACCCAGGTTGAGACAAAAGGTTGGGAAAAGAAACAAAGCAATTCCGCTTTGGTATTGCTATTTTTGACAAAACTTCGAGCAGTACGGGTTGAAACATAAGAATGAGAAAACAAACAAAGCAATTGCACTTTGACATTGGTGTTTTTGAGAAAAAGACGAACAACCCTGGCTGACACAAAAGAATGAGAAAAGAAACAAAGCAATACTGCTTGGGTATTACTATTTCTTTAGAAAAAGGTAAAACAACCCTGGTTGAAAGAAATGTATAAGAAAATAAACCAAGCAATTCTTCTTTGGTGTTGCGATTAGTAGGACTTTTCACTCTGAATTCCAATTTTTTGCAATAAATTTATAGAGAATACTAAGAAAGCACGTTTCTATGATCCAAATATGTGTCACAAAATCAGGGATGCTTAATCCTGGTAGAAAAGTGCTGTCCCCATGAAAAGTTATAAACGGTGCAGCAGGCCAGTCACAGAATGCCACGGTGGCCTGAACTAACATGAGGTATCACGAAGCAGTTGGCTTGCAAAAACACAAACCACTTTGGAAACACAAACCAATGGAGTTAAAGCATTATCTTATCAAGAAAATGGCTGAAAATGCCTTAGGAGTGATAATAAGTGCCACCGGGTGCCATGGGCCAGTCATAGAGTCCCACAGGGCGGGGGAGTACCATAATGTATCGCGATCTTACACTGGAATGGTAAGTTCCCACTCTTAAATAAAAACATCTGTCAGGATATTCAAACTTTTGAAGACGTTCAAGTGATGATGACGAGTGCCACAGGACAACCACATAATGCCAAGTTGGCGTTATCTGTGTTGATGTTCAACAATCGAAGAAAACATGCAAATCAACGTTTCAAACTGTGGTTTTGCTCGAAATGGGGTGAAAATAATCAAATGCTTGCTTCAAAATGAGTTGTGTTTGCTTAAAAATACGGATACGTGGGACAAAAAATGGATGCTTGCTTGAAATACAATGCAAGAGACACTGAGTGTCGTTTGACAAGAACGGTCATGGTCCATGGATGGTAATTCATTTCATGTTATCTCATCCAATGGTTTCATCAATGAATTGGGAATTTTTGTTTAAGTTTAAACTGTCATTTTTAGTTAATATGGTTTATAAGGTTATTTTTGTCAGAAGAAACATTATTGGGAATTAGGTCAATTTCTAAATGTAGAAATTGACCATTTACGTAATTGTAAATGGTCAATTTCAGTTTATACGGTTTATACGCTTACTCTGTAGGAAAATGGCTGAAAATGCTTTAGGAATGTTAATATATACCACAGGGATGGCATGGGGCAGCTTTATATTGCCACTCCCCGCTAGACAGGCGAATTTCTAAGCGTATATGCTAGAGGTTAAGGCGTTTTATAATCAGCTTCTTTATTAACAAAAAATGCTACCATTGCCAAAAAGTTTAGAATTGCCTTGTTTGGGTTTATTCAGAGTTCTTTGATCCTCAACAATGACCTCATTAACTCTTTTCGCAATTATGTTTCGGTAATAGTTCACTTGTGTTGTCTTGCGTAAACCTTATAATGCGGAAAAGCAAAAAGGAGGTTATCGATCCAAGCAATTATATAACTATCATGTAACATCAGTTGGCTTGTACTCGGCAAAACTGCATTGCATAGAATCTATTCCCCGGAACATAATAACAATAATCGCTTGTTGTTTCAGGTGACTAAGGTGTCACTCCGTTGGAAATCTGGGGTCTTACGTTTGATTCCTACAGCGGACAATAACCTTCAAAGACGCATTATAAAGGTCCCCTAAACCAAAACACGCCTTGCTTAAGCTCTATCATAAAAAGTGTTGAAGAAAAAATCTTGAAGAAAAATATCTCGAAGAAAATGTCTTGAAGAAAAAAGTGACTGTGGGGGGTCATCTTGTCCCCAAAGGCATAATTACTGAAGCATTTAACTATGCTAAATAAAATGGCTTTCTCAAAATTTTGGTCATACGACTTTGGGTAAAAGGGGTGTGGGATGAAGACTATTTGACCACCATTCTTTTGGGTCACTTACAAAAGGTACTAGAACCTTTAATTTCTGTCTGAATGAGCCCTCTTTACGACTATTGGTTCGATACGATTACCCTGGGAGAAAAAAACGAATAACATACATATTTCAGCTTTCTTATGGCAAAAAAAATGAAATTGCACGTATTTGCAGATGGGAGATTTTAACCACTACAATAGGTTTCTCTGATACGCTGAGCCTGATGTTGTGATTTTCATTAAGATTTCTCGACTTTTAGTGGGTGTTCCCCCATTTTGCTAGCCTTCAATCAATTAACCATTCATCAATTTTTTGAGCAGTGCTACGGATAAAAAAAAATGTGCATCGAGCAGCACCAGGAAGCACAGCTATACTAGTATACATAATTTTAATTGTGAGTTCAGTCTCTGGGATATATGAGGAGACGAGGTCACTTTCCTTCAGACATAAAGCCGGTATTGTCGCTCTTGACAAATGTGTCAATACGCTTTCCATGCTGTCCCAAAAACAGCTATAGTCGGTAGAAGCCTTTAAATAAGTGTTTGTTTTTGTTTTTTTGTTTTTTTTTTGTTTTGTTTTTTTTATCAGAATCTTTTTAAATGACCTATGCAATTTTCTGCCAAATCTATTTATTTGAAAAATGAGGGAAGGATCTTCATGTTTTTCTTTGCAAATTTGTCTCCTAAAAACCTGTGTAGTCATGCCAGTAAGCAAGTTTAATTGAGTGTAAATACGTGGGAAAACCTGAGGAGTGACGAAGAAATTTTCCTCAGCAATACAGTCCTAAGGTACGGTGTTGTCAATATTGATATGCTACTATAAAAATAAGTTTAAAAACATTCACTGATTTGGCTGAAAACAACAACTATATGATGTACAAAGCTGCAAAGAGTAGTTACTTTTCTTATCAGGGGTTGATCTTTATAAATGGCAGATACAGTTTTCTGTCAAATCTATGTCAAATCTACCTGGAAGCAATTTTAACCGCGTGTTAGTTTATGGAAAAAACTAATGACGAAAACGGTTCTCTTAGAGGTAGAGCCCTTAGGTCTGGTATTGTTGATACGGGTATGCTGCCCAGAACATGTGTTTCAATACGGTACCTGTTTTTCCCGAAAAGTACAATTATATTCTGAAAAAGGGTACAAAGAAGTGTTACTTTCTTAACAGAGGCTGATCTTCTTAAATAGCCTATGTGGTTTTCTGTCAAAGTTATTTTTGAATGTTTTTCGGATAAACTCTTCTCCTAATCGCTTGTGTAATTTGCCAGGAAACAATTTTGACTGAGAGTCGAGCTCTTAGAAAACCTGAGAAGCGATATACATTTCGGTTTAGAAATAAGCCCTTAAGTATGGCATTACTAAAATTGTTTTCTTAAGAAAAATAAAAAGTAAAGAATAACTTTTTACTATGTTTCAAAATATTTTTACTTGAAAATTGATTGAAAAGTTTTTCCACCAAATTCACTCCGCGTTTGACCTTTGCAGTCTACCATAATACAGTTTTAACTGACAGCCAAGTTTGGATAGAGCATCAAGCACCTTGCTTTCCAGAAATAAAGGTAGAATTAGAATTAGAATCTTTTCCAGAATTAGGCAGGGTATTGTAAATATCACTAAGTGGCTTTGAATTTCGTAGTTTTTTTCTGACACGCTGTCCGTTTAGCCCTAAAACAACAACAATGATGGGGAAGATACTACAAGTATATATTATTTTTCTCATCGAGTGGTGACTTTCTAAAAATGCCATCTGCAGTTTTCTGTACTTACTTGAAAGATAAATCGTTTGCCAGAAAACAATTTTAGCTGAGAGACAATTTTAACAGGAGCTACGGAGACATTTCGCTTAAGAAATAAAGCCCTTAGATACATTATCGTCGAATAGATAATTTAAATTGTAACTTTTTTTCAATATGTTGCCCGGTTTGCCTTGAAATTATTATTATAGTGTAAATCAATCCTATTAAACAAGCAGCAATTGTATGAGTTTTTTTTATTGAAAACGGCACCAGAATTTCTTCCGAAAATCGGCATACTACCATTTTCTTGTGTAAAAAAAAGTGACCTAGATAGGTCATGACTTTGGAAAAATTCGTCTATCCCTCGTATTCCCCTTCAGATCTTTCATATTTCGTCTGCACCGTGAAATTAGAGACCCCTGAAGGTTGAAAACGTTGAGCATAATTAGAAAAAGTTTAGGAGCCCAGTTTTTCTATTGACACGTTAGTTGATTCAAAGCTTTTAAAGAAAGACTTTGCCGTTTGATAGCTGTGAAGTGTTTTGACTCTTAATTGCTTCGCACTGTGGCAGAAAAATTACAGTTAGAACTTGTCTACCAGGAACTGTGCTTTACTTGGTAATTAGCCCTTATGCTGTTTAATAAGCTTGTTTATGATAACTGTTCGTTTTTGGGTATGAAAAAGCGATCTAAATAAGTCATGACTTTAGGAAAATTCGTTTTAAATCTTGATTAATTTTTGAGAAACAATTTTCGTATGAATGACGTCAAAAATATCTAGACATTGAATGCCAAATTCTGCAGCAAAAAAAAAATATAAGGAAATTGAAGTTTTTCTACAAATCAGATGGAAAAACTGATTTTTTTTTTTTTTTTTACCTAGCGAAGGTTGGTCTACTGATACTAGGGTCATTAATAAGTGTTGTTTTTCTTTTCAGATAATACGTGTTCATTTTTCCTACATCCTGTGCGGTTTACTGTCAAACCTACATAGTTGACAGCTACTTAATGGGCCTAGGGTTTCCGCAACAAAATCTTTTGAACTACTTGTGCAATCTGTCTGAAAACAATATAAACTGTAAGCTAATCCATGGGAAAACCTAAGAAGCAATTAAATTCTCTCACTGCACAAATAAAGGTTTTAGACAGGGTATTACCGATATTGCTTGTTATTGTTCCACATCATTTCAAAGAAGCTGCTCATATCCCCCTGAAACAGTAACTACAATGCGCACAAGGTAACAAACGTACTATTTTTCTTATCAGGTGACGACTTTCCTATGAAGCCACTTGAATTTTACTGCCCAATCTACTTACCCTGAACGGTAAGTTAGAGCTCCTTAAGCTTTCCGAATAATTCTCCAGGACTACTTTAGCGGTCTGTCCGGAAACAATTTTAACTCAGTGTCAATCGGGGAGAAAATTGGGAGCGATGAAAACATTTTCTTTCGGAAATTAAGCCCGTAGGCAGGAGATTGTCGATACCACCATACAGTTCTTGACATATTTTTCATTAAGCTGCCAAATTTACCCAGAAATAATGGCTATAAGAAGCTTAAGGTTAAAAAGTAGTTTATATTTTTTTATTGAGCTGTTTTTTTTACTAGTTGCGCAGTTGTTGGCAAATTCTGCTTACTTTAAAATTAAGTGAGAAGAATATAGGAAACTGATAAAAAAGGAAACTGTTTTTGATTTAATATGAGTTTGATAAGGAAAAAAAGAAAATATTTGCACTCTTCGTAGTCGGATACTACCCAACAGAGCTATAAAAAGTGAAAAAAGCCTAATTTTAACCAATTTCACTATCAAAATAAATGTCAATAGTAACATCTAGTATCAATACTATCATAGTATCAATAGCATCAATAGTATCACTAATAGTATCAAAGATTTATCAGTATTAATACTATCAATATAAATTTAAATAAAGATTAACTTTGTTTGGAAGCAAGATTCAATTTCCTGAAAATCTGGAGACTCTCCTTCTTTCAGACCGTTTTTATAATAAAATGATTTAGTCGCTCTATATTATAAGAAGATTATAATTATTGCTGTAAGAATCGTATGCCATAATTTTGCTATAATTTTTGTTTTGATTTTTATTTTCTTTCATTTACTATTTTTTTTGTAAACTGGCTTATTGATAATGGCAGATAAAATATAAATGTAATTTTAGTGACATTAAACAGAAATTTTTTGAAAATATGACCGTCATCGAGAGGCACAGGACTCGTAGTTTGCAGATGATTTGTAAGACCAAGTGACGACAGAAATTGTACCCAAAAATTAAAAGATTATTAATAAAAAAAACTAAAAATAATTTTTGTAAGGGCTAAAAAACTATGTAGAATATTGCCCACTGAAGAAAAATGCAAACTAATATACCCGGTGTATCTTTTAGCAAAGGGTGTTGTTTATCAGTGGCTTAGGTAAAAAAAAAATTAAAATAATATGTACAACTATTATTCTTTATTTAAGGTTTTCTTATTAAATTCAAGACTTATCTGGTTAAGTTAGATGGAATCAACTGCTTTTTTTCCAAAGACGAATCTGGTTTTCTTTCTTGATATGTATCAATAATCTTCGGGTAGGAGAAAAAAACTTTCCTTTTTGTGATCAGAAAATTACTAGCACTAGAACAGCCTTGTGAATATTTATAAATGAAATCCTAACACTCACGCGATCCTTTATAAAGTAATTTTAAGCGAGTACCAGTCAGGGAGAAGAATAGAGTGTGGAAAAATTTACTTTCGGAAAATAAGCTCTTAGTTATGGCATCGTCGGTACTGCCAATTAACTTTCAAAGTATGTTTCAGAACTGTCCGATCCACCCTACAAACAAACAGCTGTTAGGTACATTAAGCCAAAAAGCTGCCTTGTTTTAGATTGTCAGGTGACGAAGTCTCTGAAAAACTTTCGTTTTTTCCATATTTTTTATTTTATAAGAGAATCCTTGTTTTGTTACTATTGGTAATATTTTAAGTATTAATAAGAAAATTCGAACGAAGTAAAGAGTGCCACTAAAACTTGCAGCATCATATTGCAATTGATACACTAAATTAAAAAGCAACTGTTTGTAATCCAATTAAGCTGTAGTTTGTAAATAATTCGTCATATTTTACAAATCACACTTGAACATCCCAAATATTCCCCCTCCTGAAAAAACATGCTTCCCTCTATTTCTCAGCGCAAATTCTGTTATTAAAATGTGCAGGTACGAGTGATGATGCCTAATTTGATTTAAACCGACATGTAGAGGTGTACTATTGGAGCTAAGAACCCCTCCAGACGATACTATGAATTATGTATGGATCTAAAGCAATGCTATTATACACCTGTATTTTACGTAATAGGGGTGCCTTTCAAGACACCGGACCCTAGCAACCAATTCTATCTGGGCCCTAACAACTAATTTTACCGGGCCCTAGCAACCGTTTCTATTGGCAGAGGGCTCTAGCAACCAGTTCAAACAGGGGCCTCTAGCGAGTAATTCCAACAGGGGTCCTAGAAACCAATTCCAATGGAAAGCCCTAGCAGTCAATTCCAACGCGGGTCCTAGCAATCAATTCCAACGGGGCTCTGGCATCCAATTCCAAGGAGCCCCAGCAACCAATTGACACGGGAGCCCTAGTGAGTAATTCCACCGATCCCCTAGCAACAAACTCCTATGGGTGTCCTAGCAACCAATTCCAAAAGTGTCCCTATCAGTCAATTTCACGGGGGCTCTAGCATCAAATTCCATTGGGGCAATTGCATCCAATCTCACTTGGCCTCGAGCAATCAATTTCAATGGGGAGCCCACTTGTCAAGTGGGGAGCCCCTGGATGTAACTAAGGATGGTACATATGTGGATATTATATTATCAAAGTTAAAAAAATGCCTCGAAGTAAAAAAAACTCACAAAGAGAAAACTACGTTTCGAAGTTAAAAAACCGTCACGAACAAAAAAATGTCTCGAAGAAAAAACGCCACGAAGAAAAAACGTCACCAAGAAAAATGTCATAAAGAAAAAGCGTCTCAAAGAAAAAAAACATCACGAAGAAAAATGTCTCAGAGTTAAAAAAGTCCCGAAGAAAAAAATGTCATAAAGAAAAAACTATGTTTTGAAGTTAAAACAATAAAAATGTCCAGAAGAAAAAACGTTGCGAAAAAGCAAAAATGGCTCGAAAAAACGTCAAAAAGGAAAATTAACAAAGAAAAAATCCTCTTAAAGTTGCAAAAACGCCTCGAAGAAAAAACCTTCACAAACCCAAAACAAAATGCTCGAAGAAAAAAAATGTCAGAAAGAAAACTACGTCTCAAAGCTGAAAAAACATCAGGAAGAAAAAATGTTTCAAAGCTATAAAAACCATCTCTAAGTTAAAAAATTGTCACGAAGAAAAAACATCTCGAGGTTAAAAACAGACACTGACACACACAGGCACAGGGAGAGAGAGACAAAAAAAGCGCAAACAAACACACAGAATCAGAAACAACACATAAGGACAGACAAAAGGACAGGTAAACAAACGCTCAGATATATAGGTAGAGATACAGAGAGATAAAAAACACCCAGTGTCAGAAACACGAACACCCAAAGACAAACACAGAGACATGAAAACAGACGCTCAGACACACAAGCAAACAGAAAGGAAGACAAAAACATATGCAAACACATAGAATCATACACAGGAACACAAAAAAGACACATAGAGTCAAGCAACAGACACAGAGACGCTCAAACGCATAGGCACGGAGAGAAAGAGACAAAAACAAATAAAAACACAGAGAGTTAGACACACAGAAACACAAAAACAGACACGGAGACATGCAAACAGACGCTCAGTCTGACTTCTCTAACTTCGGAAGCAAGGGCCCCGGTGGAATTGGATGGTAGGGTCCCGGTGTAATAGACTGCTAGTGTCCCTGTTGGAATTGGTTGCTATGACCCTGGTGGAATTGCTCGCTAGAGCTCCCGTTGGATTTGTTTGCTAAGGACCCAGTGGAATTAGATGCTAGGGTGCCGTTTTAATTGATCGATAGGGCCTTGGTGAAATTTGATGCTAGGGTCCCATTGGAATTGTTGCTAGGGCCCCTCGTTGGAATTGACTGTTAAGCCCCCCCCCGTTGGTATTGGTTTCTAGGGCTGCTGTTGGAAGTGCTCGGTAGTGGCCCCCGATGAAATTGGTTGCAAGGCCCCCTCCCTCTCCCCGTTGGAATTGGTTGCTAGGGTCCTGTGAAATTGTATGTTAGGACTCCGTTGGAATTGGTTGCTAGGGCCCACATTCTTTAAACGTACCCCTATTACGTAACATATAGGTGAACTATAGTATTGCATAAGACCTAAGTGTCCATAATAACGTCTCGAGGGGTTGGTGCTCTAATGGTGAACCCCCTATGTTTTGGTTTGAACCAATGTAGGTATCACTACTGGTACGATCTATTCGTCATCCTCAGTTGTTGATTTTTATTATGGGTGGGTACGAAAAATTAGTATACTTTTGGGCTTTAATTGTCTGGGAGGGAGTACTGCAGACCGGTCTCGTAATAGAAATATTTCCTTAAATAGCACAGACAAACAACCTTAAAACAAACATAGGTTATTCTGTATATCCGAGGAGATGTCACTCCTTTATATAATTAAATAAAAAAAACAAGTTTTTTTAACTGACAGTAAGGAGCGACATTAAAACTTAAAACGAACAGAAATTACTTCGTATATGAAAGGGGCTGCTTCCTCATCGAAGCCCAGCTCTTTACGCTAAAGTTTGACTCTTTCTCTCAATTCTTCTTTTTAAAACAGTAAAAAACTTTAGCGTAAAGAGTGGGGCGTTGATGAGGAAGCAGCCCCCTTCATATACGAAGTTATTTCTGTTCGTTTTAAGTTTTAATGTCGCTCCTTACTTTCAGTTAAAAAAACATTTTTTTTTTATTTAATTTCTGAACGTTTTTGAATCAATGCATGTTTTGATTTTGGCTCTCCGCAGAGGAAAAATTAAAACGAAATTTGCATATTTTTTTTTTTTTGGCTAAATGGCTTTCTCATAATTATGATCGAATGATTTTGAGAAAAAAAGAGCGGGGGAGGAAGCCTAGTTGCTCTCCGATTTTCGGTTAATTAAAAAGGCAACTAGAACTTTTAATTTTTTACGAATCTTTTTATTAGTAAAAGATATACGTAACTTATAAATTAGCTTACGTAAACAACTTTTGTATTCTCATGTTTTTATTACATATATGAGGGGGTTCGCCCCCTCGTCAGTACCTCGCTCTTTACACTAAAGCTTAAATTTTGTCCCAATTCATTAAGAATGACCCCTGAATCACAAAAGCCGCAGAATAAATAGTTGAAATTACTAAAAATGCTTTAGCGTAAAGAGCGAGGTATTAGGAGGAGGTGAGCCCCTCATATGGGTAATAATTTTTGTTCGTTTTAAGTTTTAATGCTGCTTTTTACTTCCAGCTGAAAAAAAAAAAATTCGTATTTATTTTTTCATTGTTTTTTTTTAAGTAATGCTAGTAAATCCTGCACTCCCTTCATGGAAATTTTCTTCCCCCATGACAAATTCCTCGATGGAAAGTTCCCCCAGCATATCCCCCTCTTCTCAACCCCTGCCTCCAACCAAAAAATCCTCCTGAAAACACCTGTACACTTCCCAATAGCCATTAGCCTACTATATGTAAGCACTAGTCAAAGTTTGTAGCTTGTAGCCCCTCCCACGGGGATTGTGGGGGAGTAAGTCGTCCCCAAAGACATATTTATAAGGTTTTTCAACTACACTGAATAAAATGGCTGTCTCAGAATTTTGATCCGTTGACTTTGGGAAAATAATTAGCGTGGGAGGGGGCCTAGGTGCCCTCCAATTTTTTTGGTCACATAAAAAAGGGCACTAGAACTTTTCCTTTCCGTTAGAATGAGCCCTCTTGCAACATTCTAGGACAAGTGGGTCGATACGATCACCCCTGGGGAAAAAAAAAAACAAAAAAAAACAAATAAACACGCATCCGTGATCTGCCTTCTGGCAAAAAACACAAAATTCCACATTTTTGTAGATAGGAGCTTGAAACTTCTTCAGTAGGGTTCTTTAATACGCTGAATCTGATGGTGTGATTCGTTAAGATTCTATGACTTTTAGGGGGTGTTTCCCCCTATTTTCTAAAATAACGCAAAGTTTCTCAGGCTCGTAACTTTTGATGGGTAAGACTAAACTTGATGAAACTTATACATTTAAAATCAGCATTAAAATGTGATTCTTTTGATGTAGCTATTGGTATAAAAATTCCATTTTTTATAGTTTTGGTTACTATTGAGCCGGGTCGCTCCTTACTACAGTTCGTTACCACGAACTGTTTGAAAGATTCGGCTGTTGACGCTGAAGATTCGCCTTTTTTAAACACTTCAAGAATTAATAATTTAAAGCATCAGTGATAGAACTAAAGCGTGTTGTATCCAAATAAAACAAATAAACTTACTTGAAGCATCTGTCAGCCACATACAATAAGGTCTTGCATGCCAGTAGGCCCTATAGGACACATCATTGGTGCCTGGATAATGTTCTAGCGACAAGATAAATATACAAATTAAGTACAATGTGTCAGACGTTGCCAAAGCTGTTAGATATAAGTTTGTGGAACTCCGCATTCCCCGACTCATCAATATAACCATTGATACAATGTTTCCAAGAACTCCAACTGCCACAACGATGGGAACTAGAACACGTTGTATCCAAAAACGAGAACCGTCACGAAAGGCTAGGGCAAACTCGCAGTCCATATCGAAGCTAATTCCTGTTTCTGATGTCACACTGTCAACAAGGTAATCAGAAAATGAAATAGGTGGCCTAAAAATAAAAGATTGCTTTTTACGGCAATACTAAGGGTGTTATCAATTACCTGATTATTTGATTGTCAAGACCAGACAAAAATCGCAAGAAAATATAACGGAAAAATAACATAAAAAGAGCCTGACGATTCTAACTCCTGAAGAAAACCCTAATAAGGAAAGAACTGCTTGCTCACCAGAACTAATTCCTATTTCCGATGTCAAACTATCAAGAAGGTAATCAAAAAAATGAAAGAAGTAGCTTACGATGGTGAAAAAGTGCTATTTAAAATAATATCGAAGATGTTATTAATTACCAGATTATGTGACTGTCAAAACCTGACAAATTTTTAGAAAATGAAAAATAGAATAGAGAGTCTTAGGCTTTTTAAACTTTAGAAGAAAGTATGAAAAACGAAAGACTTGCCTCTTTTATCAATGCAACAACCAACACACTTGAATGAGGGCCTATGGGAATTCATGGTTTTTGATTGGATGATAAGAATTCCCGTCACCTTTTTCATACACGAAAGACTCTGAGAAAGAAGATGGGTAGGGGGAGGGGTATTTGTGGTATTTAAAGCGAATATGATATTGTTATTTATTGCCTGTCAGTAAGACGATCTAAACTCGTTCAAAATAGTACAAAATAAAAACAAGAAATAAACCAAATAGAAACAGGCAATCTTAAATGTAAAAAAGAACGCGAACAAGGAATACATTCTTTTTTTATTAATACAGCAATCATAATGCACTTGAATGAGAGCCAGTGATGGATCCTAAATTTCAAGGGATTGGGTGGATTTCTAGGATTGCTATTACCTTTTTTACGTGCATTTTTTCTTATTAAAATATGTTCCAGACTATTAGAGGGAGTTGTCAGACTCTCGTATTTTAGGGTAGTGAAACCAATTACGGGGCCAGGGCAAAGAAACGATTGCGCACAAATTTCAATACGAAATAGTCCTAAAAACTTTCTAAATAGTCCTAAAAGAAATAGTCCTATAAACAAAATAGTCCTAAAAACAAAATACTTTCAAATTCATAGGTTAATCCTATCTGCAACTTGAAGAATGTTTTGTAAATTGGAATAATTTATAGACTTGCCTATTATAGATATGCCTTGGCAAACACGAATGGTTACAACAACAAAAGAGAGAATAATGAGGACTTTTTTCCCAAGACAGTGAACCAACAAAACCTATTTGAATATTTCGGCCCTATATCTAAGGGCCGTCTTCAGCAAAGACAATAAAAAACAATAAAACACTTACAATAAAAGTTCTCAGTAAAAATCCATTTTTTTTTAAATAGCCTTGTTGCTTTTTTTTTTTTAAACACACCAGTAAATGATTCAAATACACCCACAAGCACGATTTACCTACCTTATATTCCGAAAATTACTTCAAATCTGAAAAAAAGATAGTTTAAAGAACAATTTACGTGTTGTATTCACAAACAATTTAAGTATAATGAATCTTGTCAATTCTGGTAAGGATAAAACCCCAGTTACTCGTCTACGAGGAGTGTATCAAATACCATGCAGTTGTGGGAAATTATTATATTCGTCGAACCCACCAAAATATAGGAACAAGATTACAGCAACACAAAGAAAGTATTAAAAAAGCATTGAAATCTAAAAAAAACTCCATATCTTTCAATTCAGCTTTAAGTAATCATATTTTTGAAAATCCAAACCATTATGTTCTATTTGACGGAACAATTCTAATTAGCAGTGACCTACGAATCAAACAAACTGTCCGCGAGGCAATCGAAATCAAACGAAACTGAAATAATAATACATCCCTAAATAGAGACTTGGGTGAATACACACTCAACCCTATGTACACAAAATTAATTATAGAAAATAATCTAATTCAAAATAAAACAAAAATAGGAACGAACAAAAACATGCCCAATCCCAAAAGAACTATCAGATTAGCTATATTGAACTATCAGCGTATCCAAAAACCTTATTGTACAAGTTTCAAGCCCTTATCGACAAAAATGTGGAATTTCGCATTTCTAACGGAAATTAAAAGTTCTAGTGCCCTTTTTAAGTGACCAAAAAAATTGGAGGGCGCCCAGGTCCCCTCCCACGCTCATTTTTCATCGAAGTCACCGGATCAAAATTCTGAGATGGCCATTTTATTCACCATAGTCGAAAAATCTAATAACTATATCTTTGGGGACGACTTACCCCCCCCCCCCGCAGTCCTCGTGGGAGGGGCTGCAAGTTACAAACTTTGACCTGTGTTTACATATTGTAATGGTTACTGGGAAGTGTACAGACGTTTTCAGGGGGATTTTTTTGGTTTGGGGAGGGTTACGTGGGAGGATCTTTCCATGAAGGAACTTCTCATGGGGGAAGAGACTTTCAATGGAGGGGGCGCAGGATTTTCTAGCATTATTTATAAAAACAATGAAAAAATAAATATGAAAAGTTTTTTTCTGCTGAAAGTGAGGAGCAGCATTAATACTTAAAACGAGCAGAAATTATTACGCATATGAGGGGTTTACCTCCTCGTAATACCTCGCTCTTTACGCTAAATTATTTTTAGTTATTTCAACTATTTATTCTACGGCCTTCGTGATTCAGGGGTCATTCTTAAGGAATTGGGACAAAATTTAAGCTTTAGTGTAAAGAGCGAGGTATTGGCGAGGGGTGAGCCCCCTCATATACGCAATAAAACATTCGAATATAAAAGTTCGCTACTTAGGTTAATTCGTAAGTTACGTATATTTTTTACTTATGAAAACGTTAGGAAAAAATTAAAAGTTAAAGTTGCCTTTTTATGTAATCGAAAATTGGAGGGCAACTAAGCCTCCTCTCTCGCTCCTTTTTTCTCAAAATCTTCCAATTATAACTATGAAAAACCCATTTAGCCCAAAAAAATTAATATGCAAATTTCGCTTTAATTATTTATGCGCGGAGAGCCAAGATCAAAAAATGCATTAATTTAAAAAAGTCCAGAAATTAAACAAAAAAAAAACAAGTTTTTTTAAATGAAAGTAAGGAGCGACATTAAAACTTAAAACGAACAGAAATTTCTCTGCATATGAAAGTGGCTTTTCCTCCTCAAAGCCTCGCTCTTTACGCTAAAGTTTTTTAAATTTTTAAGAAGTCGAGTCAATAGAAAGAGTCAAACTTTAGCGTAAAGAGCGAGGCGTTGAGGACGAAAAGCCCCTTTCATATACGGAGTAATTTCTGTTCGTTTTAAGTTTTAATGTCGCTCCTTACTTTCATTTAAAAAATCTTGTTTTTTTTTGTTTAATCGCAATAAGAAATCATTCCAATTTTTAATAAATACAGTTAGTGAAATAAATGAACCTTTTTATCTTGTAAAATGTTAGCTTTTATCACACAGTCTTAGCTGAACTTTTCGTTAAGAAGTAATGATGCCAAGGCTATTTAAAAAAAAATAGATTTTTAACTGAGAACTTTTATTGTAAGTGTTTTATTGTTTTTTATTTTCTTTGCTGAAGACGGCCCTTAGATATAGGGCCGAAATATTCAAATAGGTTTTGTTGGTTCACTGTCTTAGGAAAAAAGTCCTCATTATTCTCTCTTTTGTTGTTGTATTATGGAAAGGCAGTGTGGTCTTCGTCATTATTTACGAATGGTTACCCCAAAATGATCCTATTTGCTCAAGAGGTTTCCAAGCAAACTTTACTTGTGGTTATTTTGAACCCAGAGGATGTCTACTAAAATACTTCAAAGAACAAACAAAAAAATTTTGATATCGAAAGAATCAAATTTCCCCATAGAGAGTCATAAAAATAATTCACCTTTCCCCACTTAGTTACACCGTCAGAAATTGCAAAATACTTGTAACAAACTTTTAAGCTTTACGCAAATGATTATAAGAAAATAATTTTTCTTTACCGAAAGATCGGCTGTGGACGTTTCGGTCGTAAAGATACGTTTCGGTTGTTTTTAACAACTGAAAATAATTAGAGAATTATACAATATATGATAATGGTGGGAAAAGGGGTCTAAAGGAAACTAATCTGTAAGTCTGTGCCTAAGGACTATAAAGTAAATGTGGAGAGGGAGCCCACTTTCAGAATTCACGCACACTAGGTGGCGAGTGCCAAGCCTGGTGGAAGTGTGCCAGGCGAGGCAGAAAATGTTCCAAGCATCATGGAGCTATGTGGCACTCATGGCGTTCTGAGATGGACAAAAGGTGACGGAGAGTGGGTATCCCTTTGAAAATGCTATTGTTATACCTTAAATGACGTGGCATAAATGGTATTCATTAATTAATCAAACGATGAAGGGATAAGGATAAAAGAGAGGTTTCTACGATTGTTGTGCGATTGTTCTACGAAGTTATGATAATCACAGGACTGTCTACTTCATATTTATATTTGGTCTGTGTTGCGACAGCACCCCGAGACATTTAAAAAATAGAGCATACAGAACAAGAGGAACATCAAAATGTTGACATGAATTGAAGGTTGACAACGTTAAAACGTTGACATTAATTTAAGGTTGATCCGGTGAACCAACATGACTTAATGTCACATACGAAAACGTTAGGGAACTTGGAAGCTTATGATATGTAACAAATAGTTAAATTATTATTATGATTTCTTTATTTAGGAAAATTGACTTGAAATCACGAAATATAGGCCTCGAAGATGTGATATTGTCTACCACATCCTTACCAAAAGGGGTTAAATGAATAAAAATGGTAGACTGAGTCATATACAATTTCCAGGCCAGGTTTTCATGCTGAATCGATTCATAAAGTTTTATAATTACAGAACTTACATAGAATTGAAGTTCTATAATGTATTAGAATTCTTCAACAGCAGTTGATAAGTCTCACATAGTGTGTTTTTGACAGCTCAATTCTTCTCCAAAAATTCTTTCAATCAATTAGATTTGTATAGCTATGATTTTGATTAAAATAACATCAAAACCATTTTGACCTAATGAATATTTTCTTTATAAGAGCGACAAAATAGTTCGTTTTCAGCTGTAAATTCTTGGTTGATGTATTTGACCGTTTATTGCACGGCGCGGGAAATGCATAGTTTTGTATGGATCAGGGTTGCATCCCAAAAAAATAATTGGGGGGGGGGTATAAAAAATAAAAAAGCACAAAAAATATATTTATGTTGACTTTTACGTTTTTTATGAGTCTGACAAACATTTTAAGGGCTTAAAACCCCTAAATCCCCCTGGATACAGCCCTGACATGGATTCTGAAGCTTATTCAAATTAAAGTTCATCTTTGATTCTTGAAACTTTTATGTAACCTCAATAGTCTACTATTTAACATCTGCATGGGGACCTAGGGCAACAGATCTTGTTATATTGTTATTGCGGTCTGCAAGGGTATACCCACTATTTTTTTTGCCCCTCCCCCATATTTTGAAATTATATTTTGTCCCCCCTCTAATTTCTTCTGTGATACTCTAATAAATTTCAGGTGACACTTATTCAAGGTTCCTGCAATTTTAAAGGCTTTGAAATTGCAATAATATCGCAAATTGGGGGAAAAAAGTCTAGAAATTTAGTTAGAAAGGTACGATTATTACTGCTGCTACAGATTTAATACAGAGCAGAAAACAATTACGCTCCTCCTCTACCGCAATTTATTTAAAGCATCACTTCCTCTTCCTCAAACCTTTACTTTTTCTTATGAAGTTCCTGTTTCCCATGAACCTCTTCTTATTACCTCTTCCCTCCCCATTTGGAGAAGAGCCAGTTGCGTAAACTGGGGAAGGGGTATTTAATCCAGTGTTTTGCCCCCCATATTTTGAAAAAATATTTATCCCCCCCTCTAATTTTTTCTGAGTCGACGTCACTGGAACGAGCCGTTTTTCATTCGGCCCTAGTTGTTTCAGTAGTTAAGTAGTGCTGTGTTGGATCAAGGTTTATTCGAAAAAAATACTACCAAAAGGAAACCCTACTAGTTTAAATCTTAGAAAATTGTACCTATACCCTAAAAAATTTGTTCCAGATATTGTTAATTTTTCGCAATCGGTCTTTAAACAATGTAATTATGAAACGAATTTTCATTTTCCCCATATAGAACTTCTATCGAAGACCAATCACAGCATAAACTATACAGTTTTGCAAAGTCCATTCTTTTCAATTGCTTAAATAAAAAAAAAAGGTTTTTTTTTTAACTACAAGTAAGGAGTGACACTAAAACTTAAAACGAACAGAAATTATTCCGTATATGAAGGGGCTGTCCCCTCGGCAATACCTCGCTCTTTACGCTAAAATTTGACTCTTTCCCACAACTCTACTTTTTAAAACAATAAAAAACCTTAGCGTAAAGAGCGAGGCGTTGTGGAGGGGAGAACCCCTTCATATTCGGAATAATTTCTGTTTGTTTTAAGTTTTAGTGTCGCTCCTTTCTTGCAGTTAAAAAAAATACTTGTTTTTTTTTTTTTAATTTCTGAACGTTTTTTAATTAATGCATGCTTTAATTCTGGCTCACCGCACATAAATAATTAAAACGGAATTTGCATATAGTTTTTTTTCGGCTAAATGGCTTTCTCATAGTTTTGATCAGAAGATTTTGATACAAAAAAGGAGGTGGGGGAGGAGGCCTAGTTGCCCTCCAGTTTTTGGTTACTTAAAAAGGCAACTAGAACTCTTTTTTTTTACGAACGTTTTTATTAGTAATAAATATACTTAACTTAAGAATTAACTTACGTAACGAACTTCTATATTTTTATTACGTATTTGAGGGGGTTCAGCCACTAGTTAATACCTCGCTCTTTACACTAAAGCTTGAATTTTGTCCCAATTCTTTAAGAATGACCCCTGAATTCCAAAGACCGTAGAATAAATAGTTGAAATTACTAAAAATACTTTAACGTGAAGGGCGAAGTATTGTGGAAGAGATGAACCTCCTTATTTACGTAGTAATTTCTGTTCTTTTTAGGTTTTAATGCTGCTCCTTACTTCAAGCTGATTTTTTTTGTCTCATTGTTTTTCTTAAATGATGCTAGAAAATTCTGCATCCCCCCATGGAGGTTCTCTTCCCTCATGATAAATTCCTCCATGGAAAGGTCCTCCCATGTAACCCCCTCCCCCCTTCAGCACGAAAAAGTCCCCCTGAAAACGTCTGTACACTTCCCAATAACCATTACTATATGTAAACAATAGTCAAAGTTGGTAACTTGCAGCCCCTCCCCCAGGGACGGTGAGGGATTAAGTCGTCCCAAAAGACATAATTATTGGATTTTTCGACTACACTGAACAAAGTGGCTATCTCAGAATTTTGATCCGGTCATTTTGAGAAAAATTAGCGTGGGAGGGGGCCTAGGTGCCCTCCGATTTTTTGGTCACTTGAAAAAGGCACTAGAACTTTTAAATTCCGTTAGAATGAGCCCTTTCGCGACATTGTAGGACAATTGGGTTGATACAATCACCCCTGGAAAAAGAAAATAAGCACACATCCGTGATCTGTCTTCTGGCAAAAATTACAAAATTCATATTTTTCTTTTTAGGAGCTTGAAACTTCTACAGCAGGGTACTCTGATACGCTGAATTCGACGAAGTGATTTTCATTAAGATCCAATGACTTTTAAGTGGGAGGGGGGGTTCTCCCTATTTTCTAAAATGAGGCAAATTGTTTCAGGCTCGTAACTTTCGATAAGTAAGAATAATGATGAGACTTATATATTAATCTAAGACTTATATAAGAAACTTGATGAGACTTATATATTTAAAATCAGAATAAAAATGCGATTCTTTTGATGTAACTAATGGTACTAAAATTCCGTTTTTTAGAGTTTCGGTTACTATTGAGTCGGTCGCTCCTTACTACAGTTCGTTACCACGAACTGTTTGATGAAAGTCTAGGAAACACTGAGAATCACTTTTCCTTGGCTCTGTCTTCGCAAGTACACAATACTGAATTGCCCAAATGCAATTGTTCCAATCGAAATCCGTTCCAACAATCCCATTTAATACGTTTACTCCAACCACTTCCCCCTGTGGCACTAGTGCTGTTGTGTTCCATTTTTCTTTTATAAATAATCGGATGACTGGGTACTTGTGTAATTAGTTACAATCGATTGCAGACAGATAAGCTAAATAGAGCAAACTTCTTGAGTAGGTTTGGTATAATACACAAGTACCGGATAGGTATTTGATATAATACGTTCTGGGCGGTCTTCTTTCAATAATTATTTTATAATTTCTACAATTTTGTTACTAAAGTCTTATATTTTCGTCAAATTTTAGTTTACTTCATTACAATTAACCTAACTTCACTTCTTGAGTGTGGTCACTATAATACACAAGTACCACCTAACCACCTCCATATATAAATATTTAATTAAAATATACCTGCATCATAGTTTTTCTCACTAAGACCAAGATAATTATAACCGATTGCAGACAGACAAACTGTTTTTACTCAGATCAAACCTTTTGATCCGAGTAGATCAAACCTCTTGATCAGATCAAACCTCTTGACTTTACTCAAGCAAACCTCTTGAGTGTGTTCGGGATAATACACAACAACCAATTACCATATGTCGGTCAGGGACACACCGATTTTTGTGGATTTTAAGAACTTCTTATTCAAATAATTTTACTTCGGTAGGTCACTGTGCAAAACAATCCTGTGTACGTGCCTGATACCAGTTTATTTACACTTTCATGGGCAACAGGAAAGCCTCAAAATTGCTTTTTGCTTTCTCTTGAAAAGTTGCCATTTTTTACTTTGGATGTGTGCAAGTGACAACCCCACTATTGTAGAAAAATATTTATATTCACATTATCAGCCACTTACTTACAAAATACACCTTACAAAATTACATACAAAATGAATTTAGTTTCATTTTGAAGCCTTTAATCCAAATTACTTAAGTTTCTACTTCAAAGACTGTAATTATTTTCATTATCATATCATATCTGGATTATAGAGAGGTTTCCAAAATAGCATAGCCTTGAAGTAGGTTTTAGTAGCGTGACTCTAAAATAGCGTAGCAACGATTGAGTTCTAAACTGTTAGCAACTTGCTATAAAATTGAAAATTGCTGTAAACTTGCTGAGCATTTATAAAATTGAATTGGTTTTCCAAAAACGAAGCGGTAAAACACTTTTTGTTGTGCTTCTTGGCCTTTAAGTACGAATCATAGAGAAACTAAATTCATATTATAAAAAAATACATATATTTCCAAAGATAATCTTCAGAGTCCTAATCTTAGGCGTTGGTTTTTCGAATTATTTTGCGTAAGCTCAATCTCGTATAACATGTTCAAAATATTCAAAAAAATTACACAGATTAGCATTTCGGGGTTATTACAACGGTGTGCTGCAATTAAACCTCATAGCTTATTATTTAAACCTAATAGCTATTTATTACATTCTGATTGACTTACGAGACTGCTAGACTACATTCATTTTTGTTGTTAAAAATAATCTTCAGAGTATTAATCTCATATGATACTTTTTAACTTAACTTTGGTTGAGGATAATCTCATGCTTTATATAAGAAAATATCTAAACAATGGTAAAGAATATTGCTCTGAGATTCTCAACTGTATATTGCAATGAAACCCAAAAGTATGTCGTTTGATCTAAAAAAAAACCATTGCATATGCATCGATTTACATATTGCATTTATTGGCTAAATTCACATTTGTTCTTAAAAAGAAAGTCTTAAGTCCTTCACACTGTAGTCTTCTTTTTCATTCGTAAGTTTATACAAATTCACCTCTTCATAAACCTTTCAGAAACAAAGACTTTTTTCATAAGAAATTACGTCTCCATTTTAGGATAATATATTTTTGAACAGTACGATTGAAAATGGGTTGAGGAGCATCAGGAAAAATAAACTCCTTCCATTTTTTAGAATCAATTTATTCGAGGGCAATTTGTCTAGATTAGGTTGGTTAGATAAATATCAAAACTTATCAAACTATTCTTTCCAGAATAGGAGAAAACACCCTTGTAAGTGAAACTACTCGCAACTACGATTTCTTTTTCTGGAATAACTCTGCTGATACCCAGCAAAAGATGGGTATCATTGATGAATGTTTCTCATATACACTATTTGTTGGGTTGCGTGTCCGAGGACTATCATTAATTTGCTTCATTGGCCAGTATTCAAGCTTTAGTCTATAATTGGGCCATAATTGGTTGAATTAGACTATTTCTTGTCTTTTGATTCACATTATGGAACTAAATTTTATCTGCGTTCAACATATTAAAGGAACGAATAGAGAACAATTGATAATACTATCCAGAAGTTCTACAGATCAATCTTATTGTATAGTCATACTATAGTAGTATAGTAATAGCACAATGAAACTAATGTTGTTATTAAAACTAAGTTATTAATAAAAATATTATTTGAAACTAATGTAAAAACTATTACTAATTGTAAATCTGTAATAATAATTTGTAATATATTTTATTTCTTATATGCTCCTTTGGCAGTTCTTGGTGGACTGCCACCAAGAACTTCTTGGTGGCACGAAGTTTACAAAAGAATTAGGGTGATGTTTAAACTGTGGCTTTTTTCCATGACGGAGATTGCTTTGTTTGACTTTTCTGAAGATATGCACATATAAATCATTCACTTCTGCTGTTCTTTCACTACTGAGGACTACCTCCAGGCACCAAATGTTGGAGTGCTACTGTTTCTTGATTAAGCGTCGGATGGCCACATATCCATATTATAAGGAAAACCTTCTTCGGCTTTAGCCAGGACTACCACAGGGTGTATATTTTTATAATGTGCAGCCCGTTTTTTTCTTTTAAACTATCATTTGCGAGTAGGCCAACATGTCAAGAAAGGACTATTTCTTATATTTAAACATTTAGTTAGAGTTAGTAAATTTTGAAGAAAAAGTAAGTGTTATTTGGAATCTCCAGCTTTTGTAGTTTTATTTATTCTTACTTTATCAGCTTACCACCAGGTGCACATATAATTTCTGAAGACTTTTTTTCGTCTTGTAGTAGTTTTTTGTCGGTAAAATAATGAGTTTAAAAAAATGAAAAGCCTCCCTGGTTACAAGTAACTTAGGGATGAACATCAGTATAAAAGCTATTCATGAGTCCAAACGGCTAACACCATGTCTATCTGTGCTATTGGGTTTCAACGTTGAAACTTTCAACGTTGGCATTGAATCTTTCTAAACCAGTTAAGAATTTTTTTTTAAGTCTTTAAAATTGCTAGGAAAAAATAAAACGTTTTAGCCATCAAAGGACTAAATTACTTAGAATCAAATTTGGTTAATTCCATGCTAAAATTGGGAATTTAAAAATCGTATCTGATATTTTAAAACTTTGGAAATAGTTGCCAAAAAACATTTGTTGAGCTTAAATCAAAGGGAAGATTAGCAGGATAACGTATATTTAATTCCCTTTCGATCTCTCTTATCTACGTTTTCCTAATGATCCTCCCTTTGAGTACAGCTTAGAAAAGCTTGATGTTCTTTTGTTGAGAATTTTTTCGGCAGTAACTGCTAGTGATAATTTGTGGTTGTATTTCTTGTAAAAAAAATTCTAAGTTTAAAAAATATTTTAAAAAGACTTCAAGATCTAGGACAATAATTTGTTTTTAGGTTTGCAATTACTATACCTCCAACGTGTAAGAAAATCAGTTACGACTTCTAGGTGTTACAGTAGCAAGAAATGAAACGAACATGGAACCATTTGCTGGGCTCAAAAGAACACCCCAAAAAATTGCTTGACAATTAGTCTTGATCATATGACTGGTGCATTATAACTAAGTGAGGGATGGACCTATTTTATAAAGTTTCTCTGTCGTTCATTTTATGGATTTGATCAATTTGACAATCGAGCCGCTGAATTAGGGCTTAATTTTATTATTATTATTTAATTATTATCACATTAATAATTTCATCAGCCAATTAATCAATCTACTCTTTTATTTGACTGAATAATTGTCAATCAAATGAATAGTAGTCAATTTAATCAATCATTTTCATTTCGACTAAAATAAATAATAATCAATTTAAATCAATTTAACCTTTTTAAAGTATAAACCATATTTGTGTTCTCTCTATGTCAATTCGTGCTGTTGTAAATTCAGACTTTTTTCAGCCCAGGAGTGAAAGATACATAAATCTACAAATAAACTCGTATTAATTAAAACTTTATATACAGATAAATCATCACTAGAAATGAAAAATATGTTGACTGTTATGACAAGGATAAATGAGGTGACTTTGACTTCTGTGATGGAACAAGAAAAAACGGAATGGAGTATCCTCAATAAATAAAATTAAAATAGAGAAATATGTAAATAGCAATTTAAATTTTTAATCAAGAAGAAAAATAAACAAACCAAAGTAAAGCCCATTACATCTGAAAATTTTATCAAAGGGAGAAGCCATATTGAAGAGCTAAATGAACAAAAATACGGGGACAAAACGAGAAAATGTTGGTGGTGAACGAAAAATGAGTTACATCAAAGCCAGTCATCAGCTGTTGATACTGAAATATGTAGAAATCCCAAGGTGTCAATTTAAAAACAAAACTATCTGTAAATCTGCGCTACACTGTATAGTGTAGATTTCTGGAAAGTTTTGTTTTTAAATTGGCACCCTTTGATTTTTGACCTGAATAAATGATCTATATAGCTCACGAGTTTGAGAAAACCTTGCGAAATCCCAACTTTTGAAACTTTAATACCTGCTGTCGGAAAGCCAGCAGCATGAAAGTCATAAGACCATTTTTTTTGTCCCAATAAATTTTTAGTAGATATGGGTACTTTCGTCTAGGTATGTGAGGCTCCTAAGTGGAATAAAAAAGAATTTTCGCACGCAGAGCAATGGTCTGCTTTGCTAGGTTTCTCAGTTGTCTGCCCTGAGCTGGGGGTGTAATACGTTGTTGGGGACATTCATCTGACGGAATGCGCTCCTTCAAATAGATTCCCTATTTTCCTTTAGTCCAAAATATTTGGCGCATTAGTTTCAAGAAGACCTTCTTTCAAAAATGAAAGAAGGGTTGGATCCTTCTGAAAATTATTATTCTTATGTCCAGAGAGAAGGTCAATATTGGCGATGGGGGGGGGTAATTGGCTTAAATAGTCTCTCAAATGATTCAAAGTTAATATTCTCTTAGTATTTCTGATATTGGTAAAGCACCGCAGATCCACTTTTTTTTTTACTAAAACGCGGCTTTGAAGAACAGACAGTTTTCATGATTTTGGTTCTTTCCGCTAGGGCTATTTAGTCAGGATACAACGGGATACTTTTTTGACGTCTCAACCATTCTGTATGAAATATCCATCTCATTTCTTAAAGTAAATTCTGGTTCGAGATGTTTTTATTTCAGCTTAAAATAGCACAAGACAAAAATACTGCAAAGAAACTGCCGCAAGGCCGGGAATAAAATATTATTTCAACGATGTATTTTTTCAATTTTTGAGGAAGAAGGCTCAAATTGATTACTAAATGCAAACTGAATCCCGTTAGTAGCATTGGAAGGGCAACCCTCTCCCGCCCCTTTTTTATCAGAATCATCTGATCAAAACTATGAGAAAGCCATTTAGCCAAGAAAAAAATTAATGTGCAAATTTCGTTTTAATCATTCATGTGCAGTGAGCAAAAATGAAAACATGCATTGATTCAAAAATATTCAGAAATTAGATAAAAAAAACAAGTTTTTTTCTCTTTTGGTGCTTTGACACTAGACTTTTGGTGCTTAGACACTTCCCTAATTATAGTCCTTAAAAGTTTTACTATAATAAAAATGCTCTCTCCATTTCTTCTTCATTTTTGTCATCTCATGTAAGATGTTCGTTCATATGTGTAAGGTGTTTGCTTCTGTTTTAAGAGCATCTTTTCTCAGTGATAAAATTTTAAGCTTAGCTTATGGACATTAAGATTTGGAATTAAAGCCACAACAATTAGATAATTTTGACTGTTAAAGTCGAAAGTTTCCCTAACTTTGGTCTTGTGTAAAGGATATTTTTCCCAGTTAAAGAAGTAATAAAGAGAGCAGACTGGAGAACGAGCAATTTTTTCATTTTGTAACGTAATTACATTTACAAAAGAAAGTTTCTGGATGATATAACTAAGTTTTAAAATCTTTAAAAAAAGACAGCAGATGCTTAGACATTAATTTTATTTATAGTCAATTGAAACGAAAATTAAGATAAGGTTAACATCTGATTTTCGAGGACAGCCTTACAGGCGCAACTCCATGTCGTAGCACTCTTTTCAGAGTTTCGAAGATACTCTCTCAGACTCTTTTCAGAGTTTCAGATTTTTTTCGAGATAAAAATCTGGTGCTTAAATTAGTTTTTCCAGCAAAAGAAGGCTTCAAATAGGAATTAGAATTTAGAAGAGTAAAACCCTGACGTAATGATTGAATCGATTCCTCGCACTGAGGTGTGGATCGAGGGCATTGTAACAAGAGTGCCGATGAGCGAAATGGGGGGGTGTAACAAAGGTGCCAATAATTGACCAAATTGACAAACGAGTGAAAAAAGGAAAAAAACAGGGAAAGATGAGGTCAAAAAAATCTAGTGGGGGGAAGGCAGTCCCCTGGACCTGCCAGTGCTCTCACTCTAAAAAGTTGAGAGTAATTCCTTTGCTTTAAAAGTCTTATAAACACATTTGTACGGTTTCACTGATGAAATAACAAGCTATTTAAGGCCTACACATGACCTGTTAGCGAATATGGAGTGATGTAATGGGCATGGGCGAGGCTTCAGTCACTGTCTTATACCCATCTAAGTAGGCCTAAATCTATAACGTAAACCCCACTTTTAATAATTTTGAGAATTTCCAAGGGGATCAATTCACGAAGATGAAGGGAGGCTACGATTTTACCGTTTTTTAATGAAGAAAAGACTGATTTTTCGAAATCCATACAAGGCGTTCCAGCATACGTGTCTAATGACACAGTGACACTTTTGTTTTATTTAATCAGCAACGAAAAAAGTCACGCTTAAGGGACTTAGTGCCAGCGAGAGAGGCAAAAAAAGCCTTTCTAACGGCTGAAAGCCCATGGTAAAAAAGAAGGTCTTGTGAAAAAAAGGGTAAAGAATACGGCATTGGACTTTACAGCCCCAATCGTGGGTGCTGGTCTCCGTTTCTTGGCCCTTGATCTAGGGAGTGCAATGGGGCCAGCCAGGTATTTTGCCAGCCTCAGTTGACGGATAACGATTGTCTTGTACAGGAAGGGGAAACAATAGGAAAAAACTAAAGAAAAGAATACTAAGGAAAGGAGAGCCAATAAGAATGCTAAAAAGAAGCAGGTACGACTATGGCCTGTTCCAATCATCAAACAGTTCGTGGTAACGATCTGTAGTAAGCGACCCGGCTCAATAGTAACCAAAAACTCTAAAAAATGGAATTTTGATACCAATAATTACATCAAAAGAATCGCATTTTGATGCTGATTTTAAATATATAAGTTTAATTAATTTAATTTCAATTCATCAAGATTAATTTTACCCATCAAAAGTTACGAGCCTGAGAAAATTTTACTATTTTAAAAAGTAGAGTTAAGAGAAAGAGTCAAACTTTAGCGTAAAGAGCGGGGCGTTGATGAGGAAGAAGCCCCTTTCATATACGAAGTAATTTCTGTTCGTTTTAAGTTTTAATGCCGCTCCTTACTTTCCGCTAAAAAAAACTTGTCTTTTTTATTTTATCTTACAAATGAATTAAGGCAAAGAGGGATCTGTTCACCGCAATTGTACATAAGCTTCTTAAGATATAGACAACTTATGACTCTTGTTACACCATTCATGGCAAGGCTCAACCTGACTATTAAATTGGTGCATTAAAATTAAGATCAAAGGCTTAAGGCATTTTGGTGAGTTTCAGAAATGGCGACATAAAATGGATCGCTAGTCAAATAGCCTACACATTAGCGTATACCCATTTTGATAACTTGCGGAGGTGTATATGCGTATTAAATGTTGTTTTTTTTTTGCTTTTCGGAGATAAAAAAAAGAGAAGGTTTGCAGAAACAAAAGTTAGAAAAGCGGCACTACACAATTTGTTCTTACAATATTTCAAATAAAGTATTTGTATTCATATTCATTCGTGAAAGGAGCATTGAATTTGCAAAACAGAAAAAATGTATTTCCAAATTAGATATTTCTAATTATAAAGTACGTGCATTTTTGTGTTTTGTACTATTAAATAAAAAGGCAAGTATTTTCAGCTGAAAGTAAGGAGCAGTATTAAAAGTTTAAACAAGTAGAAATCATCCTATATATGAGGGGGGCTGTCCCATCCTCAGTCCCTCACTTTTAAGCTAAAGTTTTTTTAGAACTTTAGGAGAGCTTCTTATCAAATAGTTCGTGGTAACTGTTGTAACAGTTAGGAGCGTGGTAACATGGTAAGGAGCGACCCGGGTTAATAGTAACCGAAACTCTAAAATACAGAATTTTGATACCAATAGTCACATCAAAAGAATTGCATTTTAATGCTGATTTTAAATATATAAGTTTCATCAAGTTTAGTCTTACCTATCAAAAAGTTACCAGCCTGAGAAAATTTGCCTTACTTAAGAAAATAGGGGAAAATAGCCCCTAAAAGTCATATAATCTTAACAAAAATCAAACCATCTGATTCAGCGTATCCGAGAACCCTACTGTAGAAGTTTCAAGCTCCTATTTAAAAAAATGTGGAATTTTGTATTTTTTGCCAGAAGACAGATCACAGATGCACGTTTATTTGTTTGTTTTTTTTTTTTTTTTCCAAGGGTGATCGTATCGACCCAGTGGTCCTAGAATGTTGCTAGAGGGCTCATTCTAATGGAAATTAAAAGTTATAGTGCCCTTTTTAAGTGACCAGAAAAATTGAAGGGCACCTAGGCCCCCTCCCACGCATAATTTTTCCCCAAAGTAGCCAGATCAAAATTTCGAGATGGCCCTTCTTATCATAAGGGAAGAGAATTTCCATGAAGGGTGCGCAGGATTTCCTAGTATTATTTGAAAAGAAACAATGAGAAAATAAATAAAACCTTTTTTCACCTGGAAGTAATGAGTAGCATAAAAACTTGAAACGAACATAAAATATTACGTATATAAGAAGGTTTTCTTCTTCACAATACCTTGCTCTTTGCGCTAAAGTATTTTTAGTTATTTCAACTATTTATTCTACGACCTTTGTGATTCAGGGGTCATTCTTAAATATTTGGGATAAAATTCAAACTTTAGTGTAAAGAGCAAAGTATTGACGAGGGGGCAAACCCCCTCATATACATAATAAAAATACACAATTATAGAAGCTCGTTACGTAACTTAATTCGTAAGGTACGTATGTTTATTACTAACAAAAACGTTCGCACAAAAAAAAAAATCCAAAAATCTATTTGAATTTTTAAGTAACCGAAAATTGGAGGGCAACTAGGCCTCCTCTCCCAACCTTTTTTATCAAAATCATCCGATCAAAAATATGAGAAAGCCATTTAGTAAAGAAAACATTAATATACAAATTTTGTTTTAATTATTCATGTGCGGTGAGCCAAAATGAAAACATGCATTAAATAAAAAACGTTCAGAAATTAAATAAAAACACATATTTTTTTAAATGCAAGTTAGGAGCAACATTCCAACTTAAAACGAACAGAAATTATTCCGTATTTGAAAGAGTTTGTCCCCTCCGTAACGCCTCGCTCTTTACGCTAGAGTTTTTTATTGTTTTAAAAAGTAGAGTTGTGAGAAAGAGTCAAACTTTAGCGTAAAAGCAAGGCGTTGCGGAGGGGACAACCTATTTCATATACGGAATAATTTCTGTTCGTTTTAAGTTTTAATGTCACTCCTTGCTTGCAGTTAAAAAAAAAACATATTTTTTTATTTAATCCAATTAAATGGTCCATGTGTTCCAAGATTATTTCTTAAATAATTGGGACAAAAGCCAGACTTTAGCATAAAGAGCAAGGGATTGAGAAAGGGGCAGTCCCCTTGTGCATGAATAATCTGAAAAAACGTCATCACTTAGTGGGTTTTTTTTTCTGTTCATTTATTATGCTTATTTATTTATTTCTTTATTTTTATTGATTTTATATTTTTTTTTTTACTTGCTTGTATAAGAACAAACTAAGTGGAAAAACTATTAGATTATAGCTTTTTATTAGTCTTTATTTTTTTCTATAAAAATAATCATTTGCAAAATATTTAGAATTGAATGTTGCGATTCCCTAGCCATTGTAACGCCACTGTTACCTGATAACAATTTCAAAATCAGGCATCAAGTCAAACACAACCAAAAAACTTTTTCAAGGACATAAATTCATTTCTGAATTCGAATTTCTCAGATCCAGACCTATTATCAAACAGTTCGTGCTAACAAACTATAGTAAGGAGTGACCCGGCTCAATAGTAACCAAAAATCTAAAAAATGGAATTTAGATACCAATAGCTGCATCAAAAAAATTGTGTTTTAAAGCTGAATTTAAATATATAAGTTCCATCGAGTTTAGTCTTACCCATCAAAAAGTTACCAGCCTGAGAAAATTTGCCTTTTTTAAGAAAATATGGGGAAAACCCCCCTAAAAGTCATAGAGTCTTAACGAAAATCACACCATCGGGCTCAGCGTATCAGAGAACCCTAAGAAGTTTCAAGCTCCTATCTACAAAAATGTGGAATTTTGTATTCTTTGCCAGAAGTCAGATCACGGATGTGTGTTTATTTGTTTGTTTGTTTGTTTGTTTTTTTCCCTAGGGAAGTCGTATCGACCCAGTCGTCCTAGAATGTTGCGAGAGGGTTCATTCTAACGGAAATGGAAAGTTCTAGTGCCCTTTTTAAGTGACCAAAAAAATTGGAGGGCACCTAGGCCTCCTCCTACGCTAATTATTTTCCCAAAGTCACCGGATCAAAATTCTGAGATAGCCATTTTATTTAACGTAGTTGAAAAACCTTATAACTATGTCCTTGGGGACGACTTACTCACTCACAGTCCCCGTAAAAGGGGCCAAAAGTTACAAAATTTGACCAATGCTTACATATAGTAATGGTTATTGGGAAGTGTACAGACGTTTTCAGGGGGGTTTGGTTGGGGGAGGGGTTGAGAAGAGGGGGATATGTTGGGGGAACTTTTCATCAAGGAATTAGTCATGGGGGAAGACAATTTCCATGAAGGTAGCACAGGATTTAAAAAAAGCATTATTGTAAAAAGCATTATTATAAAAAGCATTATAAAAACAAGCGTTATTTAAAAAAAAAATAATTAAAAAATACATATGAAAAAGTTTTTTCAACTGGAAGTAAGGAGCAGCAATAAAACTTAAAACGAACAGAAGTTATTACGCATTTGAGGGGCTCACCTCCTCCTAATACCACGCTCTTTACGCTAAAGTATTTTATATAATTTCAACTATTTATTCTACGGCTTTTGTGATTCAGGGGTCATTCTTAAGGAATAGGGACAAAATGTAAGCTTTAGTGTAAAGAGCGAGGTACTGACGAGGGGGTGAACCCCCTCATACACGTAATAAAAACATGAGAATACAAACGTTCGTTACATAAGCTAATTCGTAAATTAAGTATATCTTTTATTAATAAAAACATTCGTAAAAAAATAAAATTCTAGTTGCCTTTTTAAGTAACCAAAAAATCGGAGGGCAACTAGGCCTTCTCCCCCGCTCCTTTTTTCTCAAAATCATTCTATCAAAACTATGAGAAAGCTATTTAGCCAAAAAACGTTAATTTTGTTTTAATTATTCATCTGCGGAGAGTTAAAGTCAAAACATGCATTGATTCGATAACGTTCAGAAATTAAATGAAAAAAAATGGGTTTTTTTAACTGAAAGTAAGGAGCGAAATTAAAACTTAAAACGAACAGAAACTAGACCTACGTTGCCTGAGCAACGTGAAGTGTTGTGGCAAAATTTGTCCGGCTTCGCCGAATAAAGTGTTGCGAGAGCAACGCTTTGGTTTTGTTTCTTTGCTCTCGGTTAAACGCTGAAGTTGTCAGCCTATCGAAGCTTTTAAAACTTTATGTTCAAAGAAGACCGCGATCAGTAATCACATGATCAAAGGCTATTCCTCAGCGTTGAAAAAACAACAATAACAGAAGAATATTGAAAGAAGGGACTAAATTGACTTTGCAGCCAGTTGAACTTTATCCTTTTCAATCGTAGACATCGTGACGGATCGATACTTGGAACAATATCTTATATAATCTGGTTGGTATTGTAAAGCTATCCGTAACTTTTTAGGATTAAAATACCATAGATGACACTCTATTAATTATTACAAAACTGCCTCGTTGTTTTACGTTATCGTTTGTACCCGTTGCGTAAACACTTAATTCTAGGTTACAGTGAGTATGGGTAGGCTACACCAGCTAGCAAAAGTTACAAACCCTTCTTCACTAAAGATGATTGTAGCCTAACAGACGATTATTACTTACAAGTCCCATACATGTCTTACTACTGGAACCAACTCGGTCTTACCATCAAATACACTGGAAACAAATAATAGGTACACCAAATAGCAAAATTTGCAAACCCCTCACTGCCGAAGATGATTATGAGCTAACAGCCGATCCTTCCTTACAAGTCCCGTACATATCTCACAATTGGTATCGGAATATTTTTGGTTTCAGTGTGTACCCTACTGCTGAAGTTGTCAACCCCTTGAAACTTTCAAACTAGTATATCTCATGAAGAAATTTGTGTACCAAAAAATGGATGACATATAGTTTGATCAGCTCAACAAGAGCTATCGATTGCCGTCGAAAAAAAATTATATCTGTCTTAGTTCAAAAGTTGATTTTTTTTTTTTTGCCGTAGGTCAACTTTCTAACCTCAGCACTTAGAAAGAAGCAAAGGACAAGCTCCAATTTCTTTAGTATTGACAGAACTTTTAAAGTTTAAGAGGTACATCTGATAACATTTCTCTACCTCAATCGCAAGTCCGAAAACATATGATAAACCAAACAAAATCACGGCAGCACTTTCGGACCCGTTGGAAAATGCCGCTTTTTTGCTTCTGTAAATTTTTCTATTTATCCCTACGCACCACATTTTTTTTTCAAGTTGAAAAATCACCAGTTTGCCACAGGGATGGGTCAACTGGTGAATCCAGCCCAAAAAAGAGCCATTTTGACTAAAGGACATCCCCTACACAAGCACAAATTATGCTCCAGGGTTTACTCCCCTTCTACAAACCTTAAATAATTGGATATTCACCAGCCCTTATTGTTTCCTTTCTATCCCATTCCTCGGGCAAGCGTAATCTGTAACTGGAATATATTTTGCTTTTCTTATAAACCTTACTACAAACCTTTCCACAGAAGAGTTCGCTCAGAGTCAAGACCACCTTTTCAAAGATCGTAAGCTAAGTTTAGCTGGAAGTAAAACTACAAAAAAGTAAGTGTTTTATTTTGGCATATCTTATAATATCACCATAAAATAACTTAGTTCTGTTTATATTTTTGCCTTATATTTATTTATTTTATGTAGATTAACGTTTATATTACATTAATTTTACATAAGATTTAATCTACATTACATTTTTACCTTTTTTACGTATAATCTTCCCGTTGCATTTCTGATTGATCTTGTGTTCTGTAAATTTTTACATAACATTTGAATATGCAGTATATTAAATCTTAAATGTATTCAGGAGCGTTGTTCGGAGGGAGGGGGGAAGAGGGGGCAGCTGTCCCCCCAATAATGTGGCGAAAAAAATATTATATATCCCATGCTCCTTGACTATCCAGATATAGACTCATCTTGTTCCCCCCTGTAAAAATGCTAGAGATTCACCCATGATTGCATTATTGTTTTACCTACTACTAGTGCTATAGCATACTGCAGTACCAAGCCACTTGAGGCCAACACAGCTGCACACGTTCCTCCTCGGCCCAACCTACTCAAAGCTTCACTCTTCACCTCCACCTCCACCCAGTTCCAACTTCCGTTAAATCCTTCCTTGAGACTTCTTCTCAGCCCATTCAGGACGACAAGATTTTCGTGTTGGCCTAGATAGATGGCAAAAAGGACGATCTTTGTTAATCTATCATCCTTTATCAACAAAACATCTCAACTTGTATCTCATTATAGTCCAAGAAAGTAAGATAGAAGAAAATTTAAGAATTAATTTAGATTCATTTATTCTAATTTAAATTAATTTAAATTAGAAGTAAATTTCTTTATTTCACTTTTTTGATGATCATTATCATCACTATAGCTTCCAATATTCTAACGTTGGCTCGCAAACAAATCTTTCTATTCTTCCAAACTTTTTCTAAAAGTGAAAACAAAACCACCCTGGGCTTTGGCTATTCTACTTTTTACATCTTCCATCCACCATCTTTGCTAATAATACTACCCAGGCTAGTTATGCTATCCACTTTATAGGTCTCCTCGATGTCTAACAGCACTCTTTCACCTTTATTTATTCCTAGTCTAAACGATTCATACATCTTTCAAACCAATTCATACATCCTGAACTAAAAAATCTCCAAAAATACGTTCATTTTGCTAATATTTTATCTAGTACACTCAAATCACCTGTATAGTCAAAATCCTGGATTGAATCTAAAAAAAAACTTATATTAATGTCTGATATCCTTTCTTTTCGAGTTTTGTTTCTCAAAATAGATCACATTGAGTAATTTTTCCCGGAAAGAAAAATATTGTAATTTGTTACAGAACATCCTCTTTAAGATATAATACCGCCGTAATTAAAGTTTTAACAGCTAGTCGGAAACAGGCCTGGTCTTGAGACTTGGTGCGGTATAGAAATAAATAAAGAAGCATAACTTACGTAGAAACAAGATGGTCTTCCATTCTCCACAGCGGAACTTGCTTCCAGGCCTGAAATGAACTGTCAAATTTAGAATGTCATTTATCATTCTAAAACGATGGGTCTTTTACGCAATAAGCTAAGAATCCGGCATTTGTGTACATCACCCTGTCCAAAGTAACAAAACAAATAATTCTTAACGCAGGACGAAAGGCGCATTCTAAGTTACGCTGGTGAGATGTTGAAAAACATGTAAACGCACTAATGTTGACTTAACATCGCCACTTAAGGATTCATGTTAAGGAGATACGGATTCAATTACAGTATGCTTCTGTTGCCAACTGGTTTGAGCCTGGATTTTCATTTAACTTTTAACGGATTAAACAAAAAAAACAGGTTTTTTGAACTGAAAGTAAGGAGCAACATTAAAACTTCATACGAACAGAAATTATTATGTAAATAAAGGGTATTACCCATCCTCAACACCTCACCCTTTAAAAAGAATGAAATTTCTTAAATTTTTTTTTTACGCTAAAGTTTCTTAGTACTTTTAAAAAGGCGTCTTATTGTTCTAATTAAACAGCCCTTGTGTTTCAGGAGTCATCCTTAAAGAGTTGTGACAAAATTCAAACTTTAGCGTAAAGAGCGAGGTGTTGAGGGGGAGCAACACCCTTCATTTACGTAATAATTCGTTATAAGCTTTAATGTTGGTTCTTCTTTTCAGTTGGAAAAAATTGTTTCTTTTTATTTAAGTTCTGATCATTTTTAAATTATGCCAGAAAATCTGGCCCTACATCCATGGAGAGACGCCCCTCCTCACGGGAATATCCTTTAGACAATTCAATTTCGGTTAAAATTCACCCCGAAATAAATACTATTAACAACTTCACGCCTATAATTGAGATAGAAAAGAGAAAGCAAGACAGGCATAAAGAATCCGTTCTAAGAAATCTGGCAAATTCCCCCAGTGTGTAATTTCCCCTGACAATTTCACTCCCTTGAAACTTCCCTCTCCATGGAAAATTCCCCCATGGAAAAGCCCGGCAGAAAATTCCTCCCTCCCCCAATCGAAAATGTATGCATACACTCCAATATCAAATACTATATGTAAAAAAAGGGCAGACTTTATAACTTAAAGACTTTCCCCAGCGGTACTGGGGGGGAAGGGTTCTTGTTATACTCAAAGGCATGGTTATTGGGCCTTTCAACTATGATGTACAAAATGGCTATCTCAAATTTTTGATCAGACGATTTTGGGAAAGAAGGAGTTGGGAGGGGGCCTAGTTGTCCTCCAATCTTTTTTATCGCTTAAACAGTGCACTAGAACTTTTAATTTCCACCGAAATGAGCCCTCTCGGTACATTCTTTGACCACTGGGTAGAAGCCATCACCCCCTGGGAGAAAAAACAACAAATAAACACGCATCTGTGATCTTTCTTCTGGCAAAAAATACAAAATTCCACATTATTGCGGATAGGAGCTTGAAACCTTTATAATAGGGTTATCTTATACACTGAATCTGATGGCCCGAATTTCATTAAGATTCCATGACTTTTAGGGGCGTTTTCCCCTTTTTTCGAAAACCGAACAAATTTTCTCACGCTTGTAACCTGTAATGGGTATGAATAAACTTAATGAAATTTATATATCTGAAATCAGCATAATTATAAAATTCTTTTGATATATCTATTGGTATCAAAACTTGGTTTTTGGAGTTTTGATTACTATTGAGTCGGGTTGCTCTTAACTTACAGATTGTTACCACGAACTGTTTGATAAAACTTCAAGTATCCTATCAAAATTGAAAACTAGTCTTTTCGTAGCTTATTGGAATCGTCAAGCCAGTCTATATATAGCTGAAGTTCAAATTTGATGACTTGTTCCTTGTGAGCGGTTTCAATTAAATAACTAAGACACAAAATTTTCGTTTCAATGTTCAGGACATTACTACAACTTAAAATAAAAACTATTTGAAAACACTATAAGCAGTCATAGTTTTAAATTGTGCTCACTAAAGTTTAACCTGTAATTTACCGAAAACGTATTAAATTAAAGCAAATTTTGCTTGTTTTAAAATAAAAATATTTTCGTAATTCTTGAATTTTTAGACTCTGTTTTAAACTGAGTCCTCAAAAACATTCATTACTTTTAGCGAAGAACTGTTGCAACTTCAGTGTAAATTCAAACAAACAAGCTATTAGGATTTAATATTCAGACCAGTACTAAAACTCAAAATGAAACCAAATGAAAAGCCATAATCCGATGCTTTTTCACTGAAATCTAACTTGTACTTTACTGAAAACATAACAAAGTTCAACAAACACAGCCCGTTGCTAAAAACAAACTTTTCACTTATGTTTAAATTGTTGTTGTTAGACTAGGCCTTTGTTTATCTTTTAAACGGGATCATCAGAAACACATGTTGTTTTTAGCATAGAACTTAAGTTTCAGTATAACTCGTGGGGGTCTTAAGAGGCAATGGGCCCCAAACACCTTAGGTAATAAATACCTGATTCATCTCTTAACGCTGTTCTTTGCTTTCATGCGACATTTAAACTTTTAATTCAACTTCCCTACTTTTTCAATTTTTGTTAACTTTTATAAACAAACACTTCTTTGTTGCTTGAAACGAATAATCATCTCCTGCTCTTGAAAAATCATACAAGCGCCTTTGATAGCCACAGTTTTCTACACCTAATCCTTTCATTATTGAGAAAAAACAAACCGTCGATTGTTAGTGCAAAGTCATATAATGTTATACAATATAAAAAGCAAAATGAATAGTAAGACAAGCCCTTTTTGTTGTAGTTCCCACATTTATTTTGAACTTGTGATTAGCGTACTGTAAACTTACTCACTAGCAATCAATTGGTTGCTAAAATGCAATCAATTGACAACCTCAAGTGTTTTACCGATTTCCGAAACATTTGTGATGCTTCAAAATCAAACTCATGTTTAAAAATAAACTATAAAAAACAAATGCTACTTTCAGTAACACATCATCTTTACGAAATAAAGTTTGACGAAGATGAAGTATGTTTATTGGGTAAGCTCCGTCCGATGTAAGCCACAACCTCAAACGAGCCACATGAAACTTAACACCAGCAGAACTAAAGTTCTATAAAGATTGAAATTCAAAACGACCAGAAATTACATTTAAAGAATAAGTGAAACCCAAAAAGAACATAAATTAGAATAAATGATCATGTCAACACAAAGATGTCATTTACTGATGTGGACGAATAAATAAATCTTAAAACGAGCAAAGATCAGATTGAATATTTATTTCAAACTTAAAACGAACGAAAAAAACTTCAAGCAGGCATTTCGCTACTCCCCCCTCCCCTCTCCCTAAATCGGAAAAGTTCTAAAGTCTAGTGCGTCATTTGCGTTTTATTGAAAACTATCTGTATTTAAACAGCGTGCTTTGTTTTTCAAAACATCGACGAGAAATAAAAAAAAAAATCAAACGCTTCATGGTAACGAACTGTAAGTAAGGAGCGAAACAGCATACTAGTAACCGAAACTCCAAGAAGCAGAGTTTTGATAACAATAGATACATCAAAAGAATCTAATTTATATGCTTATTAAAATATGTAAAATCTATCAAATTTCATAGTACTCATCTAAATCTACGAGCCTGAGAAAATTTGCCCAAGTTCTAAAAAAAAGAGGAAACACCCCCACAACATCAAGTGATCTCAATGAAAGTCACTCCACTAGATTTAGCAAATCAGAGAACCCTCCTGTAGATGTTTCAAGCTCCTATGTACAAAAATGCGGAAATTTCTATTTTTTTTTGTCAGAAGAAAAATCGTAGGGATCGTAGAAGTTTGAGAGAGGGCTCATTTGACCGTAAATCAAAAGTTGTAGAGCCCTTTTTAAGTTACCCAAAATGTCAGAGGACATCTATCCCCCCTCAAGCGCTCATTTTTTCACCAAGATCACCCGATCAAAATTTTGAGATTGCCATTTTGTTCAGTAAAGTCTAAAAATCTAATAACTATGTTTTTGAGGATGACTTAACCACCACAGTCTCCGGTGGAAGGGCTGCAGGTTATGAACTTGGCCATAACTTACATATAGTTTTGGTTATTGGGAAGTATACAGACGTTTTTCCAGGGGATTTTCCAGCTAGGGGCAGAAGGGCGTTATGTGGGAGGGTCTTTCCATGGAGGGCCAGCAGGTTTTCCCAGCATTATGTAAAAAGGGATCAGAAACTGAATAAACAAAAATAAGTTTTTTAACTGAAAGTAAGGAGCAACATTAAAACTTAAAACGAACAGAAATTATTACGTATACGAGGGGGGTCGCCCCCTCGTCAATACCTCACTCTTTACGCTAAAGGTTTTATGACTTTTAAAAGTGCTATTTATTCTAGTTAAACGGTATTTGTGATTCAGGAGTCATTCTTAATGAATGAGGACAAAATTCAAAATTTAGAATAAAGAGTGAGAGGTATTGGAGAGGTGGTGACCTCCCTCATATACGTAATAATATCCATTGATTTTAAGCTTTAATATTGCTCTTTACTTTTATTTAAAAAATTTTTATTTAATCACCGATAATAATCTGGAAAACTAAAAATAACTAATGAAAATAAACTGAATATTTAGTATGTAATGATAGTAGTCCATGGCAACACAACATTTCAAGATTTTAATTGCAAATGTAAAAAAATGTGTATTGTATCATTTGTTTTTCAGTAAATTGAAAATGATGCAAAAGGCTTTAGAGCTTTAAAACTTTTTTGAAGGAGAGGAAGGTGTGATCCCAGCCTTAACAGTAGCATACAAAATTTTGTTGATACAAACTATGATTCGACAGGATGAAACACAGAAAGATTTACTTCTCTGTCTCAAAATATTTACCAAAGACTTTGTAAAGAGTAAAATAAAAGATAAAAAAAAAACTTTCAAGCAAACACATTTATTACCGAATACACGAAAAGGTAAAGTTTCTTTCCCTGCTATATCTAAATAATAATTTCTTATAAGAAATTTTTTTTTACTTTTTAGTACCTTCGGAAATAAAGTGTTTTTTAAGTTTTTAAATGTTTTTTTTTATTCTACAGTTGGTTAAACTGTACGGAAAAGCAAGCTTAATCCCTAGTTCCCCTACACTGCTTGTTGCAAAATATCGCAGCGATTTTGCTAATCACGGACAATTTCTTACCAGAATTTTTGCAGTAAAACCCATACTCCCCTTCGTTGAAGTATTGAAACACATGCAAGAAACATGTTCAGAAATCAAATGAATAGCTATTCGCTTAATTATTTATAAGCTATTATCTCTAAATTACAATTCTTCTCCTTTTACGCAGCAAAAATAGAAGTTCCGCAGCAGCAAAAGGATTGAAACTCATGTTGTGTAAGATAACTTAAGGCTAGATGATAATTATCCCCATTATGCTAGTGATTTTCCAAGGATTTTCGTGTGTGTCTTTTTTTTGGCAAAATATGTCCGTCTTTTAAATTGCGTTTTTTTTATAAATCACAGCATATGGGAACTGAGGGTACCTCAGAGTCTGACTCCCTACAGACACAATTATCGGAGATTCAGCAGTTTCAATTCTCCCACCGTGAGAACTAGCATCTGCCAGAAGAAGGCCTGAGTGATTCGCTATTAACAAGAACTACTCAGCAGTTAGAAAAAGACAAATGGAAAAATTGACCTTTGATGTCCTTAAAACCATCAAGAAGAGGGCTAAAATGACCACTACTTAAACTAAACAGTTTTTCAATAAACAGCTTCTGCTTTAGGAATACCATTGATGCTGATATTCTGTTACAGAGATTATTCAGTCTTAGTTGGACTGTCGTCGCAGTCAGACAACAACAAGTGTTTCGCATTCAGGTGCAATAGAGTGCAATAAATCTTTCGATTTGAAAATATTTACAGCAATTATTATTGCACGAAAACATACACTTTGGAATGGTAAAGGTCGTCTAAATACTAAATTTCCCATTTTTTTCAGATAAAATCTTGAATTTTCCAGCAATTCACCAGTTCATAAAATTTTAAATTTGATTGTTTAGTTTTTCATTCAGATGACTCTCGTTTTTGGGGGGGTCTTTCTTAAAGTGATATAAATCTTGTAAATAACGGCTTTTGAAGGCTAACGGGAGTCCAATGCATAGGGCCACGAGCCTAGTGGTTTCACTGCGAGGCCCTGGTACTCGGCAGGACTCTATATACAGATTCCCATTCTCGCTTTTCTTCTAGCCGCGGACAATTTGAGCTTTTTCTTGATTTCATGACTACACCACAGGCTCGATACAGTCATGCTTGGAAAAATACGAATTCTTTCTTAAAGCTGCGACCTATTAAGATCGTTCTTGCGGCAAGAAATGTCAAGTTGCCAGTTTTAAGAAGAAAAAAGACAACTATGTATATGATTTCGAGGCCAGGACCTGTCATAGCTACGGGACAGGCTTGTCTATATTGAATGTCACTGTCACTTATCTTTTAACCACAGACAATGAGAGCCTCTTCTTGATGTCATGGCGTCATTATAGGCTTGATACAACAACCATGAGAAAATAAAAAATTATTCCTTAAAGCTACGAGCTTCTTAGATCATTTTAGTGGCCAGAAATGTCAACATACCAGTTAAGAAAAAAACTATGTAGCTAATTTAGAAACCGGGCCCCTGCACAGCCTTGGCATTTGGCGTGCGGCAGGCTTCTATATATGGACTGTCATTGTCGCTTGTTTTCTAACCACGAACAGTTTGAGCATTTTCTTGGTGTCGTCACGTCACCATAGGTTGGAAGTAGCCACCCTGTGAAAAATGTGAACTCATTCTTAAAGTAGTGACCTATTTAAATTATTCTTGCGGTATGAAATGCCAATTTGCCAGTTTTAAGAAGAAAAAAAACTTGGCAGCCGATTTTGAGGCCGGGTCCCGTCATGGCTATGTGATATGCTTGTTTAAATGGATTCTCACTGTTACTTAGCTTGTAACCACAAAGAATATGAGCCACTTCTTAATATGACGGCGTCATTAATAGGCTCGATTTAACAACCATGGGAAAAATACAAATTCTTCCTCAAAGTTGTAACCTTTTTAGATCGTTTTAGTGGCCGGAAATGTTAATATGTCAGTTAAGAAAAAAACTATGCAGCCGATTTAGAAACAGGGCTCCGGTACTGCCCTGATGCTTGGTGGTCTTCAGGTTTCTATATTTGGATTGTCTTTTTCGCTTGTTTTTTAACCATAGATAACTTGAGCCTTTTGTCCATGTCGTGACGTCACTACAGGTTGGATACAGCCACCCTGGCAAAAATACGAATTTTTTTTTTAAAGTTGTGACCTATTTAGATCGCTCTTGTGGCCAGAAATGTCAATTTGCCAGTTTTAAGAAAAAAAATGGCTTGTATGTATTGTCACTTTTCTTGTAACTGCAGATAATGTGATCCTCTTCTTGATGTCATGGCGTCACCATAGGCTCGATACAACCACCATGGGAACAAATTCTTCCTTAAAGTTGTGACCTTCTTAGATTGTTTTAGTGGGCAGAAATGTCAATGTGCTGGTTAAAAAAAAAAAAAAAAAAAAAGAAAAAAAAAACATGTAGCCGATTTCACAGCCAAGCCCCGGCACTCGGCATGTGTTAGGCTTGCATATATTGATTCTCGTCGTAAGTAGCAACCTCCAAATGAGTCAGCTTTGTCTGTTAATTTTTCCTCGTTAAAATGGAGGGCTCCCCAATAGCACAATTCCTTGTTTTTCACTCCATTTTTACACGCTCTGATGCTCGCTTTCTCGCAATTGCTTGTAATTCCTACTGCCCCTTATCTTTTAACCGTATATTTCCTTGTACTCGCTGTGGAATATCTTTTAGCCGCATATTTCTTTGCTCTTCACTTTTGTTTTTCAGTAGTTTTAGTTCTTATTGTCGCTTATCTTCAAACTGTATGTTTTTTGTTCTTCACTTTTGTTTTTGGCTCATTGTAATTGTTTCTGACCGAAGTTTTCCGACGATATGTATTTGTTCTTCATTTTCGTTAATCATTGCCCTAGACATTTTTAATGCCCTTTACCTTAGCTGCTCAGATTTGTCTTGTTAAGTTTGATGGTCTAGATTATTCAATTGTCCTCTACACTTGGTATTTTATGCTTAGCTATGTTTCTTTTATAATTCCGCAGGCGTCATTGACTTAAGAATGATACGTTCACTCCAAGGAGGCTGTGAAACTGATTTAATACATTCCCTTGAAATGTACTCATAAATATGACGTCAATCGTATGATATTTCTTGTCAATCATGCTTCTTGCGTAATTTGTCTATATCATAGACACTGCGAACGATATAACCACTACTGAGGCAAATATGACAAAGGTATGATCTTCGAATATATTGATAAATATGACGTAGCTCATATGAATTTTTTTTTCCTAAAATTAGGGCTCTTAACAAATTTTCTCAAACTTTTGACTTATTATATAAATCGTTTTTTTTTTAGGTCAGAAAATCCCACTACACTAATTTTCCCAAAAAATATAGCCGTTTTCAAAAAAAAAATTATTGCTCGTTTAAAAATATAGTATATATACATATACAATATATATATATATATACATATATATATATATATATATGTATATATATATATATATATATATATATATATATATATATATATATATATATATATATATATATATATATATATATATATATATATATATATACTAGCTGTTGGGGTGGCGCTTCGCGCCATCCCAACACCTAGTTGGTGGGGCGCTTCGCGCCCCCCCAGGCCCCCCCGCGCGCGTAAGTCGTTACGCGCCATATTAGTTTCGCGCCATTGTAGTTGTGTCCCTGTGTCCCACCTGTGAATAGAGATAGATATAAATATATGTTTTTAACTACGTAAAACATGCGAATATACAACATTCTTCGCTGTCCCATTGTCTGTGCATATAAATAGATTGTCAGGTTTACTGACTCTTGAACATGCAACATATAATTGTCCATGGGAAAAACAATCCGTATTCAGATATATACCTCATTATTCTAATGATGTGTCCCTGTGTCCCGGTCGTCATTTATATTCCCTGTATCCCGGTCGTCATTTGTGTCCCGGTGTCCCAGTTTGTAATTTCTCTTTGAGTGTCCCGGTCGTCATTTACATTCCCTGTGTCCCGGTGTCCCGGTCGTCATTTGTGTCCCGGTGTCCCGGTCTGTAATTTCTATTCGAACAATCCCTGTGTCCCGGTCGTCATTTATATATCCCGCCTGTGCCCCCGGCGTCCCCGTTGTAGTTGTGTCCCTGTGTCCCGGTCGTCATTTATATTCCCTGTGTCCCGGTCGTGATTTGTGTCCGGGTGTCCCAGTCTGTAATTTCTCTTTGAGGTTCCCGGTCGTCACTTATATTCCCTCTGTCTCGGTCGTCATTTGTGTCCCGGTCTGTAATTTCTCTTTGAGTGTTTTTTCTTTTTAGTTTTTTTTTAGTTTTTTACCTTTTTTCAGTTTTGTTTTTTTTCTTTATTTTTCAGCGTCACTATGAAGTACATATCGACGAACCTTTGTTTTTTTAACTTAAATCTGGTAGGCATTGATGACCTTATCCAAGTCAAAATCCCAAACCCAATCATCATCGCTATCATTTTCAGTTTTGATATGTTTTGACTCTCGCTGTCCAGGTGGATTTTCATCTAACTGCGCGGTTTTGCGTTCAAATACCGTTAATGACGTCACCGTCAAAGCAAAAATGACGACAACTAATTTCATGACGTCAGTCAACACAGAAACATGACGTCACCTGATCCACAGACAGACAGACAACTTATTTTTATATATATCTATATCTATCTATATATATAAAAATAAGTTGTCTGTGTGTGGATCTGTGGATCAGGTGACGTCATGTTTGTTCGCATATGACGTCTGAATTATTTCACACTAATACAAAAGAAGAAAAAAACTAAAAAAGGTAAAAACTACAAAAAAAACTAAAAAGAAAAAAAAAACTAAAAAAGCTAAAAAACTAAAAAAAACTAAAAAAAGGTAAAAATCTAATAACTAAAAAAAAAACTGAAAAAAATAAAAAAAGGCAAAAACTACAAAAAAAATAAAAACTAATAAAAAAAACTAAAAAAGATAAAAAACTAAAAAAACTAAAAAAAAACTAAAAAAAGGTAAAAAACTAAAAAAAACTAAAAACTAAAAAAGAAAAAAACTAAAAAAAAGGAAAAAACTGAAAAATAAAAGAGAAAAAGAAAACTAAAAAAATATGAATAAATATATATAAAAATAAGTTGTTTGTGGGTTATGTCTGTCTGTCTGTCTGTCGAGTGACGTCGTGTTTGTCCGCATATGACGTCTGAATTATTTCACACTAATACAAAAGAAGAAAAAAAACTAAAAAAGGTAAAAACTACAAAAAAAACTAAAAAGAAAAAAAACTAAAAAAGCTAAAAAACTAAAAAAAAACTAAAAAAAGGTAAAAAACTAAAAAAAGGCAAAAACTAAAAAAAAACTAAAAACTAATAAAAAACTAAAAAAGCTAAAAAACTAAAAAAACTAAAAAAACTAAAAAAAGGTAAAAAACAAAAAAAAACTAAAAACTAAAAAAGAAAAAACTAAAAAAAAGGAAAAAACTGAAAAATAAGAGAAAAAGAAAACTAAAAAAATATTAATAAATATAAAAAATATAAATATAAATATAATATAAATTAGCAATCAACAAAGCACCGAGACACAAATGACGACCGGGACACAGGGAGTATAAATGACGACCAGGACATAAGTAAAAAAAAAAAACTAAAAAAACGGTAAAAACTACAAAAAAACTAAAAACTAATAAAAAAACTAAAAAATCTAAAAATCTAAATAAACTAAAAAAGAAAAAAGGAAAAAAATAAAGGAGAAAAACAAAACTAAAAAACGAATGTATATACAGACCGGGACACCAGGATACAAATGACGACCGGGACACAGGGAATATAAATGACGACCGGGACACAGGGACACAACTACAATGGGGACGCCGGGGGGCACAGGGGGATATAAATGACGACCGGGACACCGGGACACAAGGAATATAAATGACGCCCGGGACACTCAAAGAGAAATCACAGACTGGAACACCGGGACACAAATGACGACCGGGACACAGGGACATAACTACAAAGGGGACGCCGGGGTGCACAGGGGGATATATAAATGACGATGGCGACTCAGGGAATGGTCGATTAGCAATCACCATCAACAAAGCTCAAGGGCAATCATTAGAATCATGAGGTATAGATCTGAATACGGATTGTTTTCCCACGGACCATTATATGTTGCATGTTCAAGAGTCGGTAAACCTGACAATCTATTTATATGCACAGACAATGGGACAGCAAAGAATGTTGTATATTCGCAAGTTTTACGTAGTTAAAAACATATATATATATATATATATATATATATATATATATATATATATATATATCTATATTCACAGGTGGGACATAGGGACACAACTACAATGGCGCGTAACTAATATGGCGCGTAACGACTTACGCGCGCGGGGGGGCTTGGGGGGGGGGGGGCGCGAAGCGCCCCCACCGACTAGGTGTTGGGGTGGCGCGAAGCGCCACCCCAACAGCTAGTAGATATATATATGTAAGATATACCAGCATGGCAGGCGGCAGGCTTCTATATATGGATTCTCATTGTCCCTTGTGTTCTATTGCCGTTTTTTTCAAAGATATTTGATTATTATAGCAAGTCCGATTTCTAAAAATGATATCTACTAAGCTTCAAAGTTTTGGTTTTCTGTTTTAAGGTTTTTGAATTCTTGTAATCCCTTGTTTTTTTCTTTTTTTTAGTTTTTTTGTTTTTAGTTTTTTTTAGTTGTTTACCTTTTTTTAGTTTTTTCTTTAGATCCCCCCCTCCTACAATTTATTTAACAATATTTTTTATGTTCAGTTCAATGTGTTTGTTTAATTTTTTCAAACTTACCTCCTCTCCTTCACAAACGAACTCCTGAATACGTGACTGATGTCAGTAACATAAAAATAAACAGTAATATACATCCTTTCGTTGTCTGCATGACAAAATATCACATGGCAGTTTTATCAATTAGGGAAGATGCCACAACAGAAATAATATTAAACCAGCCATCTGTTTTCGAAGGTCGTCACGTTCCCTCTAGTAATGTAAATTAAAATTACGAAATTGCTATTGCTGATTTTGCACTTTTTTCTTTTGGAAATTTGCTCCTTGAACTTCAACATTGAAACAAAGAAAGAAAGGGGGTAAATAACAAATTAAATCTCGTTATTTACTTTTACACCAAGTTGTTTCAGCAGTTTTAGATCATTGTTGGTGGATGTTGGCAGCCAGTTATGATTCGACAGCCAATATAATTAGACAGCCTTCGAAACTTTTAAAGGCTATGATTAGATATCCAGTCACATCCGGTCCAGCTGCTGACAGGGTGAATTGTGTCAATCAAGACAAGACTTTAAGCTGTTCAAGGTCAGGCTTAAACTTTACCTCCTCGGAAGATAGTATTAGTTAAGACTTTTATTTATGCGATAAGTTTGGAATATGTATTTGATTTTGAGGATGGAAACAACCTTTCCAGGTTTTACCAACTGGTGGGTAAAAGCCTTTGGTGGTACATAATCTTCTGTGCCAGTCGGAGGGAAGTTTTGCCCCTATCCCTCAAATTTTTTTAAGTCCGCTTGCACCTCTAAAAGAATGTTCTGAAACAGGGTATACTTATCGAAAGTCTGCACAAAACTTGTGATTATTTTGGTTAAACCTACTAAATAAATGTATATTGAGAAACATTTGCTTGGCTTCAGGCTTCAAGGATCCGTCATATAGCCTCACACGATTTTTTTCAGAACAGAGGATAAGTGATCTACTGGGTCTTGTGCATACTGACTAATAATATGTGTAGAGTTTCTAAAGTTGAAATACTGACAATAGAATGAGAGTCCAATACAACTTTCCCTATATCATAAAGTAAAATACGATGTATATTGACATCTTTCCAAAGTTTATTTTAGCCCATAATGTCCAATTCTTTAAATTACACCGATCTTGAGTTTGAATATCCTTATTTTGGAAATGCACTCACATAGAACCAACCAGTTAAAGACAGTTTTAAGCTGGATTTTAATTGTACTGTTTCTGTTTCCAAGCGTGTTTTTTTCTTATTTGGTCCATTCCTTGTTTAAATTTCCTGGTCTTCTTTTAAACTACTATATCAGTAGAGGACTCGTAATTCTAGAAGACTTTTATTTTTAACTTCGCCTACCTCAAAATGCACTTTTTCCTAAAACCAACCCTGTTCCTTACATACCGGCGTCAAATGAGTTGTTTTTTGTTTTTTTTTTTTTTAAATGCCATTGTAGTCTGCCCCATAAAGAAAAACCTAACCATTTTTTTTTTTTTTAAGGAAAAAGATAGTAGATAAATTTAAAGCGATATTACATTGGTAAGCAATTTATTTTACCGGTCCCCGAGTGATTGCCATCTAAAATCATAACTAATAATTTTGAAACAACGTTAATGCGTTGCATTATTGGATATAATCGTTTCGTAGCCTCTTGCAGACAAAAATTTATTGGCTTAATGCACTGGCAATCAATAAAAGATAAACACATTCGCACGTCCACGTAACCATTCACACCTTCACACCTGAAGATGACCAAGCTCTATGATACATCCGGTCTAAAATCTCACAGATCAAAAGCTTTATGTTATTGGTCTATTTGGTTGTATGTCTATGTTTACCAAATTTAAAGTAAATCAGACTACTTTAATGCACAAAGTGAGTGAAAATCAATTTCTTCCGTCTTTTTAGCCAAAATTATTTGCCCTTATAAGCTTCAAGGGGAATTCGCTGACCCCAAGTATTTGCCGGATAAAATCCTAACATCTCTGATAAAAAGTTGCCAGGTCATGTCTGAAGTTGGCTCTCCTTTGGTCCAAGCAAATATTCAGTTGTTTTTTTTACGTGTGCTACGCCAGTGAAGTTGTCAGCCCTCTGAAATCTTCAAAATGGTTGTCTGCTTGCTTGTTAGCTTAGACAATGCTTTTCACCTGAAAGCAGTTCAAGCAACTTTTTTTTCTATGTTGAAATTCCAAAAGAACTGCTGCTGCAGTTCATCAAACACAAGTCAAGAACTTATTTCATAAATCTCAAAATTATTATTTTGTCATCTAATTCAGTAGATCTTCCAACTGATTCTATTTCTCAGTCCAAAATTAGACAAAAAAAATTTTTTTCCGAAAAATTGTAACTATTTAGAAAATTTTAAAAAGGGATAGATTAAAGTTAGATGAAGTTCTATATTTCTTTATTTTTACAATTGATGAGTCTTGATGGTTGGATCTCTAGGTTAATATATATAAAAATCAATACAAAAAAACTTCAACTATTCTTTCTAGCTAGCCCATTGCAATGAAAAGTACAAAGATCCTTTTTTAAACTTCCTGGTGTTAAAAAACAAGTGGAATTTGTAGCTGATTCAGGAATGGTAACAATCATTTCGAATAGTTTTAGTAGTAAAATGTTATTCCGAAAACAGATTTGCAAGAATTTTGAAAAAGAACGTAAATCATTAGAAAATGAAGTCAAATCAAAATTGTAATTCCTACACGAGAATTATAATTCCCTTCCCCATCTTGAACACTAAATAAAATCGCTTTTTTTCCATGAGCAGCACTGATATTTCTTCTTTGTTTTTGTCTCCGCGATTTGGAGTCAAGAACATCACACATAGTTGACTTACTTACTTGTAGTTATTTCGGGACAAGACGTGTATGCGTCACCCAGCATCTAAAAACTCCAAATTGTTTACTCCCATTTGTCGGCCTATCCATTTTCAGCCAAACTTTCAAAATCCGCCAATAGAGTCGAGGTCAATTTGACAATTGTCCGCCAATTCTCCAATTGACCGCCCAGTCGCCTGTGGCAATCTGACAAAGGAGTAGCTGGAAGCACTTCCTCGATGATACGGTCAATTGACCGTCTCAGGACGTGACGAAGCCAACGGGTTTGTCTCTCTTTGACACCCACAGCGGTGTGCTTGATTTTATAGCAGTAGTGGAACACATCATAGTTTGAGATTCTGTTAAATTATTGAATCCTGAGGATTTTAAATAGACAGTGGTAGTCAAAGAGATGAAGCACCTTCAGTGGCCAAGTATCGACTATATAGAAGAGAAAAGAACTAACAGCACTGCATAGACACACATGTTTTCATGCTGGTCTCCTACCAGTTCCACAAATGATGGTGGAGCTTTGAGAAGATGATATCTTCCGCGATAATCCGTTAGTTCCGTTAATTTCCAAAGGGCTCAATGGCCTGTTATTTGGGAAACGGGATAGAATAAATAAAGAACGATAAAACTTGACATAAACATCCAAATGTTGCCACGATAAGTGAAAGTCCCAAATTTTCTAATTCTTATCCGTAAAACACGGGCTGATAATCTGACCGAATATTTAGATCTATGTCTTTGGCTCTGGCAATGCTGATATTCATACCCAGTAGCTGAGAAAAAAGTGCTATTTCATTAAGCGTTGCTTGAGCAGTTACTAAATCAGCGGTAAAAGTTTCAATGTCATCTGTATTGTCCAGTTTAGCCAGATTAGTGCCCAAACCCATAACAAAACCGTCAAAACTCGAGATTGATCTTTCTAGGATCCAGTACAGTAGTCAAAAAGAATAGGGGAAATTACGCATCCCTTTATTACACTAGTTTCCAAATTGAAGGGCTTTTTGTCTTCACCCAGCACTCTTACAGTCACTTTGCGATGTTTATGGTAGGTCTTCAACAGCTCTTTGAATTCAACCGGTATACGTCATTCGCCAAAGGTTTTCGCGGATTACAGGGTCCAAAGCAGCCAAACAATCCAGAAACATCTTGATTATCTGGAGGTTTTAGGGCTTATTTGAAAGCTAATTTTTATATCTATGATCTTTTTTATAAATCTGACTTGATAAAACCATGATAAAATGGCACATGGTACCCAAAACAGCACTTTGGGTGTTATATTTGTAGTTGGAAGGGTGGGAAATGCGAAAAAAGGGAAATATGTAGATCATAAACTACATGGTCCAGTGCGCTTACCCTAAAGTTTCCAATTGCCCTCTCTTGTATATTCCCCCTTCCAGCCCCCTTAATATTTTAGTAAATCATCTGCTGCCTAACACACATAGCAGGCTACTACAAGATGATAGAGAGCTGTTTAAGGTCTCATTTAACTGTTAGTTTTAACATCTTCTTTGATTTTTATTTATAGACTTGTCTTGACTCGTCTTGATACCTTCCCACCCCTTTTTTCCCTCGAAGTTGTCGGATCAAAATTTTAAAATAGTCATTTTTTTCAGTACAGTAGAAAGGAACAATAACTATGCCTTTGGAGATAACGTGACTCTCATAGCCCCTGGGGAAAGATCTTTAAGATACTTGAATTTCCTTTTATTAGTCTTCATTTCTCATTGCCGACCCAACTTTGCATGTGGAGACAAAAAGGGAGATTTTTCTGGGGGAAATTTTACCAGGTTGTAGCTGTCTAGAGTATTTTCCATAGAGGGGGGGGGGATTTTTTATAGTGGAAAATCTTCGTGGGCATTTTCCATGGGATAATTTCTCAAGAGGGAATTTTCTGCTGGAGCAACTTTCTATTAGGGGGTGGGGTATTTGTGGGAAAACTTTTCCACAGAGTAGGGGATTTCCGATATAATTTATAACAGTCTTTTCAAATGAAAGTCTTTTTTAAATGACTTTTTTTTACCTGGGACCGTCCTCAAGAAATTTTTCAGGGGAAATTGTCAGCTAGAATGGAATTGTCTGGGAGAAATTTTCTTGGAGAAGGGAAGGGGGTATTTTAGATGAGAATAGATTTTCATTGGGGGATTTTCTATAGGGAGAAGGAATTTTCAACGGAGGAGGAGACAGATTTTCCGTCATTATTTAAAAACGATCAGAAATTAAATAAAAAACAAGTTTTCTTCAACTGAAAATAATGAGCAGCATCAAAACTTAAAACAAACAGAAATTATATAAAGGCCTGTTTATTTAGAATTATAGGCTTTTTTTGAACGTCCTAAAAAAAGCTTTAGCATCAAAAGTGAGATATTAAGGAGGGTGCATCCCCCCTCATATATGTAATAAGTTCCGTTCATTTTAAGTTTTAACGTTGCTACTTACTTTCAGTTGAAGAAAACGTTGCTACTTACTTTTTCTTTCTATTACGAAAAGAGATTTATAGGAATTCCATAAAGGGGCCTAAAACTCCTCGAACACTGTCTTACCTTTAGGGCTTGCTATCGTCTTCTTTATATTTGGTTTAACTTAGCCATAGAATCATTTAGAGTAAATATTTAAATTTGATTGATAGCGCAAAGATAAGAAAGTTTTTATATCTTCTTTGGACTTCAATTTCCAGCTGAGGAATTAGACCTTAAACTGCAAGTTGCAATTATAAAAATCCTTACTCTTTTGCTCACTTATGTTTTTTATTATTTTTTTTTCCGAATGGTTTTAGTTCGCCGAAAATGTTGAAGTCCGTGATTTAGTGAACTTGAAAACATCGAGCTTTGAAATTGAAATTAGGGCAGCCGTCTGTCTCTCAATTCTCTAGAGACCGTCGATTGTCAAAAGCCCTTCAAATAGCACTTATTCATTGGCGGAAATAGCAGGTTAATTATACTAGCTTGTCAATTTGGTCTCTAGGTGGACCTGAAACGATTCTTTCTGGCAAAAACTTGTAAAAATTTCAGGTAGCTCAAAATGTTCTATGGGATTGTTCAAAAACAGGAAAATATATCGAAAAATGGTTGCAATCATCTTGCAGGTTATTGTCTTCTGCTCTAGATAGTACCGATTTTGTTCTAAAAGCAATATCCTTCATAGAGTACACTTGTGAAAAAGAGCTTGAAATTTTCTAAGATTTCTATGCAATTAGAGGAAATTGAGCAAAATCTTAGCAAACATTTTGTAGCATCTTCGAGAAGCTACGGCCTGATATTAAAAGCGGTATCTTCCGCCAATGATTACTTGAGTTCTTTTTAAATGGAATTTTTCCATGGAATTTTCGAGTTCCATCAGTTCACTTAATCACGGCCAAGAAGATAAAAATAAGGGAAATATACTTTCTTATAAAAGGCTCGCAATTTATTTACAGTAATTCAGCGGACAAGTGGCATAGTAATTACATGATTTTTTTTAGATATATTAATAATATATCTAAATTCGGTTCATGTCTTTCAGTTTTCTAAAATTTCTATGCGGTTCGTATTTCATGATATGCCTTTATTCATGCGTTGATAAGTGCATTTAACTCGTATAACGTATATATGTGCTTATAACGTATATAAACCTATAATATACGCATATACGCAAAGGAAAATATTTCATAAACAACGGTATTTTCTCTCCAACTTCTCAAAGATACCAAGGGCAATACTTAAACTTTTTGGATGAAAATTTTTTTACTGAAAACTGATGTTACTTAAAATTTGAAAGAATTAAGATTATATAGTAAAAATTATTTATTTCACGGCAGATGAAAGATTTTTGAGCAAGGCCATATGTAGGAGGGAGTTAGGGGTTTCAACCCCCCCCCCCACCGAAATGCGTTTTTGAGCTTTTTTGTATAATTTATAATAATATTTGTTTTTGCTAATAATTGTATTTTTTCTTTTTATAAATGTTTCTTCACTGGCTGTTCTTCCTTCAAGATTAAGCACTCTGAAATCTGACTCATTGTTATTTTTACAGCATCCTGCCAACCCTCTTTTTTTCCTTTAGGAAAACTGACACCTTTTTTTTTTCTTTGTCTCTGACTACAAAATAGGCAATTCGAATCCACCCAAAGAAATAAAAACCTTTCAGGGTGGGAAGTTACGACTTATCTTACACATAATAGATTCTAGATTGCCTTGAGCCCTGCTTCGTATTAGGGCATAAGAAAATGACTGATTGCCCTCATAACATTGTAAAGAATAAATCAATAACAATCATCAAATGTTACGCTCGCTTTTCTGTTTTGGAAAGTTGCCCTCTTTATTTTTTGCTAGAAAATAAGCAATTCACTCCCATTGCCCTAGCTTTTAAAATAACCGAGCTATGACTTTATGCCACAATCCTCTACCTCCTCCTGGACCCCTCGAGGTATATATCAACATGGAATAGTGAACTTGTAAGAATTTTTTTAGTTTGTTTCAAAATTTAGGCCTACGCCACATTTTTGCCAGTGCTGTCATGTTGAGCCATGAAAATAAATAAGCAAACTAGTTAGTTGAGTTTGAAAAGACTTTCCGCCCGCAAAAATTCGAAGGTTAGTAATCTGTTGGTTCTTATATACCAGTTACGCCTTCTAATGGAAGCTGACAAGAAAAGTTAATTTTTCATGGGTGCTGGCGGGGGGGGGGGGTCAGATGGCCATGCCCCCCTTAAAATTTGGGACTATAGATTGATTTAAAGGATACTAAAGGAAAGAGAGCAGAATAGGGAAAAACCATGTAACAAATGTTTGTTGCCCATTGTTGGCAGCCTACCAGCAGATTTTGACCCTTAACAAGGAAAATGTAAATTTTAATTTGCGACTGAGTACCCCTAGCCAGTTGCCCATAAACAATTTTTGATCCTAATTATGTATTTGTTTATTAGTAATTAGTGCAGGTATTAGATCACAAGAAAGTTCGGATAATTATAGAAAACACAAGAAAAACTACTTGATAAGGGGTAATTTTGGTAAGAATATGCCGTCAACTTTTGCTTGCATAGCAAAACTTCCCATGAGCTGATATATGAAGCCATTATAATCAGAAATGTTTCCCCTAAACAGAATGCTGGGAATTTCTAGATTTCTCCCTGAACGGATACGCTTTTTGTGTTTTATAATCAGTTTTTGTGATTGTATTTATTTATATTAAGGTGTCAAATATACTTGCTTTTGGTATTCAAATTTAAATTTAAAATATTGAATTAAGCATACACTACTTTAACAATGCGTTACTTCTAATAAACACTGAGTCTAAAGGCATTAAATATTTGGTGCTGGATAAACAAGTTCAAAACTGCTGATATTGTTAAAAAATATCCATATAACGCTTCGGCACTGTTCAAAAGAACTGAATGCTGGGAGTTTATATTTTAGTTTTCGTAAGTAGGCTCTTGTTTTTGTATTTCCTTGTAATTACTTAATTTTTTCATTTTTATATACTACTTTAATTGACATTCTTTTTTCATTGTCTTTAGAAAATGTTTGTCTCTAAGTTTCATTAAATAAAGAAAAAAAGTTTTTTTCAGCTGAAAGTAAGGAGCATCATTAAAAGTGAAAACAATCATAAATTATTGCGTATATGAGGATTCTGCCTCTCTCCTCAGCACCTTGCTCTTCACACTACAGTTTCTTGACATTAAAAAAAAAGTTACTTAATGTTCTAAATAAACGACCCTAGTGTTTCAATAGTCATTTTTAAAGAATTGGGACAAAATTTAAACTTCAGCGTAAAGATTGAGGTGCTGGGTCAATACGATCACCCCTGGGAAAAACAAAACAAAACAAAAACCCAAATAAACACGCATCCGTATTTTTTCTTCTGACAAAAGCTCCAAAATTTCAGATTTTTGCAAATATGAGATATGATCTACTTCTTTAGTAGGTTTCTTTGATACGCTGAATATGATGGTGTGAATTCTATGACTTAACGGGGTTTTTACCTCTTTTTACGAAAATCAGACAAATTTCCTCAGGCTAGTAGCTTTTGATGGGTAAAACTTTACTTATATATTTGGAATCAGCATAAGAAGCCAATTCCTTTTATATATCTATTGGTATCAATATTTTGTTTTTTCGAATTTTGGTTACTATTGAGCCAGGTTGCTCCTTACTTACAGTTCTTTACCACGAAATGTTTAATTTTCCATCAAGATCTAAACAGAGATCTTTGAAATTTGATTTTTTCTGCATTACCAAAAGTAATGTATTCATAAAACTTCGCAGTTTCATGAAATGTAATTAAACAGATAGAAAAGGTTTTTCAACTAAAGTAAGGAGCAAGTTTAAAACTTAAAACAAATATGAATTACTGTGTATATAAATATGAATTACTGTGAATACCCCCTTCTCACCACCTTGCTAATTAAACAACAGTTTTTAGTGCTTCAAAAAAATAAATCCAATTGCAAATTTTCTTTAAAATTTCGAAAAAAGGCAAGCTTCACAGTAAAAAGTAAGGAGCTAAGTAGGACACTGCCCCCTTCACACAAAGGATAATCTGTTCAAATAGGTTTCAAATCTATTCCTCTTTTTCAATTGAAAAGCTCTTTTTCCATTTAATTTCTGACTGTTTTCCAAATCATACCCGGGCCAAACCGAAATATAATTTGAGATATCGGTCCCTTGAATCCCCGGTTAACTGCTATTAAAATGTGTAAATCAAAATTGTACGCTGATTAGTACTGTCCTACGCTTAAACTTGCAATTTCAATTTTGGGTAAAATTTGAATATGCTTAAAAAATTGGCGATGAATAGGCCTAATTTGGGTAAAAAGTCCTTGTTAATTTTGCTACTAAGAGTTTCGGCTGGATAAAAAGGAGTATTATTGTTTTTATGGTTGGAAATTCTGTGATACTTTTGATCTACTATATAACTGAAGCCATCACAACCCATCATTTTTTTTTTTTTTTTTCGATAAATATATTTCATACATTTTTTTAACACATTGAAGTACCTGATGTATATAGAAAAAGAAAAATATTAATATTTAAAATTGATGAAAACTAAGTTCTTGGCAGTATTTGCCAACTCAAAAAAAATTTATGGCGAAACTGATAGATGATCTGCCTCGCTTTTTCCACCTCTTTGCTCGTAGATACGAGAATGTAACATATTAGCTGTATAGAAAAACATTTTAATTAGTTTTCACTCCCCCCTACGTCTTTCAACATGTATGTGAAGCCTCGTGAAAAGTAAGCAGTTTGTCCATTAAAATATATTTTTTGTAGGAATTCACCCTACCCCCACCTAAACAATGAGTCATCTCCCCTCATTAAAGCTGATAAGCAATAAAAAATGACCAAACCTTGACTAATTTCATTGGAAATAAAGCGAATCAACTTGGTCGAATCCAGTACTGCCACCGCGTGGCATTGCTTGTTTTGTAACTGGGAAGCCTAAAATAGTTTTGATGCTTTTAAATCCATTAGCTTCTCAGGATTTTAAATTGATTGCAAATTCGTTGTCTTCAGGGTAAAGTCGTAGTTTGGTGCCGTAACCACCTAAACTATCACACAATCACCGCTGATATTTTGGCGTTAACCCCCCCCCCCTCTGGAAAACTTTCCGCCGGAACCCTTGTCATTTTGCCCACTTACAAACAAACGAAAAGATATGGAGTAAGAAAATAAAAAAATAAAAAGAAAAAAACATGACGGGGAAGGTTAAACTTCTAACGACACAAATACAAAAAATAATAATTGCCCAAAATAACATTCATGTCAAACAGTTCGTGGTAACAAACTGTAGGTTAGGAGCGACAAGGCACAATAGTAACCGAGATTCTAGAAAACGGATAGATATATCAAAAGTTTATTAACCTGATTCCAAATATATAAAAAACCTTAGTCTAAAGATCCTTCTTTTATAAAAATCCTAGTCTAAGATGAAGTTGTTCTTGTTGTATGACCTTCTTTTTCACACGCAAAAGTGACAATGAAATGAGAATGAGAATGACGCATTTGCCTCTCTCAGACCTCTTTACACCTACAGCTACATCGGTTCTTAATTTGAATATCCTTCATTTAATTTAATTGCACTTTAACAGTTTGTAACATTAGCTATCTTTAATCTTTTCTAAATCGTTTAAGTAGCTTATAAAGCTCTGAAAATATCGGAAAATGGCAACATGTATCAGACAAGTTCGTAGGAGTTTTTTTTTCTTTTGGAGGGGGGAGGTTATGAAAATATTTATTTGACAATTTGAACTAGAAATGCAAAGAAATTAGGGAAATTTAGATTTATATAGTAAGGACACCCTCCTCCCGACTACTTTAGTTCAAAAGGTATCATGTCAGTTTTTTTTTGGCAATAAGCTCCATAGCTTGGTTCAAAAGTTTTCTTGTAACTTATTTGGTTTTAAAGGAATATTTTAAACATGTAAACATTTCAAAAGAACACGTTTTCTTTTTTTTTTCTCAAATTCAATTTGTGTCTTTTCTTAATAGTTGAAGCCATTGAAAAATGGAGTTTCGATGTCAAAAACACTTTTGTCGTATCTATGATGTATAAAATAAACATTTTTATACAAACAATTCGGCCGTCATAATCAAAAGGTCGACATACACCTCTTTAGTAACTTTTCGGGATTGCCAAAAAACAGAAAAAAAGTTTGTTAACTGTTGTCGCTCTGGAGGATGGCGCTGCTGAAGATAAAGAAAACATGTTGCAAACCAACTTCTTATGCTCCTTTCATTGGTATAAATTAAATTCAAGGATTCAAAACTGTTCCATTTTACGTCGTATGTCTCCACTTTCCTTGACAAAAAAGGACAGAAAGGCCAGGTCCCATATTATAGCTCCATAAGACAATCCTCTTCTGTGATTGTGAATTGCATCAAGACCTTCTTCAAAAAGACATACGCCTACTTAGTGACACATGTTTCTTTTTTGCTTTCGTAACCCAAAAAGATAGGACATCTGACTGCACCGTTCGATTCATTTTGCTGAGTATACTAACGACATATACATAACTCATTTTCGACGAAAATGGCATGTGTGGTCCTTTTAATCATCGAAGCCGAAATGGTGAAGAGAAACACAAGGACAGCTTGTCAGAAATCTTGTAACTAAAGATTTTTAGAATACAGAACTATCTGTCTCTCCAAAAATAACGAATAACGGTATTGGCTCATGAAAATACACCACCAATGTAAACAATGGAATTAAAGCACATTTTAAATCATAAAACTAGAGGAAAGTCATCCGTCTTTTACACTGTTTTTATACGAACAACGGGTAGTCAGTAGACTCAGTAACAGCAAAAAAGGTCAAAATACTTTTTCCTCACTCATCTGTAAAACACATCTTGTAACACAACTCTTTAAATTGGCTACAACCGGTCTGCCTTTGGTGAATACGGAACTACTGAGTGTACACCCCCTCGGAAAATGCATTGTAGAAACTGGAGATAGAACAAACATATATACATGATTTGAAACATAGGCATTAGACTAATCAAAATATACATCTTGTTAAAATTCAGTCAAAATGTCTGCCAAAAGATATTTTATAGTATCTTTGATTATTGATTCACAGAAGAAGAAACTGTCAATGAATGAATCTTTTTCTAAGATAGGCTGGCTCTCCGCTCAATTACTTTTGGCTACGTTAATTCTTGATCATTCTTAGCTGAGATAAGCCTCTGTCTTTCTTGGTTGTATTTAAAAGCTTATGTTATCTTTTTTTTTTAGGAGGGGGAGGGAGTAGGCTGAACTGAGTAAATACACAGCCTGAGGTTGTCCACTTTGGTAAAATTTTTGACTTTGATTGAGCTTTTTTTTTGCTTCTATTTGAGTCCGGAGGGGGAGACGTAGTTAATTATTTTCTGGATGCTATTAACCCTAGGGACGGCAGTGGTTGAGTTGAATGGGATCGATGTAAGTGGGGGTTAAGTAGAATAGGATTAAGTTGAGAAGAGTTGAGTTGAAGGGCAAAGAGCTAACAGGGAATCGATCTAGATACGATGAATTAAATGGAGTTGAATTGAATAAAGGCTGCGTTTACTGGGGGTAGAGATGCACAGGGTTTGATTAAAATTTAGTTGATTTAAAAGGGGTTAAGTTGAATGAGAATAAGTTTGTCAAAGTCAATTTACAACAGAAGAAATTTGTTTTTGTTTTTTCGTTTTTTATGGTTCAAATGTTGTTTATGTTAGGAAGTATTTTAATCTCTGCCCTAGGAGCTATTTCCCTTCTGCTAGGGGATTTGTTTTGATGTGTTATGATGATTTGTCAATAAATCTTATCTTTTTACAGAATAATTTTATCTACCATTGTCATATTTGCCTTTTACGAGGGACATAACTTCTCCAAACTAATGTTTTGACTACTAAAGTGAGTAGAAAAAGAGAAGAAAATGAAAACAAATGTGACTGTTTCTTCAAAATATGATATTAAACTTTGAACTCTCAAAACCTATATTAAAAGGACATGTTTACGGTTTGAACCATTTTTTGGTACCCAGATGAACATGGAAATGGTTTATGATAAGGTTGAACATGGTTTCTAAAGCCTTGTTTTTATTAAATATTTTTAAGGTATCCACCTATAAAATGCAAAGAAAGTGTCTTATAACATATCGTTTGAAAACGAGGCTTCGCTCGGTGTTTTGTTGATAAAACGTCAGTGAAAACAGGGCTTAAGGCTCATCAACGTGGTTTTAATTATAATATCCTTTTTAACAAATCAAAATTTAATTTTCAATCTGTTTTACTACCCTTTTTATGTATTAAGGCCAGCTCGAAGTTCAATAGCCCTTATCTCTGTTGTTAAGTTCCCTTTCTACGAGGAACACGACGTGTCACGAGAATACTAAATTTGATGATTAAACTGTAGGATTGAAAATAAATGGGACTATATCTCTAAATATGATTTTAAACTTGAAATTGTAGAAAAGATAGATTTTAGATTATAAACTGTACAAATAAAATTGTGCTTTGACCCATATGGATAGGTTGTTCTGTCAGAAGAAAGCTTGCTTCATTTTCAAGGGAAATCCCTATTGAACAATGGCTCTCCTTTTGAAGGGGGGCTCATTTGGTCCCCCTAATCATATTGAATAAAATCATCCTGTGAATCTGATTCAAAAGGATTCCACATGCTAGTATTTCTTCTAAAGGGCTAAATAGGGTGATGCATTCAGTTTTCAATGAGAAAAGAGGTACGTTGTTACTTTGATCCACATAGTAAATATTTTCTAATATCAGGTTTAGATGTGGTACGGAGTCAGGGGCATAATTTCGTCATAAGCATATGGGGGGGGGGTTTAAGTAAAAATTACCAAGTAGAAATTAAACATGAGCCCTAAAGTACGATAAAGGCAAAGGCATACTAATGAAAACTGATCTGTTTCTGTGGATGCTTGAATTATGTAGGCCTGTTTTAGGTTAGGCAAGATTTTTCAGGATATTAGATTTCGCCTGGGAGGAGGCAAACTAAGGTCTTGAGGATAGTTGCCCCCTGCCACATAGTACATTACGCCCCTGTTAACAACATGCAACATTTTCAACTATAAAATGACTTGAGATTGATAGGGGAATGTTTTGGGCTTCACGGGCCCACTTTTTTTTGTCTATGATATAAATTAAAAAGTAATCCATTGTGTAGTAAGGAGCGACCTGACTCAATAGTAACCAAATCTCTAAAAAACTGAATTTTTATAACAATAGTTACATCAAAAGAATCGCATTTTAATGCTGATTTTTAATATATAAGCTTCATTGAGTTTAGGCTTACCCATCAAAAGTTACGAGCCTGGGAAAATTTCCCTTATTTTAGAAACTAGGGGAAAATACCCCCTAAAAGCCATAGAATCTTAACGAAAATCACACCATCAGATTCAGCGTATAAGAAAACCCTGTTTTAGAAGTTTCATGCTCCTATCTACAAAAATGTGGAATTTTGTATTTTTATAAAATAAACACGGATGCGTGTTTATTTTTTTTTTTGTTGTTGTTTTTTTCCCAGGGGTGATCGTATCGACCCAGTGGTCCTAGAATGTTGCGAGACGGTTCATTTTAACGGAAATGAAAAGTTCTAGTGCCCTTTTTCAATGACCAAAAAAATTGGAGGGCACCTAGGCCCCCTCCCACGCTAATTATTTTCCCAAAGTCACCGGATCAAAATTCTGAGACAGCCATTTTATTCAAAGTGGTCGAAAAACCTTATAACTATGTCTTTGGGGACGACTTACTCCCCCACAGTTTCCGTGGGAGGGGCTACAAGTTACAATCTTTGACCAGTGCTTACATATAGTAATGGTTATTTGGAAGTGTACAGACGTTTTCAGAGGGATTTTTTGGTTTGTAGGGGGGGTTGAAAAGAGGGATATGTTAGGGGAACTTTCCTTGGAGGAAAGGGGAAGAAAACATGGGGGAAGAAAACTTCCATGAAGGGAGTGCAGGATTTTCTAGCATTATTTAAAAAAATGAAAAAATAAATATGAAAAAGTTTTTTTTCAACTGAAAGTAAGGAGCAGGATTAAAAACACTTAAAACGAACAGAAATTATTACGAATATGATGGGCCACCTCCTCCTAATACCTCGCTCTTTACGCTAAAGTATTTTTAGTAATTTCAACTATTTATTCTACGGCTTTTGTGATTCAGGGGTCATTCTTAAGAAATTGGTACAAAATTTAACTTTAGTGCAAAGAGCGAGGTACTGACGAGGGGGCGACCCCCCTCATATCCGTAATAAAAACATGAGAATACAGAAGTTTGTTACGTAAGCTAATTTGTAAGTTACGTATATCTTTTACTAATAAAAAAATTTGTAAAAAATTATAAGTTCTAGTTGCCTTTCTAAGTAACCATAAAACCGGAGGGCAACAACGCCTCCTCCCCCGCTCCTTTTTTTCTCAAAATCGTTCGATCAAAACTATGAGAAACCCATTTAGGCAAAAAATAAATATGCAAATTTCGTTTTAATTATTCATCTGCGGAGAGCCAAAATCAAAACATGCATAGATTCAAAAACGTTCAGATATTAAATATAAGAAAAACAAGTTTTTTTAACGGAAAGTAAGGAGCGACATTAAAACTTAAAACGAACAGAAATTTCTTCGTATGTGAATGGGGCTGCTTCCTCATCAACGCCCCGCTCTTTACGCTAAAGTTTTTTACTGTTTTAAAAAGTAGAGTTATGAAAAAGAGTCAAACTTTAACGTAAAGAGCGGGGTAATGATAAGGAAGCAGCCCCTTTCACATACGAAGTAATTTTTGTTCGTTTTAAGTTTTAATGTCGCTCCTTACTTTCTGTTAAAAAAAACTTGTTTTTGTTTTATTTAATAACATATAAGATGCAATGGCTACTATTGGGAAAGAGGCATGTGCTCTGTTTCGATAACCTCCTCCTCTAAATTTAAAACACCTTTTTGGGGACATCTTTATTGAAATGTGGCTTTTTTGTATTTTCATTGAAAGAATTGAAAAAATGACAAAGTCCATCCCCGTATATTATCTTGAATGAACCGAGAAAAAACTTGGTTATTGAGGACCATTCCTGGCTATTAAACCAAATAAAAAAGATTTTTTTATAAACCCTACCAACAATTTGTATTGAATTTAAGACAATTTTTTACAGTGTACGTAAAAATACTCTCCCAATTACCAATCGGCTGTGTCCGCTACACAGTACAGCAGTGGTACCGAAAACATAATTTTTTTTTTTCATTAAATGCTTTAAAAGCAGTGGATAAATGATACTGACAATTGCCAACCGAGAAAGAACTTGGCTAATAAGGACCGTTCCTGGTTATTATCATAGCCTGTTAGGATGAAACAGATATAATCCGAGTGATTGGGGAATTATGAATGTTTGTGATATTTCTGATTGTCATGGGAATAAGATATAGGCCTAGCTCATATTTGCTATATGCTAATCAGGGTTGCCACGGTTAATGAATCATCACCAAATATGATGATTTTACAAGTAGTTCAGCAAACGGTTTAGCATATCGAAATGGGTTTGTAAATCCATTATGTTTGTCTCTCAACAAGTTGGAAATTAAATAATGATTAGGGAAGTCCAATAAGGCCATAAATATTCAATTCCAACTATTTTCAACTGTTAACACCCTATTTTTTTTGTTAATGAACATTACAAACAATTTTTTTATTTTCAAACAATTTTTTACAGTCTACATAAAAAATACTCCCACAATTACCAACCGGCTGCGTCCGCTACACAGTACGGCAGTGGTACGGAAGATCCCAATATTTTTTTTTGCTTAAATGTTTTAAAAGCATTGGGTAAATAAAGGAAAAATGCTATAAGAAGCAATAAGCACAGAATACTCTCGCAATTACCTCGCAATTAATCCTACAGTTTTTAGTACGTGTAGTAGCACCAAAAACGACGAAATTTTCAGGTCAATCTTTGTAAAAGGTAGTCGCTAAGGAATAATTTCACAATTACAAACCGGCTGAAACCAACACAAAACAATACATATTTACATTTGAATTAAACCACCCCCAACAAGTTAAAAGAGGTGTCGTAATATCTCTCGTGGATTGTGCCCTAAACATTTGCTCTGATTCCTACATCACAGCTGAACTAGACTTTATCAGGGACATACTTTTTGGAAATGGGTATCCTCTTTTATTTATTAATAATACAATTAACCGTAGAGTGAAAAGACACTCCCATAAAATCAACGATAATTTACCATGTGAGAATCCCGATAAGCCCCAAAACCTAATTTACCTCCCATATATCCCAAAAATCACTAGAAATCTTAAAAAAGTATGCACACAAAATAATCTGTATGTTCTATTTACCATTAATTTTAAAATCATAAGTCTCATAAATTCTGGTAAAGATAAGACTCCATTTACTTGCCAAAGAGGTGTCTATCAAATACCATGCGATTGTGGCAAATTCTATGTAGGGAGAACCCACCAGAATTTCGAGAAACGCCTACAACAGCATAAAAATGATCACCAAAGCTCTGAATTCTAATATTACTTCTGTTTCTTTTGATTCTGCTTTAAGCAGCCATGTTTTTGAAAATCCTAGCCACAAAATACTTTTTGAAGAATCCGCCATTATTAGCAATGATCTAGGCATAAAGCAAGTAGTTCAAGAAGCAATTGAAATCAGACTTAAGAATAATAGGCTAATCATATTTCCTTAAATAGGGATGTAGGAGAATATTCACTGAATGCTCTACACACAGATTTAATTAAAAATGACCTTACGAAATATTATAAAAAACCAATAGATATTAGCACAGAACCTGTCACAAATAGACCTATAAGATCAGCAGCGAAAAAAGCTAGGCTGGCATTAAAAGCGTGTTTTTAAATCATTTTGTTTCATTTCAATGAATTTCCTCGTTTCATAACAATTTATTTATCAGTCCTGGTTGAACTTCGCTGAGGTAAGGATGATGGGACTGTTTTGAAAAACTGTTCACTTTAGTTTTATTGATTTTATCCTCTTGTAAGTTGTTTTTTTTTCTTATTTGTATTGCTGATGACAGCCCTTGGACATACGGCCGAAATATTCATTCTAATTTGTTTCTCACTGTCTTAAAAAATTCCCTATTGTTCTTCTTGTTTTTGGTGTTTGTGATGTCACCAGATCAATATTCTGAGGTAGCCATTTTATTCAACATAGTCGAAAAACCAAATAACTATGTCTTTGGGAACGACTCACTCCCCCACACAGTCCCCGTGGGAGGAGCTGCAAGCTACAAACTTTGACCAATGTTTACATATAGTAATGGTTATTGGGAAGTGTACAGACGTTTTCAGGTGTTTTTTGGTGTGTGTGTGTGTGGGGGGGGGGGGGGTTGAGGAGAGGTGGATACTAGGGAGGATCTTTCCATGGAGGAATTTGTCATGGGGGAAGAGAATTTCTATGAAGGGGGCGCAGAATTTTCTAACATTATTTAAAAACAATGAAAAAATGCATTTGAAAAAGTTTTCTCAGCTGAAAGTAAGGAGCGGCATTAAACCTTAAAACAAGCAGAAGTTGTTACGCATATGAGGGATTTACTTCCTCCTAATACCTTGCTCTCTACGCTAAAGTATTTTTAGCAATTTCAACTGTTTATTCTACGGCCTTTTTGATTCAGGGGTCATTCTTAAGGAATTCGGACAACATCTAAGCTTTAGCGTAAAGAGTGAGGTGTTGACGAGGGGGTGAAGCCTCTCATATACGTAATGAAATCATATGAATATAAAAGTTCGTTACGTAAGTTAATTCGTAAGTTACGTATGTTTTTTACTAATGAGAACGTTCGTAAAAATTAAAAATTGCTAGTTGACTTTTTAAGTAACCAAAAAATTGGAGGGCAGCTAGACCTCCTCCCCCGCTCCTTTTTGTCTCAAAATTGTCTGCTTAAAACTATGAGAAAGCCATTTAGCCAAAGAATATTAATATGCTAATTTCGTTTTCATTATTCATGTGCGGAGAGCCAAAACTAAACATGCATTAATTCAAAAACATTCAGAAATTAAATAAAAAAAAAACAAGTTTTTTTTAACTGAAAGCAAGGAGTGACATTAAAACTTCAAACGAACAGAAATTACTCAGCAAAAGTTTTCTACTGTTTCAAAAAGTAGAGTTGAGAGAAAGAGTCAAACTTTAGTGTAAAGAGCAGGGCGCTGAGGAGGGAGTAGCCCCTTTCATGTACGGAGTAATTTCTGTTCGTTTTAAGCTTTAATGTCGCTCCTTACTTTCAGTTAAAAAACCTGTTTTTTTATTTAATTATATCAAAAGAATTGGATTTTTATGCTTATTTTAAATATATAAGTTTCATCAAGTTTAGTCTTACCCATCAAAACCATCAGATTCAGCGTATTAGAGGACCCTACTGTAGAGGTTTCAAGCTCTTATCTGCAAAAATTTGGATTTTTTTGCCAAAAGAAAGATCACGGATGTGTGTTTACTTCCCCGTCCCTTTTTTTCTCGAGATCATCCGATCAAAATTTTGAAATAGCCATTTAGCCAAAAAAAATTAAATTAATGTGTGAATTTTGTTTTGATTATTCATGTCCAGTGAGCCGAATTCAAAATCTGCATTATTTCAAAAAAGTCCAGAAATTAAATGAAAACCGTTTTTAAAACTAAAAGTAAGGAGCGCCATTAAGACGAACAGAAATTATTACGTATATGGAAGGGGCTGTCCCCTCCTCAACGCCTCGCTCATTACGCTAAAGTTTGGCTCTTTCTCACAACTCTACTTTTTAAAACAATAAAAACTTTAGCGTAAAGAGTTTACGCTACCGACTACGCTTTAGTTGGTGAGGAGGGGACAGCCCCAATCATATACGGAATAATTTTGAGAAAGCAATTTAGTCAAATAAGGTAAAATTAATATACAAAATACATTTTAATTATTCATGCACAGTGAGCCAAAGTCACAATCTGCATTAATTCAAAAACGTTCAGAAATTAAATTAAAAAAAAAAACATATTTTTTTTAACTGAAAGTAGGGACCAACATTAAACCTTAAAACGAACAAAAATTATTCCGTATATGAAAGGGGCTGTCCCCTCCTCAACCCCCCGCTCCTTACTTTAAAATTTGACTCTTTCTCATAACTCTACCTTTAAAAACAAAAAAAAACTTTAGTATAAAGAGCGGGGCGTTGAGGAGGGGACAGGCCCTTTCATATACGAAATAATTTCTGTTCGTTTTAAGTTTTAATATCGCTCCTTACTTTCAGTTTGAAAAAATTGTGTTTTTTTTATTGAATCTGAAACAGGCATAAACTGAGTTTAGGGTTGGTCGGTAATTTAACCTCATGAGCAGCTCACAGTAGTCAATATAATAATGCCAAGCAATTTTATAAAAATGATTTATCTGAAGTTAAATCGCTCTTTCCGACACAAATTCCCAAGGGATATATGGGAAGGGGGAGACACGCAACACAATTCTCAACACAACAATAAGAGGATTCTATTAGATCAGCTGGATTACACACCACACATGCAAGGCCGTGTCCACAGGGGTACCAGGGTTTGACACCCACCCTCTCGAAATTTTCGTCCGGCTTTTAACAATGTAACAAAAATGCATGTAAACAAAATTTTAATGCGTTTTTGTAACCCCTCTCCTGGACCCGGCCTTGCACACAGAAAATCCTGTTTTACCTCCTAAAACCAAATATTTTACCCAAACAGTGTGTATTTTACACAAACAATCTACTGAAGGCTAATATCGAGGCCCAAAACAGAAATCTCAAACGCACGTTAGAATTTCTTTATGTCTATGGCTACGCTCATGATCTTTCAACGTCGACCTTGTTACCTGAGGAGATAAACCAATCCTATAAATTTTTGAATTTTCAAATTTGGGTCAACTAGCATGACCACTCTTGAAAATTATTTAAATGTTGCCCAAAATCTGATATTCGTCCCCAAAAATACCAAAGTGATTTTTTCCGATTTACTACAAAATAGCTTCTTTATAATCCACAAAATCCTCCTTCAGTCGTGAGGGGACAGAGGGCAGGGGATTTGCAGAAGAATTTTCGTAAGCTAGTGCTATGCATTTTCCACTAGGGTAATATTCACAAAAAAATCTTCAGAAACTATCGGAATACAATTCCTAGAATTCAAAATTTGGGGGGACAGTACTTCCAAAGATGGTCTTGGGTATTATGATTGCTACAATTATTTTAAGTAAGCTATTGTTATAGGCTAAAAATTATACAGCCTAAAACTTCAAAATTTTAGTAAACAAAAAAACACTAGTGCCGAAATTAAGGTCCTACACTTACCAACCTACCAAGAGAAGGAGAGAGTTACGATAGTTGTAACCGAGCATAAGTTAAATTTTTAATAAAAACGCTACCCTTATTGCCAACATGAAAAAGATCAAATTTCTCCCTGCTGGAGAATATCGAACTGCAGAGATGCTCTTTTTTATATAAGCCAACTATTACCCATCAATATTTATTTCTCTAATGCTTTGGGAAAAGGTACGATTTGTGAATTTTCTGTTCAGCTGCACAAACAAGAGAGAATCAGCATTTTACCGGAAGAAGCTCCCTTGCTTGTATAGGACTATTAAGACGCTTTATCTATTTTGTCAAAGTCACCAATCCCTTGAAAAGTGCACCACACAGTTAATAACTATAGTTGAAACAAGATCATCAGCTTGCCAAGCAACTCTCGAAGGTGACGGGCAAACACCGCCACTGGTTGCCATGATTCCTGTTTAATGTTGATGGCTCTTTACCAGCTCATGTATCATAATGACTCTTCTATTTATTTGGTATTTATTCAGAAGATGAATCTACAACTTTACCTCAAGATCGACTATGTGTATCTGCTGAAAGTGATCGGTTTGTCAAGCAACTCTCGAAGGTGACGAAGTTGACTGGAAAATACTCAACACCGCCACTAGTTGCCATGATTCCTGTTAGATGTTGATGGCTGTTTACCTGCTCACGTATCATAATATATCTTCTATTTATTTGGTATCTATCCAGGAGATGAATCTACAACTTTACCTCAAGATCGCCTATGTGTATCTACTTAAATTGATGGTGATAAAAAAAACTCGCAATTATGAACCCAGACGAAAGAAAGAACTAAATTCAGAATTTTACAGATGTGAAGACTTCGCCATTACAATATGCGTAGAAATTTCAGAAGGTTGATTGACAACAGGCCGTCGTTTGAGGAAAGGGCGAGTTTCCCTCCAATAATTTAGAGGGAAAAATTATTATATAACCCGTGCCTATCAACCATGCATATTTCTTGTAAATATAAATAAGTATTTAAGAGATGTATCTCTTAAAACTCAGCAAATGATAGGTGTTTTTGACCCTCTTTGGCCATTTTTTGAATTGAGGTAATTTTTGAATGTTGTAATTTTATTTATGTTGTTATGTTTTTTTCTTGTTTTTTCTTTTTATGTTTGTTTACTCTACAGTTTAATGTCTTTTGTGGGTTATAAATAAATAATAATATTCAGGAACACTAAGAATGTGCAAATTGTTAATTTTATCTTTATTTAGTTTACTGAAATTTTGACTCGTTTATTTATTTTATCCAGATGACACCCAAAATAAAGGAAGAAAACATTCGGTGCTTAAGAATCATTGTTAAAGCTCCCTAATTGCCCTTGTAACGTGGCGATGGTTACTGAGCCAAACGAAAAATTACTTTCGCAAGAACAAAAAAAATATCCTAATAATTCTTTCAGTCTACGCCTTAAAATCTTTAACTCTAGAATAGCTTGAAGAGCCTTTCAGACCAACAATTTGGCTTACACTTCTCTTGAGACTGGCCATCTTACGGATTGCTACAGAGTCTACGGTCAAACTTAAGCAAATTACGCACTCCGTAACGTAAAAAAATTACACATGAAACAGAGTTGAAAGTTGCTCAACTCTACGTCAACAGAAACGTACAAATATAATTCAGGGTAAATTTCGATTAAGATCTGACCTACTTTGGTACATTTAAATATACAGGGAGTGACTGCAAAATAATGACTAAATTTTGACTAAACAAGTTTGAGAAATAATGAAATTAGTTGAAAATAGCCTATGTTTTATGACGCACTAATAGTTTCCAACCAATGACACACTAATAGGTTATACAATTGAACTTTAATCAAGTTACACTTTCTTTGCTAAATTGATTAAATGCATTAAAAGAAATACCTAAATGAAAAAGCTATTAGAAAATTTGAAATTTATTTTTATTAGGAAGGTGTGTAGGACTGAAAGGGAAAGGATAGGAGTCAATCGGGACCATTAATTTCTGAGTTGGCGAGCCTAAAAGGACACGAGACCCCATGGGTCTAATTTGGATTCTTACATTTGAGGATAAAGGATGAAATACGTATCCTAAAAGTGAAAGAAGCGATGTTAAAACAAAAATAAAATAAACAACTGTCCAATTCATTTGCAGATATAAATTATTTAGAAATATAGGACCGAAAGCCTTCATATATCTTAGTATCATATCTAGTGATGGGTGGTATGTTGATTCTCTGATATTTTGATACATTGATTGGTTTAACTTCCAATATGTAAAAACGTCGAAGTCGATATTTTGAAGCCGTTTCCTTACTGGTTCTCCTAAATTCATGCACATCTTCTTGCCGTCAAGAAAATTAGCAGGGTCGTACTGATAAATTAGTTTGAGACAGCACGATGGCTAAAGACAGACAAATTATCTATTAGCTATAGGAAATATTAGCAATAACCCCTAAAAAACATTCTATCCCCTTGAGTCTCAGAGGTTTTCCTCGTTTTTTAAGTCGAAGTGTAGACTATCCTCTTAAGTAAATAGAAAAACAGACTAATTTCACAGATGATATAACCTCAGCTTAAATATTTATAATTGTAATTCCTCAGTTGCGGTTTCAGTTTTTAAGGGAGTGGCTTTCAAGACCCCTCCCCAACTCTCCTACCTTCCCATGCTTGGCACTGGCTGAGGGAATTCACTTATTACTACTAATTTGTTGAAAGTTATAAGTTTAGATCCCATTCATAATTGAAATATAAAATGAACAGAAATTAAATGAACAATCCAGCCAAACTTAAAACAAACAGTAACAATATGAATTCATAAGAGAACTCCCAAAAAAATAATAAAATAAAATGAACAACCATTTGAATTAATATTACAACTAATTCCAAATTTAAATGAAGAGAAATTGCCACAGATAGCTGCCACTACCCTTCAGCTCCCCTCCAGGCTGCGGTATAATATACTAATTATAGGCATAATCTGCAATTCTACTTATAAAAAACACCATTTCTTTGCAAGGTTTCGATAATCAAACAATTCGTGGTAACGAACTGTAGTAAGGAGCGACACGGCTCAATAGTAACCGAAACTCTAAAAAATGAAAGTTTGATTCCAATAGTTACATCAAAAGAATTACATTTTAATGCTGGTTTTAAATGTGTTTTAAATGTGTTTTAAATGTATGAGTTTCATCAAGATCAGTTATTCCCATCAAAAGTTACGAGTCTGAGAAAATTTGCCTCATTTTAGAAAACAGGGGAAACATCCCCCAAAAGTCATACAATCTTAACGAAAATCACACCATCAGATTCAGCGTATCAGAGAACCTTATAGTAGAAGTTTCAAGCTCCCATCTACAAAAATGTGGAATTTCGCATTTTTCGCCAGAAGACAGGTCACGGATGCGTGTTTATTTGTTTTTTTTTTGTTTTTTTCCCCAGGGGTGATCGTATCGACTGAGTAGTCCTAGAATGTCGTGAGAGGGCTCATTCTAACGGAAATTAAAAGTTCTAGTGCTCTTTTTAAGTGACCAAAAAATTGGAGGGTACCTAGGCCCCCTCCCACGCTCATTTTTTCCCAAAAGTCATCGGATCAAAATTCTTAGATAGCCATTTTATTCGCCATAGTCGAAAAACCTAATAACTATGTCTTTAGGGACGACTTACTCCCCGCAGTCCCCGTGGGAGAGGCTGCAAGTTACAAACTTTGACCTGTGTTTACATATAGTAATAGTTACTGGGAAGTGTACAGACGTTTTCAGTTGTTTTTTCTTTGGGGGGAGGAGTTGATGGGGGGTTACGTGGGAGGATATTTCCATGGAGAAACTTCTCATGGGGGAAGAGAATTTCAATGAAGGGGGCGCAGGATTTTCTAGCACTATTTGGAAAAGCAATGAAAAAATAAATATGAACAGTTTTTTCTACTGAAAGTAAGGAGCAGCATTAAAACTTAGAAAGAACAAAAATTATTATGCAAATGAGGGGTTTACCTTCTCGTTATACCTCACTCTTTACGCTAAAGTATATTCAGTAATTTCAACTATTTATTCTATGGCCTTTGTGATTCAGAGGTCATTCTTAAGGAATTGGGACAAAATCTAAGCTTTAGTGTAAAGAGCGAGGTATCGACGAGGGTTGAACCCCCTCATGTACGCAATAAAAACATACGAATATAGAAATTCGTTACGTAGGTTAATTCGTAAGTTACGTATATTTTTTACCAATGAAAACGTTTGTAAATAATTAAAAGTTCTAGTTGCTTTTTTAAGTAATCAAAAACTTGGAGGGCAACTAGGCCTCCTCTCTCGCTCCTTTTTATCTCAAAATCTTCCAATTAATTGCAATTAATTAATATGCAAATTTCGTTTTAATTATTTATGTGCGAAGAGCCAAGATCAAAACATGCATTAATTCAAAAACGTCCAGAAATTAAATAAAAAAACAGGGGCTTTTCCTCCTCAACGCCCCACTCTTTACGCTAAAGTTTCTTATTGCTGTAAAAATAGAGCTAAGAGAAAGAGTCAAGCTTTAGCGTAAAGAACGAGGCGTTGAGGAGGAAAAGCCCCTTTCATATACGGAGTAATTTCTGTTCGTTTTAAGTCCTAATGTTGCTCCTTACTTTCATTTAAAAAAAAACTTTTTTTAATAAGCTACAATATTACTTGACTTTGCACTTGAGACATGCCTTACTTGAATTTACCATCTTTGTCTTAATCTCACCCCTTTTTAAGGAAGAGATGATTTCCCTCAATTCGCAGATATTGTGTTTCAAAAACAAATAAATAGCACTTTCTAAAAGGGGCGATGGGCATTTTCTTTTGCTAATAACTTTTAAATCTGCAATTGTAACATCTTAAATGCAGATCCAGCTTCCAATCTATCCTCTTTTAGAGTTTGTTGTACTATGACCGTGTTTTTGTTTGTTTATGAGGCTCATTGCTGTCGGAAATTTAACAATGAAGATATATATGGTACAGCCTTTTTCTCTGTCTACAGTGATTCCTCCCCGTTTTTACTTTTTATCTCACTCCCTATTGTTGTAAAAAATGTCATTTGTATCATTAAAATGGTAAAATATGTGAATCCTCAACTAAAGGTCGTCATATAGTATTATTGTTTATTCCCCCCCCCATTGTTTCCTTTTTGCTCTTATACTAACCACTAAAAGATAAGAAAGAGCTTTTTAAGTCATTTGACTAAAGGTTATCAGATAGACTCGCAGTAGCTTGGCTTTTCTTCGGATGTTTGGCGTTAAAAGAACAAAGAAAACTTCCTTTTTGATAAGGAAAATTATATCCTTAGAAAGTGAAAAATTTATTGTTTTGTTTTTATTAACGGGGTAAAATTTTCCTTTTAAGTTTCTGGAAAGGGCCGTCCCTAAAAATGTTCTAGTATATCTGCTTGGAAAACGCTAAAAATGTGCACAAAGGGAGTATCATTTGAGCAATTTAGCAGCTTTGGAAGTTCCCTATGGTGCCACCCGCTTAATATTTAAA